>NC_133325.1:315904058-316233433 GCF_042186555.1 Aquarana catesbeiana
ATAAATAGATGCTGTCTGACAAGTTGAAGCACGTAAACAGATCACAAAAAGCCACACATCATACCACAATCTAAAAAAATTCAAGAACAGATTAGAAACAAAGCAATGTACATTATTGGTCTAGGATGGGTTTCAAAGCCATTTCTAAGGCTTTGGAACGCCAGTGAACCACGGGGAGAGCCATTATCCACAAAAGGAGATAACTTGGAACAGTGATGAACCTTCCCAGGAGTGGCCGGCCTTAAAAAATTACTCCAAGAGCATGACAACGACTCATCCAGGAGGTCATAAAAGAACCCAGAACAACATCTAAAGAACTGCAGGCCTCACTTGCCTCAGGTAAGATCAGTGTTCACGATTCAACAATAAGAAAGAGACTGGGCAAAAGTGGCATCCATGGGAGAGTTCCAAGGTCAAAGCCACTGCTGACCATAAAAAACACAAAGGCTTATCTCACATTTACCAAAAACCATCCTGATTATCCCCAAGACTTTTAGGCAAATATTTTGTGGACTGATAAGACAAAAATGTCACTTTTTGGAACGTGTGTGTCCTGTTACATTTGGCATAAAACTAATATAGCATTTCATAACAAGAACATCATACCAATAGTCAGACATGGAAAGGTTTATGGGTAAATCCGCGTGCCGGATACAAGTAGAGGAAGAAATTAAATTAAAAATGAACTGCTGCCCCTACAGATACACCACCACCTAGGTGGAGTGTACTAGAGTTGATTTGAAAGGAAATGTAGGTGTGGCGCTGTACTGATCTGAGGTAAAACACCTATTATGGTAAACCTACTGTGTTGCACCCTCTGCAGTCCACCAGGACCAGGAGTGGGTATGTAAAAGAATCAATAAATAAAGTACCAAAAGAGTATGCAAATAAATCCATAACAGAAAATGTCAATATCAATGTATATACACCCTCTGCAGGGTGTAATACCTCATAAAGTGGTGCTGGTGTTCAAATATATTACCCTCTACTGGATGTGCCCAAGTTTAAGAGAAGGAATAAATGTATATTATAAAACTAGTTTATGAATCTGGGTGATGGAATACAAAAAATAGGTGAAGGGAGAAGCGACTCTATTGCTGTTGTGTTATTGTGCTACACCCTTTGCAGAGGGTGTAGCACAATGACACAACAGCAATAGAGTTGCCGAGGGTGTAATAGCCCATTAAAAGATAACATAAGAAAACAAGCCTTTGCTGCAATATTCACCCTTAATCTAGGGATTTCCCCCACAATACTTTTTTTTTTTCTCAGTCTGATGGCCAGGTTGTCCTGGACCTACCCCAGCCTGTAAATGGACAATGAAAGTAGAAGCAGCCCAGTAATAAGCTCATCTGTCTGTCACTCTGTTTTCTCTGATGTTTTATTCTGCTGTAGTGCACAGTGCTGCAGTCAGCTACTGGCCTCCTCAGCAGCTAATGACTCAAAGAGCCTGAGGTTTCTAAAAACAAATCTGTAACTTTTTTTTAAAAAAAGTCAGCCCTCATTTGATTCACGGTTTGGGACAGCTTCCTATTTTTTACTACCCATACCTTAATTTCTTAGAATTTTGACATATTACTTATTGTCTAAAAACATAATCGTCTGTTTGCAAATGTAAAAACTTAAATTAGCTCTCAGAGCTTTCAGTGGCTTTCAAGCACATCCTAAATAATATTACTGAAAATAACAAAATCTTGGATGCTTCTGCATTATGTGATATATCTTCACTGTTTACTGAAATGACAGATCTTAATGGACCACATTAGCTTAAACACAAACTATTAAATCTCCTTCATTAAATTGTTCTGTCTTCCATTACGGGGCCTTGTTAGCTGTGGGAAGAAGGTGCAAACTCGTCAGGAAACGTAAGCACACATTGAGGCTATTACAGATAATGCTTATTAAACAAGCCTCTGAGGAAGTTTTTCTTGGGTCGATCTCAAACATTTTCTGGGAGTCAGGTTCCATGTCTGAGGTCCCTTGTTTCTTCCTCTTAAACTATCAGCAGCTGTAGCACATGACCTACTTCTGTAAAGTCCAATAATGATTTCCTTCCTTCAGTGCCTTCAAGTACCCCTCCTCTGCCCTGTGAAGAAGGGGACAAATCTTTTTAATTCAAGTACAATGTTCAGGAGGGGTGTGTTGGTTTCAGGGTAGAAACTCAATACAGCTTCACTTCTGAGTGTTGGCCTCAAATTGAAACCATATGCGGTTAAGGACCTTATAAGATCTTTGGGGAAAGTATAGATATTGTTGCCTAAGGCATCAACATATACACCTGCAGTATGAGGCAGACATGTTGGCAGCAAGGAAACTCTTGCAGCCAAATAGATGCCTACTGTAAGAAGTCATACATATCAGTTAACTAAGGAGGACATGTACTTAAAGAGGATATGATAATTTGAAATGTCATGCATTAAGCTGCATAGAGAAAGGAATACATTGTCTCTGAAATACATATTACATCATTGACATGTAATGCATCATATGCTATTGATGAAAAACATATCCAAAATGACCAGGGAAAAGCCACAAATATGGAAGTTATGAGCTTGAAGTTAAATAGCCATTGCATGCTGAACTGATGATCGTTTACAACTGATCTGCAAATAGTTTCTGCTCTTGTCCACACTGTGTTAACAAATTGCACTGTACCCCAAACTAACTTCTTTACACAAAATAATGTTAGGAAACTCTCTCAAGGGACCATCAAATCAGTATAAACATTTGATTTAATATTTGATTCAATAAATGAACAATGTAAAATAAGATTCCCTTATGGGAACACTGAAGCATCTACATGACTAGCAGTGAACTATGTCAGTACCTACCATATTAGGAGAGATACTTGATAAGCCATTGAGAGGAATATGCCCCAAATTAGAAACATAGAAGTGCGTACATAGCATAGTGTGTGCATTTTGATAGAGTGAAGAAAGAACCCCAAATAGGTTTTAGGTTCTGCCTGTGTGCCCTCCGGGGAAATTCACTTTATTTGTCCTCTTGATCATTGTCATCGAGACAGAAGGTGTGAGAAAATCTTCCAAAAAGGGCATGTGCTGGTGAAAGGACAGTAAACACTTTCACTTTGTACTGGTTTCATTTACTCAATGGGACACAGCAAAAAAATAAACTGACAGGGGTCTGAACCTTTCCCCACTCTAATGCCCTGTACACACGATAGGATTTTCCGATGGAAAAAGTGTGATAGGACCTTGTTGTCGGAAATTCCGACCGTGTGTAGGCTCCATCACACATTTTCCATAGGAATTTCCGACACACAAAGTTTGAGAGCTTGCTATAAAATTTTCCGACAACAAAATCCGTTGTCGGAAATTCCGATCGTGTGTACACAAATCCGACACACAAAGTGCCACGCATGCTCAGAATAAATTAAGAGACGAAAGCTGTTGGCTACTGCCCCGTTTATAGTCCCGACGTACGTGTTTTACGTCACCGCGTTCAGAACGATCAGATTTTCCGACACATTTGTGTGACCGTGTGTATGCAAGACAAGTTTGAGCCAACATCCGTTGGAAAAAATCCATGGATTTTGTTGTCAGAATGTCCGATCAATGTCCGACCGTGTGTACGGGGCATAAAACGAAAAAAAAGATATGGCTCTACAAAAGGTACCTGACCTATATATGGTACCTACATCCTACTGTACAGTATGTACTCTTGAGTCAAAATCTTTGACCTATAAAGAAGCAAGAATTGTACTAAAAGCTGAATGCAGTCACAGCTGCAAATATTGCCTTGTGTATTGGTATCCTTTACATTAAAGGAAGCCTTGGAAACATTTATGATGCACATCCCATGGTGTCAATACTTTTTGTGTCATGGACTTGGAACATACACTATATTGTTATTGGGGTGCCTGTCTTTACACACATATAAACTTTAATGGCATCCCAGTCTTTGTCCGTAGGGTTCAATATTGAGTTGGCCTACCCTTTGCAGCTATAACAGCTTCAACTCTTCTGGGAAGGCTGTCCACAAGATTTAGGAGTGTGTCTATGGGAATGTTTGACCATTCTTCCAGAAGCGCATTTGTGAAGTCAGGCACTGATGTTGGACAAGAAGGCCTGGCTTGCAGTCTCCGCTCTAATTCATCCCAAAAGTGTTCTATCAGGTCAGGACTCTGTGCAGGCCAGTTAATTTCCTCCACCCCAAACTCGCTCATCCATGTCTTTATGGACCTTACTTTGTGCACTGGTCCAAATCATTTGGTGGAGGGAGGATTATGGTGTGGGTTTGTTTTTCAGGGGTCGGGCTTGGCCCCTTAGTTCCAGTGAAGGGAACTCTTAAGGCATCAGCATACCAAGACATTTTGGACAATTTCATGCTCCCGACTTTGTGGGAACAGTTTGGGGATGGCCCCTTCCTATTCCAACATGACTACGCACCAGTGCACAAAGCAAGGTGCATAAAGACTTGTATGAGCAAGTTTGGGGTTGAGGAACTTAACTGGCCTGCACCAAAACCCGAAAGAACACCTGCAAGCCAGGCCTTCTTGTCCACATCTGTGCCTGACCACACAAATGCGCTTCTGGAAGGATGGTCAAACATTCCCATAGACACACTCCTAAACCTTGAGGACAAGAATAATGTACAAGTGAATGTGAGAGATGACATCACTGAGGGGGCTAGGGAGGAGGTGGAATCTTTACGGGTAGAGCTCCAAAGGGATGAAGCTAAGGGGAAAATAATACTGGGAGTATGCTATAGGCCCCCTAACCTGAGGGAGGAAGTGGAGACGGATCTCCTATCACAAATTGGATTAGCAGCAAGGATGGGAAGTGTTATCATAATGGGGGATTTTAATTATCCAGACATAGACTGGGCGGAGGGAACCGCGCATTCATTTAAGGCTCGCCAGTTCCTTAATGTCTTGCAGGACAATTTTATGGGTCAGATGGTAGACGCACCAACTAGAAATAAAACATTACTAGATCTACTGATTACCAACAATACAGACCTGATAACAGATGTGGAAATACGGGGCAATTTAGGTAACAGCGATCACAGGTCAATTAGTTTCAGTATAAATCACACAAATAGGAGACATGAAGGGAACACAAAGACACTGAATTTCAAAAGAGCCAACTTCCCTAAACTACAAACCTGGCTAAAAGGCATAAATTGGGATAAAATATTAGGAACAAAGAATACAGAGGAGAGATGGGTTTGCTTTAAGAGCATATTAAATAAGGGCATTAGCCAATGTATCCCATTGGGTAATAAATTTAAAAGAGCGAACAAACATCCTGGATGGCTTAACTCCAATGTAAAAATGCATATAAAAGCAAAGGAGAAGGCCTTCAAACAATACAAGGTTGAGGGATCATCCACAGCATTCAGAATTTATAAAGAATGCAATAAGAAATGTAAGGGTGCAATTAGGATGGCTAAGATAGAACATGAAAGACACATAGCGGAGGAGAGCAAAAAAAATCCCAAGAAATTCTTTAAGTATGTAAACAGTAAAAAAGGGAGGACAGACCATATTGGCCCCATAAAGAATGAGGAAGGACATCTGGTTACAAAGGATGGGGAGATGGCAGAGGTATTGAATTTATTCTTCTCCTCAGTCTTCACGAGTGAATCGGGGGGCTTCAGTAACCAAAACTGCAGTGTTTATCCTCATGACACAACACAGGAAGCACCTACATGGTTAACAGAGGACGGAATTAAAATTAGACTTGAGAAACTTAACATTAATAAATCACCGGGACCAGATGGCTTGCATCCGAGGGTACTTAGGGAACTCAGTCAGGTGATTGCCAGACCGTTGTTCCTAATTTTTACAGACAGTCTATTGACTGGAATGGTACCAGCTGATTGGAGAAAAGCCAATGTAGCACCAATATTTAAAAAGGGCCCAAAAAACATCCCTGGGAATTACAGACCAGTTAGCCTAACATCAATAGTATGTAAACTCTTGGAGGGGATGATAAGGGACTATATACAAGATTTTAGTAATAAGAATGATATCATTAGCAGTAATCAGCATGGATTCATGAAGAATCGTTCTTGCCAAACCAATCTATTAACCTTCTATGAGGAGGTGAGTTGCCATCTAGATAAAGGAAGGCCCGTAGACGTGGTGTATCTGGATTTTGCAAAAGCATTTGACACAGTTCCCCATAAACGTTTACTGTACAAAATAAGGTGCGTTGGCATGGACCATAGGGTGAGTACATGGATTGAAAACTGGCTACAAGGGCGTGTTCAGAGGGTGGTGATAAATGGGGAGTACTCAGAATGGTCAGGGGTGGGTAGTGGGGTCCCCCTGGGTTCTGTGCTGGGACCAATCCTATTTAATTTGTTCATAAACGACCTGGAGGATGGGATAAACAGTTCCATCTCTGTATTTGCAGACGATACTAAGCTAAGCAGGGCAATAACTTCTCCGCAGGATGTGGAAATCTTGCAAAAAGACCTGAACAAATTAATGGGGTGGGCGACTACATGGCAAATGAGGTTCAATGTAGAAAAATGTAAAATAATGCATTTGGGTGTCAAAAATATGAATGCAATCTATACACTAGGGGGAGAACCTCTGGGGGAATCTAGGATGGAAAAGGACTTGGGGGTCCTAGTGGATGATAGGCTCAGCAATGGCATGCAATGCCAAGCTGCTGCTAATAAAGCAAACAGAATATTGGCATGCATTAAAAGGGGGATCAACTGCAGAGATAAAACGATAATTCTCCCGCTCTACAAGACTCTGGTCCGCCCGCACCTGGAGTATGCTGTCCAGTTCTGGGCACCAGTCCTCAGGAGGGACGTACTGGAAATGGAGCGAGTACAAAGAAGGGCAACAAAGCTAATAAAGGGTCTGGAGGATCTTAGTTATGAGGAAAGGTTGCGAGCACTGAACTTATTCTCTCTGGAGAAGAGACGCTTGAGAGGGGATATGATTTCAATTTACAAATACTGTACTGGTGACCCCACAATAGGGATGAAACTTTTTCGCAGAAGAGAGTTTAATAAGACTCGTGGCCACTCATTACAATTAGAAGAAAAGAGGTTTAACCTTAAACTACGTAGAGGCTTCTTTACTGTAAGAGCGGCAAGGATGTGGAATTCCCTTCCACAGGCGGTGGTCTCAGTGGGGAGCATTGATAGCTTCAAGAAACTATTAGATAATCACCTGAATGACCGCAATATACAGGGATATGTAATGTAATACTGACACATAATCACACACATAGGTTGGACTTGATGGACTTGTGTCTTTTTTCAACCTCACCTACTATGTAACTATGTAACCTTCCCAGAAGGGTTGAAGCTGTTATAGCTGCAAAGGGTGGGCCAACTCAATATTGAACCCTATGGACTAAGACTGGGATGCCATTAAAGTTCATGTGCGTGTAAAGGCAGGTGTCCCAATACTTTTGACAATATAGTGTATGTTCCAAGTCCATGATACAAAAAGGCAGGCGTCCCAATGCTTTTGGTAATATAGTGTATAAGCAGATTAGGAATTCTGTTTTTTCTTTTACCCTGAACAAAAGTGACTTAAAGTGTTAAAGTCATTGGCAGCCAGATAACATTAGTAGAAAGGGGGGCACTGTTAATAGCCTACACGTTTCTCTCACTGTACAATTTTTTACTGCTGCTTTTCTTGACCAAGCTTACTAAATAGCATGCTCACACTTGTTTTGTCATGATAAATGATCCTTATACTGTATTTTTACCATCACATGTGGGGTTGATTTACTATAGAATAAAGGCCATTCATTTGACCACTTCTATACCAGACACTTTCACCCCCTTCCTGCCCAGGCCAATTTTCAGATTTCAGAGCTTTCAAATTTTGAATGGCATTTTGAATGACAATTACAACACTGTAACCATATGGAATTTGTATCATTGGTTTGAGACAGATAGAGCTTTCCAAAGTTACACTTACAAACAGCAGTAGTATATAGGCATAAAGAGAAAGCCGGCCGGCTCCAGTACAGCCCGTAACTTCCGGGTACTCAAATAGCGGTGTCGTCAGGACGTAGCTCCTCCTCCCTACGTCGTTTCGTCGCTACAGGACATGGTCACGGGATACGTATCACGGGATTGTAAGTGTAACTTTGGCTTTATTTTACTCAATAAATGTGAAGATTTTATGCTATGTGGAGCAATTTATCTTTTTCACGCTGACACATCCAATCCATCCTGCTGCGGTCTGTGGAGAGGGTTCGTGTGCACCGGATGACATCTAGTGCCTGTCTCTGAGATCCCGGACTGGGGTTACAGCCGTCTGCCCAGTGAGGTCTCCTATAATTAAGGGACCAACACTCTCTGGTAAGAGGCAGTAGTTTCTGAAGGTGGAGGTTTCATCTACGCACCCCATTCACTGCAGCAAGAGTATTTTTCACCTGTCACTTGGGGATATTTCTTTTTTTTGGTCCTTTTTCCTGGTCCTTCTGTTTGGTTTTCGTTTTTTGCTATACACAGTATATGGACTTCAATTAATCACTGTTCATTGTGCACAGATTATATGGACATTATCTGCGCTTTTTAAGATTTGTTTTTTAACATTGATTATCACTAATTCATTTTGCACATTGATTATTGTTTATATTTGTATTCATATTTCTCTATGAGGTTTAAGGCATTTATCTGTTGCCTTAATCACATTATTAGCGCAACTTTTTTTTAGTTTTTATCTGATTGTGCTGTATAACACTCTAGTCGCAGCTTACACATTTTTTGATTGTTGGCGCAGTATTTTATTTTTTCCATTTACAGCGTCACCATATGACTGGTGTAGCGGTGATAAGGGACACTGAATGGTGACAGTATGAAAAAAAATATTAAAATATTATAATTTTTTTTTTTTTTTTTGGGGTTTCATATTTTTTTACATACTGTAACCAGAGTAGCACAGTTACACTATACTGCTATGGGGAAGTTATCAGGATTTTGTGTACACTATGATTGCTGATTACAGAGATGGTCACTATATAAGCAATCATTTTTATGCATGGCACCCATTCATTTGCCATTGTGTACAATTGTGATAGCTGTGATTGGCCACTGCTAGCACGTAGTATAGGTGTGCTGTGGTTGGCCTGGTACCATGCCATCACTGTGACCAATCACAGAGATCACAATAGTGCACAGTGAAAGGCTATGAATGAAAGCCATTGTGTGCAACTAATGCGCTTGCTGTGATTGGTCACAACAATTACATAGTACCAGGGCAGGGCCAGTACAATGATCTGTGTTCACCGGACACAGCAGGTCGCAGATCGTGCCGCTCGCCCTCCCATATTATTATAATAGGCAGGAGGTTGTTAATAAGGTGAGTGGGCAATCACTTTGTGGGGAGATTTGTAACACATAAGATAAACTAGTGTTTACCTTGAGCATCCAATTATGTTCTTTGTCATATGCCCGATGAAGGAGTCGTGTGGCCCCAGAATGTTGCACCTTACACCCTAAGTAATAAAATTGTTTACAGGTTACATGTTTAGAGTTACAGAGGAGGTCTAGTGCTAGAATTGTTGCTCACGCTCTAACACATGCGGAGATACCTCACATGTGAGGTTTGAACGGCGTTTACATATGTGGGCGGGACTAACGTGTGTGTTCGCTTCTGAGCACGAGCTACCGGGGACAGAGGTGTTTTAAATTTTTTTTTTATTTTATTTTTTATTTTACCTCATTTTTTTTCTTACTTTCTTTTACAACATTTTTTTTATCACTTTTATTCCTATTACAAGGAATGTAAACATCCCTTGTAAAAGGAATCATTCGTGACAGGTCCTCTTTATGGAGAGATGTGGGGTCAATAAGACTGCACATCTTTCCTCCAGGCTGGAAAGCATGAGATCGGGAAAAAAAAATCCACAATCTCATGCTTACCAGCCGCGATTGTGGCTTTGTTTACAACCGCGGCCCGGACGTGACGTCATAATGTTGCGCCCGGGCCTCTGACGGTCATAGAGATCTGGTCACCGGAAATCTCTATGCTCATCATCGATGGCATGGGAGAGCCCGGAGAAGCACCGGATGGCGGCAGGAGGGGGGTGTCCCCTCCCGTCCCCTGTAAGAATGATCAAGCGGAAGAACTGCCACTACGATCCTTCTTATGGTGCACAGAATCGCCGGCGGAAAAGAAGGATATCTGAAAGATGCCTGTAGCTGCAGGCATCATTCAGATATTCCCACTGAAATATGACGTCCTTGGGCGGGAAGTGGTTAATTCATTTTCGGAATTTCCTTTTGTTTATTCGTTCTCAAATTCGAAATATTTTTGAATAGTTTTCGAATTTGAATAGTTTTCCAGTTTCCAAAAAGAATACAATAGACTAGAAAATAGGAATAGAATAGAAAAAAATGTCTACTCTATTCTTTTATTTTCTATTCTATTTCATTCTCTTCGGAAATTGGAAAACTATTCAAATTCGAAAACTATTCAAATTCGAAAACTTTTTGAATTCGAATTTGAAAACTATTCGAAAAGTATTTGAAAACGATTTGAAAACTATTAGAATTTGAATTTAAAGAGAGCAGTGCAGCGCTGGACAAGTATCACAAGTGAAAAAAATTGTGGAAAATTGTGTTAAAAAAAATATAAATTAAACAACAATAATAAATGACAGTTAATGATGGTGACTGATGAAAAGAGCATTCAATCCAAAGTCCATAGGTGATAAAAAACAAATACAATAAAAGCAAATAAGATTTCTAAAGTATGGTGTAAGTGAAATCCAAAGGTTATTCCATGTGGAAATCTCGATCAATAATCCACCGCCAGTGCTGCCCACCACCTGGTGATAAAGTAATGAAGGCTTACCAGAGAGCCTGCGACCGCCCTTATTCAGGGGGGTCAAAACAGGCTTAGTAGAGAGAGATATGTGAGATGAACTTCAAGGGATGTCCCATAAGAGACTCTGTAGGGAATCTTGCCAGCCTCCTTCCTGTGCGAGTACTCAGCAACAGCAGGGCGCCAATTCAGAAGATGTAGTCCCAAGGACGCTTCCTGTGTGGTGATCAGTGTTTGTTCTCAGAGAGACCAGGCGGAGATGAACCACCTATCCCAAAAAGAAAAGAGGGGGGACTCCAATAATGCAGATAAACCACAACTGCGTTTATTAAGTAAAATACAGATAGGTAAAAAATAAAGCATAAAACCCCAGAGGGACAGCATATAAACTCCTCTGCTGCTTTAAAATGGAATTGCGCATGCGCGATACGTGCTAGCATTGTGACCCAACGGCCGTTTCATCACAACTGACGTCATCAGAGGTACGCAACCGCGCACGCGCATGCGCCTTATAAATCCAAACAATGCGCTGTAAAGCGCCACCATTGGCTAACTAAAAACAGGGTTGATTGGTAGCACAAACACATAGTAAATAGTTAGTAGAGCCTGGAGGTGAGGCGCCCATTCAGTTCACCTGCAAAGAGGTGCTCTTCTACCTATTAAGGAAATAGCCAAGCAATGTACATGAATGGACTGTAAACCAACCAATGCCATCTAGCGGCGAAATTGAATACTGCCCAAAGTATACAGATTAATGAATAAATAGTACCCTTAAAATATGTAGTGAAAATACAAAAGTAGAGAACATAACAGTAACATAAAAAATAACAATGGGTGTAAACGAAGAAGCCAAAAGGTTAATGACCCCCTAGCCATAGAAGGGGGGGGGAGGGGAATACACAAGACAAAAATTAAAATAATTAAAAATTATTCTGGTGGGTATTGAAAAAAATTAAATGAGAAATTGGGACAAAAAATCCCTCATATAGTAAAGTGAAAGGAAATAACAATATAAGGTAAGGGGTTACCACATCAAGTATTGCGGACCCCAACTCCAAAAACAATCAATGAAAAGTTAGCCAAAAACAAAAAATGAATCATATTGGCCAAAGGGGGACATCAACTGTTATTAACCGGTTCAATACCGGGCAATTTCACCCCCTTCCTTCCCAGGCCAATTTTTAGTTTTCAGCACTGTCGCACTTTAAACGTCAATTGCGCGGTCGTGCGACGTTGTACCCAAAAGAAATTGACGTCCTTTTTTTTACCACAAATAGAGCTTTTTTTTGGTGGTATTTGATCGCCTCTGCGGTTTTTATTTTTTGCGCTATAAACAAAAGAAGAGCGACAATTTTGAAAAAAACACAATATTTTTTACTTTTTGCTATAATAAATATCCCAATTTTTTTTTTTAAAAACACATTTTTTCCTCAGTTTTGGCCGATACGTATTCTTCTACATATTTTTGGTAAAAAAAATCGCAATAACCGTATATTGATTGGTTTGCGCAAAAGTTATAACGTCTACAAAATACAGGATAGATTTATGGCATTTTTAAAAAAAAAAAAATTTTAATTTTTTTTAGCGGCGATCGCGATTTTTTTTGGTGACTGCGACATTATGGCGGACACATCGGACACTTTTGACACATTTTTGGGACCAATCACATTTATACAGCGATCAATGCTATAAAATTGCATTGATTACTGTGTAAATGTGACAGGCAGTGAAGGGGTTAACCACTAGGGGGCGGGGAGGGGTTAATATGTTTCCTAGGGAATGATTCTAACTGAAAGGGGAGGGGACGCACTAGGGGAGGAGACCGATCAGTGTTCCTCCGTTCTGGGAACACAGATCGCTCTCCTCAGAGCTGACAGGCTGTGGATCTGTGTGTTTACACACACAGATCCACATGCCGGCCCGGTTAACGGGCAATCGCGGGTGCCCGGCGGACATCGCGGCCGCCGGGCACACGCACCGGGTCCCGAGGAACGTGGCGCGCGCGTGCTCCCGGCGGCGCGTGCGCGCCCCCTAGACGGCCGGGAATCCCAGGACGTCATATGACGTCCACCCAGGATGGGAGATCCCATCTGTGGACGTCATATGACTATGGGCGGGTAGGGAAGTGGTTAATAAAACAGTTGAAGTCCCACTCTATATTCAGGCCATTAGGGGCATGGGAGCCAAGCCTATAGATCCAGTTTGTTTTGGATCTAGAGATGGTTCTCCTGCCATTACTGCCACGCCAATGGGGAACGTATTTCTCTATGCCAATAAAGATGGTGCCCTTAGGATCCCTAATATGCACGAGATCATAGTGTCTAGAGACACTATGCTTGTCAAAGCCTTGCTTTATGTTGATGATGTGCTCACCCAACCTGACTTGCAATTTCCTGACAGTTCGTCCCACATAATCCAACCCACATGGACACATAAGGAGGTATACAACACATTTTGTGGTACATGTGATGAGTGATTTGATGGAATATGTGACACCTGTACCGCTGGATGTCAACTCTGTCAATCTCCTGTCATGTAACATATTCACCCTACAAATCTTACATCTCCTGCAGGGAGAAAAACCTTTTAAGTCACCAAAAAAGGTTGGGTGTGTGGGTGGAACTGGAATGTTGGGTGCCAATATGTGTCTGAAATTAGTAGCTCCCCTGAATAGAACACGGGGCTTATCAGACAGTAGGGGTCCAAGGACCCGATCATTCTTTATGACTGGCCAATGTTTTTTAATGATTCTTTTGATGGCCCAATGTTGACTGGAGTAAGTTGTGAGGAAGGCTAGTCCAAAATCCTCTATGTTAACAGCCTGAGGGGGTTCTGCACATAATAAGTCCTTACGGTCCTTATTCCCTACCTCTGTGATGAGAAAATCTGGATTTCAGGGTTGAGGCCTCCTTATAAAATTCATTTAGATCAGAGCAATTCCGTCTTAGACGCAAGAATTGATCCTTGGGGACAGCGGACAGCCAAGAGCGATGGTGGCAGGAATCAAGCGGAATAAAACTATTCCTGTCTGTTGGCTGAAAGTAGGTGGAGGTGGTAATCATATCATTAACAATTGTGATAACCAAATCCAAAAAATGGATTTGGGTGGAGCTAGCTTCGTGAGTGAGCACTATGCCCCTATCATTGTTAAGAAAAGATAGGTAAGTGGTCACAGAATCAGTATCTCCGTCCCATATAAACAGGACATCATCTATGAATCTTCTCCACATGACCAGTTGTGGTGGTGTATCATGTAAGACCACATCTTCCTCCCACTTGGCCATAAAGAAATTGGCCATACTGAGAGCGAATTTGGCCCCCATGGTCACTCCCTTTGTTTGTAGATAATGAGTACCACCATACCAAAAATGGTTGTGTTCCATCGAGAAGTCCAGTAGCTCCATCACGAAATTACATTGCGTGGTGGGGATACTGGAGTCTCGATAGAGGAAATGTCGCACAGCATCATGCCCTAAACTATGAGATATTGACATATAGAGTGATGTGACATCAGCTGTCACCAACATGTATGTGGCCTTCCACTCTATTTCACTTAGTAAGTTAAGGACATGTTTAGTGTCCTTAACCACTTCTCGCCCGCCCTATAGCGGATTGACGTCCGGGAAGTGGTTCCGTTATCCTGACTGGCCGTCATATGACATCCAGCAGGATAACATGGCGCCGCGCGCCTGCGGGGGCGCGCATCGCGGCGATCGGTGGAGGCTCTTTACCACGTGATCAGCCGTGTCCAATCACGGCTGATCAGCTGTGTCCAATCACGGCTGATCATGATGTCAATAGGAAGAGCCGTTGATCGGCTTTTCCTCACTCGCGTTTGACAGACGCGAGTAGAAGAGAGCCGATCGGCGGTTCTCCTGACAGGGGGGGTCTGCGCTGATTGTTTATCAGCGCAGCCCCCCCTCAGATCACCACACTGGACCACCAGGGATCGCCACTAGGACCACCAGGGAAGGGGCAACATGTGGATGGCCAGGTTTGTACCCCATGGCCAGCCACATGTGCCCAATGTGCCCAATCTGTGCCAATCAGTGCCCACAAATGGGCACTGATTGGCAACATTATGTTTTAGTTATGCCCAGCAATGCCACCAATAAATTTTATCAGTGCCACCAATCAGTGGCATCGGTGCCACCTGTCAGTGCCCATCAGTGCCCATCAGTGCCCATCAGTGCCCATCAGTGACACCTATCAGTGCCACCCATATGTACCAATCAATGCCACCTACGAGTGCCCATCAGTGCCGCCTACGAGTGCCCATCAGGGCCACCTATGAGTGCCCATCAGTGCCGCATACCAGTGCACCTATCAGTGCCCATCAGTCCCACCTATCAGTGCCCATCAGTGCCGCCTATCAGTGCCCATCATCAGTGCCCATCAGTGCCACCTTATCAGTGCCACCTCATTGGTGCCACCTCATCGGTGCCCATCAGTGCCACTGTATCAGTGCCCTTTAGTGCAGCCATATCAGTGTCCGTCATTGAAGAAGAAAACGTACTTATTTACAAAAAATGTTAACAGAAACAAAGAAAAACTTGTTTTTTTTTTAAATTTTCGGTCTTTTTTTATTTGTTGCGCAAAAAATAAAAACCGCAAAGGTGATCAAATACCACCAAAAGAAAGCTCTATTTGTGGGAACAAAATGATAAAAAATTTGTTTGGGTACAGTGTAACATAACCACGCAATTGTCATTCAAATTGCGACAGCGCTGAAAGCTGAAAATTGGTCTGGGCGGGAAGGTGTCTAAGTGCCTGGTATTGAAGTGGTTAAGGAAGGAGGGGGTGCCCATCACCAGTGGTTGTAGAAAAAAGTCAATGTATTTTCCTACACGTGAAGTTATAGAATCTATACCACTGATGATGGGCCTTCCCGGAGGATTAATCAAAGTCTTGTGGACTTTTGGCAATATATACATCACCGGCAGACGGGGGCTAGAGGGACCAGATGTTCCTTCTCTTTTTTATTTAGAATTCCCAAATTGTATCCTTTGTCAGAGCATTCAATTCCCATTTGAAACTAGGTGTGGGGTCTGACAATAAAGGGGAATTAGTATCTGTGTCAGAAAGAATCCTTAACATTTCATTGGTATAGGAGTCTTTATCCAAAGTAACAATAGCGCCGCCTTTGTCGGCGGGGCGTATGATGATATCCTTCCTATTACACAAATCCTCCACACCAACCCTGATGTTATGTTGAGGTTGTACTGATCTCGTGTTCAAGTTAACCAAGTCATTTAACACTAGATCTCGAAAGATGGAAATATTCGGTGCTGAATTGCCAGGGGGTTTGAAAAGCGAGGCATTAGACAGCCCCGAGTGCACCACCACAGAAGCTTCCCTACTCAGTTGCCTAGAAGGGTTGCTTAAAATGTACCTTTTAATGTTAAGTTTTCGCGTGTATTTCTGCACATCTATAAACGTTTGGAATTTGTTGAGAGTCCGAGGTGGAACAAACTTCAAACCTTTATTGGTTCTTCTGGCCCCCCCTCATAATCAGTACAAAGGAGAAAACCATCATAGTCAGGATTTTCAGCTGGCCAGCAGGGGAAGAAACAAGCTAAATGGAGACGCAAGACAGGGTGCAGAGGGGGGAGGAAGCTTCACCCCAAAAAGGAGGAGACTATAGACGTAAATGGTATTATAAATCTGAGCACCAAAGAACTATCAAAAGAGGAACTCTTCACTCTCAATAAAGGTTTGAAGTTTGTTCCACCTCGGAATCTCAACAAATTCCAAACGTTTATAGATGTGCAGAAATACACGCGTAAACTTAACATTAAAAGGTACATTTTAAGCAACCCTTCTAGGCAACTGAGTAGGGAAGCTTCTGTGGTGGTGCAATCAGGGCTGTCTAATGCCTCGCTTATCAACCTTCCTGGCAATTGAGCACCGAATATTTCCATAATTCGAGATCTAATGTTGAATGACTTGGCTAACTTGAACACGAGATCAGTACAACCTCAACATAACATCAGGGTTGGTGTGGAGGCTTTGTGTAATAGTAAGGATATCATTATACACCCCGCCGACAAAGGCGGCGCTATTGTTATTTTGGATAAAGACTCCTATACCAACAAAATGATAAGGATTGTTTCTGACACAGATACAAATTCCCCTTTATTGTCAGACCCCACACCTAGTTTCAAACGAGAATTGAATGCTCTGATTGACAAGGGATACAATTTGGGAATTCTAAATAAAAAAGAGAAGGAACATCTGGTCCCTCTAGCCCCCCGTCTGCCGGCGATGTATATATTGCCAAAAGTCCACAAGACTTTGATTAATCCTCCGGGAAGGCCCATTATCAGTGGTATAGATTCTATAACTTCACGTGTAGGAAAATACATTGACTTTTTTCTAAAACCACTGGTGATGGGCACCCCTCCTTCCTTAAGGACACTAAACATGTCCTTAACTTACTAAGTGAAAGAGAGTGGAAGGCCACATACATATTGGTGACAGCTGATGTCGCATCACTCTATACGTCAATATCTCATAGTTTAGGACATGATGCTGTGCGACATTTCCTCTATCGAGACTCCAGTATCCCCACCACCCAATGTAATTTCGTGATGGAGCTACTGGACTTCTCGATGGAACACAACCATTTTTGGTATGGTGGTACTCATTATCTACAAACAAAGGGAGTGGCCATGGGAGCCAAATTCGCTCCCAGCATGGCCAACCTCTTTATGGCCAAGTGGGAGGAAGATGTGGTCTTACGTAATAGACCACCCCAACTGGTCATGTGGAGAAGATTCATAGATGACGTCCTGTTCATATGGGACGGAGATACTGATTCTGTGACCACTTACCTATCTTTTCTAACAATAATGATAGGGGCATAGTGCTCACTCACGAAGCTAGCCCCACCCAAATCCATTTTTTGGATTCGGTTATCACAATTGTTAATGATATGATTACCACCTCCACCTACTTTAAGCCAACAGGCAGGAATAGTTTTATTCCGCTTGATTCCTGCTACCATCACTCTTGGCTGTCCGCTGTCCCCAAGGGTCAATTCTTGCATCTAAGACGGAATTGCTCTGATCTAAATGAATTTTATAAGGAGGCCTCAACCCTGAAATCCAGATTTTTGAATAAAGGTTACGATGCAGTAGCCTTAGATTCCCTAATCACAGAGGTAGGGAATAAGGACCGTAAGGACTTATTATGTGCAGAACCCCCTCAGGCTGTTAACAGAGAGGATTTTGGACTAGCCTTCCTCACATCTTACTCCAGTCAACATTGGGCCATCAAAAGAATCATTAAAAAACATTGGCCAGTCATAAAGAATGATCGGGTCCTTGGACCCCTACTGTCTGATAAGCCCCGTGTTCTATTCAGGGGAGCTACTAATTTCAGACACATATTGGCACCCAACATTCCAGTTCCACCCACACACCCAACCTTTTTTGGTGACTTAAAAGGTTTTTCTCCCTGCAGGAGATATAAGGTTTGTAGGGTGAATGCGTTACATGACAGGAGATTGACAGAGTTTACATCCAGCGGTACAGGTGTCACATATTCCATCAAATCACTCATCACATGTACCACAAAATGTGTTGTATACCTCCTTAGGTGTCCATGTAGGTTGGAGCATGTGTGACGAACTGTCAGGAAATCGCAAGTCAGGTTGGGTGAGCACATCACCAACATAAAGCAAGCCTTTGACAAGCATAGTGTCTCTAGACACTATGATCTCGTGCATAATAGGGATCCTAAGGGCACCATCTTTATTGGCATAGAGAAATACGTTCCCCATTGGCGTGGCAGTAATGGCAGGAGAACCATCTCTAGATCCAAAACAAACTGGATCTATAGGCTTGGCTCCCATGCCCCTAATGGCCTGAATATAGAGTGGGACATCAACTGTTTTATTAATAACAGTTGATGTCCCCCTTTGGCCAATATGATTTATTTTTTGTTTTTGGCTAACTTTTCATTGATTGTTTTTGGAGTTGGGGTCTGCAATACTTGATGTGGTAATACCTTACCTTACATTGTTATTTCCTTTGCACTTTACTATATGAGGGATTTTTTGTCCCAATTTCTCATTTAATTTTTTTTTATCAATACCCACCAGAATAATTTTTAATTATTTTAATTTTTGTCTTGTGTATTCCCCCCCCCCCTTCTATGGCTAGGGGGTCATTAACCTATTGGCTTCTTCATTTACACCCATTGTTATTTTTTATGTTACTGTTATGTTCTCTACTTTTGTACTTTCACTACATATTTTAAGGGTACTATTTATTCATTAATCTGTATACTTTGGGCAGTATTCAATTTCGCCACTAGATGGCATTGGTTGGATTACAATCCATTCATGTACATTGCTTGGTTATTTCCTTAATAGGTAGAAGAGTGCAGGTTAACTGAATGGGCTCCTCACCTCCAGGCTCTACTAACTTATTACTATGTGTTTGTGCTACCAATCAAGCGTCAGCCCTGTTTTTAGTTAGCCAATGGTGGCGCTTTACAGTGCATCCTTTGGATTTATAGGGCGCATGCGCATGCACGGTTGCGTACCCCTGATGACATCAGTTGTGACGAAATGGCCGCAGGGTCACAACGCTAGCACGTATCGAGCATGCGCAATTCCATTTTAAAGCAGCAGAGGAGTTTATACGCTGTCCCTGCTGGGTTTTTATGCTTTAGTTTTTACCTATCTGTATTTTACTTAATAAACGCAGTTGTGGTTTATCTGTATTATTGGAGTCCCCCCTCTTTTCTTTTTGGGATACGTGGTTCATCTCCGCCTGGTCTCCCTGGGAACAAACACCGATCACCACACAGGAAGCGTCCTTGGGACTACATCTTCTGAATTGTTGCTGAGTACTCGCACAGGAAGGAGGCTGGCAAGATTCCCTACAGAGTCTCTTATGGGACATCCCTTGAAGTTCATCTCACATATCTCTCTCTACTAAGCCTGTTTTGAGCCCCCTGAATAAGGGCGGTCGCGTGCTCTCTGGTAAGCAATCATTACTTTATCACCAGGTGGTGGGCAGCACTGGCGGATTATTGATCGAGATTTCCACATGGAATAACCTTTGGATTTCACTTACACCATACTTTTGACCTCTTATTTGCTTTTATTTTATTTGTTTTTTATCACCTATGGACTTTGGATTGAATGCTCTTTTCATCAGTCACCATCATTAGCTGTCATGTATTATTGTTGTTTCATTTATATTTTTTTAAAACAGATTTTCCACAATTTTTTTCACTTGTGATACTTGTCCAGCGCTGCACTGCTCTCTTTAAGTCTATTTCTTGTGCCCTCGTATTGGGGTTATAGTGTCCAGCAGCAGGACCCCCTTCACGGTTACTTCATCATAAATTAATTTTTCATATATATAATATTTTTTGAGCACCTAGCGCAATTCTTTTTCTTTATATCTAGAATTTGAATTTTGTCTGATTTTTTTTTGTCATCATTTTGGATTCATTTCAATTTGGTATTATTCTAATTCAGAAATTCAGATATTTTCATTCGGAACGAAACAAACATTACATGTCTACTGGCCAGCTATCTAGCAGCATTGTTTACTGCATGCAGACTTACTGGGACTGCACTCATGTGCACCATCGTAAAGACTGGGCCCCAATGCTAGCCAGCTTAAGACCTAAGGCTAAAGACTGCTCACTCAGGCAGTTTTTGCTGACAGTCCATTCTAGAGCTGCCTGTTTTTATTACACCCTAAATTCAGGTGCACCCCAAAAAAAGGTCCTCTTTGACGTGACATGTGCATGTTACATGCCTGTCGAAGGGGTCCTGTGCAGCTCTGAAACGTTGCACTTGTTCTTATGATGTGATCTTTCTGCAATAAAAACCTTTGCATGACATTTGAGGATCCTTGGTGTGCTGGCGAATTTGCATAAAGGATACGGAAGAGACTGGCTAGAAGGGCGCTCTCTCTACACCTCTCTGGTTCGACTGCCTCTTCAGAGAAGTTGCTCAGGGCCAGAATTTTTGAGTCTGGGGACAAGAACGGGAGGCTCTTAGCCAGTCTGGTGGCCGACCCCAAATGGTTATACCCACAATACATACTGCTGCGGGGGGGGGGGGTCACTTCAAACCCGACTGACATCCTCAATGAATTCAAAGTTATATTTTCATTCGGATATTTTCATTCGGAACGAAACAAACATTACATGTCTACTGGCCAGCTATCTAGCAGCATTGTTTACTGCATGCAGACTTACTGGGACTGCACTCATGTGCACCATCGTAAAGACTGGGCCCCAATGCTAGCCAGCTTAAGACCTAGGGCTAAAGACTGCTCACTCAGGCAGTTTTTGCTGACAGTCCATTCTAGAGCTGCCTGTTTTTATTACACCCTAAATTCAGGTGCACCCCAAAAAAAGGTCCTCTTTGACGTGACATGTGCATGTTACATGCCTGTTGAAGGGGTCCTGTGCAGCTCTGAAACGTTGCACTTGTTCTTATGATGTGATCTTTCTGCAATAAAAACCTTTGCATGACATTTGAGGATCCTTGGTGTGCTGGCGAATTTGCATAAAGGATACAGAAGAGACTGGCTAGAAGGGCGCTCTCTCTACACCTCTTTGGTTCGACTGCCTCTTCAGAGAAGTTGCTCAGGGCCAGAATTTTTGAGTCTGGGGACAAGAACGGGAGGCTCTTAGCCAGTCTGGTGGCCGACCCCAAACGGTTATACCCACAATACATACTGCTGCGGGGGGGGGGTCACTTCAAACCCGACTGACATCCTCAATGAATTCAAAGTTTTCTACGCCTCGTATAGCTCTACCACCTCGCAGATATCCCCTGACCACCTCTTGTATCTCTGCAAACTGACTCTGGCAACCTTGACAGAGGAGGATGTTGCCTCCCTGGAGGCAGAGATATCGGTGACCGAGATTGAAACGGCAATTCGCTCACTTCCCCCTAATAAAACACCGGGCCCTGATGGGCTCCCGGGAGACTGGTACAAAATGTACATAGCTGACTTAGCCCCGCGTCTCCACAAGTTGTATGCCCTTAGTTTAGAAGCAGGAAGCCTACCTGACTCAATGTCGCAAGCTCACATAGTACTGATACAAAAGCCAGGGAAGGATGCCTCATAATGTTCTGCATATCGACCCATATCCATATCCCTTCTAAATTATGATTTAAAGATACTAACAAAAGTGTTAGCCACCAGACTGATGGGGATCCTCCTGTTCTTAGTAAATATGGATCAAACTGGCTTCATGCCAGGAAAGTCGACGGATATTAATATTCGTAGGGTGTCCACCTACTTACAAATTCCTCCTACAGAACAGAGTACTAGAGTCTTGGTTGCCTTGGACCTAGAAAAGGCATTTGACTCTATTGCCTGGCCTTACATGGAGGAGGTAATCAAGATATATGGTTTTGGCCCCACTTTTAGAAAATGGATTCAGCTCTTATACCAGAAACCGACGGCACAGATTAAACTTGGAGGGGTGTTATCCTCTTCATTTCTGGTGGAGCGGGGCACCCGACAGGGGTGTCCTCTATCCCCCGCCCTCTTTTCCCTGATGGTCAAGCCCCTGGCTGTTGCACTACGGTCCTCGGATGCTATCGGGGGTTGCGGGTCGAATCCCTGGAGGAAAAAATAGCACTTTATGCTGATGATATCATCCTTTTCCTCCGGGATTCGGGGCCCTCCCTCCAGGCAGCGTTGGAGCTCCTCTCACGCTTCGCTGGCATGTCAGGGCTAAGAATTAACTGGGACAAGTCCCAGATAATGCCAGTTGATCCGGGTGCTACACAGTTAGCGGATCCGTCACTTCCACTACAATGGACTGAGAGTATAAAATATCTTGGCATTCATATTTCCCCAAGAGTACAGGACTTCTGTAGGCTTAATCTTCTCCCTCTCCTACAAATTTCTCAAAACAGGTTAAAAGCGTGGGCTAACCTCCCCCTCACATTGATTGGAAGGATCAATTTAATTAAAATGAAACTACTTCCTACTTTTGTATGTAGTGCGCCATTCTCCAATGTGGATACCAATACCGATGCCGATACCAATGTGGATACCCAAGGCACTTTTTAAGCGGCTAAATTCTCGCATATCCAGTTTTTTGTGGGGCTCTGCCCCCCCCATTTCTGACTGACTATTCTCCAAAGACCTTGGACCCAGGGTGGCCTAGCCTGCCCTGACTCCTTCTTTTATTTTATTGCGGCGATGCTTACCCATGCTCACAACTGGCTCATGTCGGATGCCACCAATGCAGCAGTTGCCTTGGAGGCTGCCGTTGTGGGGTCATTTGAAGCACTGCGGAACGTTTTATTTAGGTAGGTACTAGGACTCCACATCCCTTCACTACCTCAATGAAAACAGTGCTTAGAGCATGGTCTGGGGCGGCTGGCCCCCGGGTGGCCGATCCCCAGGTGCGTTCCCCAAATACTCCACTATGGATTAATCCTTCTCTACCTGAATTCTACTCAATCCCGGACCCGGTCATATAGGCGTCACGGGGTATTCGATATTTACATTATATTTGTGAGAATGGCGCACTGGTGACATTTGACCAACTCAAATCTAGATTTGACTTACCCAATGTATACTTCTTCCAGTTCCTGCAGCTCCGCCACGCCTACAGGGCACAGTTCAGGGGCTCTCCCCTGACTCTTTACCAGTCAAACACAGAATCGCTTTTACGTTTTATTTAGGTAGGTACTAGGACTCCACATCCCTTCACTACCTCAATGAAAACAGTGCTAAGAGCATGGTCTGGGGCGGCTGGCCCCCGGGTGGCCGATCCCCAGGTGCGTTCCCCAAATACTCCACTATGGATTAATCCTTCTCTACCTGAATTCTACTCAATCCCGGACCCGGTCATATGGGCGTCACGGGGTATTCGATATTTACATTATATTTGTGAGAATGGCGCACTGCTGACATTTGACCAACTCAAATCTAGATTTGACTTACCCAATGTATACTTCTTCCAGTTCCTGCAGCTCCGCCACGCCTACAGGGCACAGTTCAGGGGCTCTCCCCTGACTCTTTACCAGTCAAACACAGAATCGCTTTTACGTCAAGAGACATTAACTAAACCATTATCCACAATTTACAAGGCTCTGCAGCCTACCGTGCATCACAGTTTGGAGAGACTTCGTGACTTCTGGGCATCGGAGCTGCAGGATTTGGATGGGGAGGACTGGGAAGATATCTGGGACTCCCCTTTGGACACCTGGTCTCTTCCAGAGATCGGTTGACCCAGTTTTAAATATTACACAAGTTTTATTATACTCCATACAGGCTTCACAAAATATACCCAGACTGTACGTTGCAGTGTTGGCGCTGTCGAGCTGACTCTGTGGGTTTCTTACACATGATCTGGTCATGCCCCGATGTACAGCATTACTGGTCATTAATTATAACTTTCAGCACTAAACTGACCACAATACCTATACCCCAAAAGATAGAGATTTGTCTACTTGGCTTAGTGGATGTTCTTGCCCCTTCAAGGGCAGTTTGTACACTACTAGGATTGCTTCTCTTTTATGCCAGGAAACTCAGCATACTCAAGTGGAGGGCTCCCACGTCTGCCCTTACACTGAATGCATGGAAATCACTAGTCAACCTCGCAGTACCCTTATATGAAGAGACTTACTCTAGTAGAGGAGGCCCCTAAAGTTTCAAAAGGTTTGGAACATATGGCTAGAGTCTGAAACAACCACTGTAGAACGAGAAGACCCTGCAGGACTTCCGGTCTGATTAGATTTCACATATGAGATGATGGTTCCTCTGATTGTCCCCCCCGGGGGTGCATTCTGACTGAACATGTGCCTACAGACACCCACTTTGTTGTAGACTTCTTCTTGGGTGATACCTGTTATATATCACATATTTATGTAAATTGCTGAGCATTGCACTTATCCTGATACAATTAGCAACAAGCTATGGGGTTGTTTTTTTGTTTGTTGAAATAATTTAGGCCAGTAGTAGGGTATGGTGTGCCATGCCTAATGTTTTATACACCTCAAGCCGGGGAATGCCCAGAGGCTTTGTTATGTAACTTTTCTTTTTCTGAAATAAATAAAAAGAATTAAAAAAAAAAAAAGGATACGGAAGAGGTCACATAAGCAAGGCTTGCCACCTATTATCTCAATGTGGTATGTGGCAGCACCTCTACATCTCCTTTAGGCTTGCTTGCCATTTTAATCCAATTTGGTGAAGGATGGGCACTAAATGGCCTTAGGATGGTATGCTTAACTTCTGCTGCGGCTTCTCTTCTTCTCTTGTTCCTTGAGAAAGACTCACAGGAAGATGTCAGTGAGGACCGAGTGGGAATGGGATGAGTCACTCAATAAATGTGGCGGCCCGACAAAATCCAAATGGGGCCCCCTTGCAGCATTCTTTACAGCAGCCAATATTTTTACCCATGTAGGCAGATAAAAGTTACATGAAAAAAGGAAGGGGGAGGTGCCAACTGAGTGTAGTATTAAAGAAGATTTTAATAGCACAAGGTGAAGAAACACTTACAGGATGAAGGGTTGAAAAAAGAGCTCAAGGTAAGGTGGTCTGCCCATGATGCAATGCCATCCTACAGGCTCCTCCAGCTGAGTCCTGGTCGCTAGCAGTGGATGGCGGGATACCGTGGCTCTCTGCAGCTTCAGGAAGCTCACGCTGAACAGCATGGAACGCTCAGGTGGAAGCGACATCACTGGAAGATCGGCAGTCGTGGCTGTACCATCCCCCCTTCCTTTTTTCATGTCTTTTCAGGATTGGACACACTCTAATGCCCCGTACACACGGTCGGACATTGATCGGACATTCCGACAACAAAA
This sequence comes from Aquarana catesbeiana, assembly GCF_042186555.1. NCBI lineage: Eukaryota > Metazoa > Chordata > Amphibia > Anura > Ranidae > Aquarana > Aquarana catesbeiana. Next base: position 315,929,645 of record NC_133325.1, read on the forward strand.
TCCTAGGATTTTTTCTGACGGATGTTGGTTCAAACTTGTCTTGCATGCACACGGTCACATAAAGTTGTCGGAAAATCCAATCATTCTGATGGTGACGTAAAACACGTACGTCGGGACTATAAACGGGGCAGTAGCCAATAGCTTTCATCTCTTTATTTATTCTGAGCATGCGTGGCACTTTGTGCTTCGGATTTGTGTACACACGATCGGAAATTCCGACAGCGGATTTTGTTGTCGGAAAATTTTATAGCCTGCTCTCAAACTTTGTGTGTCGGAAAATCCAATGGAAAATGTGTGATGGAGGCTACACACAGTCGGAATTTCCGACAACAAGGTCCTATCACACATTTTCCGTCGGAAAATCCGACTGTGTGTACGGGGCATTAGGATGGCTGCCACTGCCACACTAATAACTCTCTAAGGAATTTTTAATGTGACTCCCTTTTAATGTGACTCCTTTTTCATGGAATAAACAAGGAAAAAAGTGATACTGATACATAATGTGCAGTGAACCCTTATGTATTTATGCGTTTCACCGATAGGCTTCTTCAGGATACAGTCAAGGTTCTACAGATCGCAAATAAAGAGAACGGACCTCACTGTCTGAAAATAGAACATATAGGTTTTAAAATGGTGATATACCACTGTACATTTAAAAAAATTGATTTTCGTCAACAGGAAATAACCAAAATTGAGGTGGATATATACAAGAGAAAAAAAAAATAGATAGATACATTTAAACAAAAGACCATACCTTGCAGTGAGATAAGTCTCAATTATAAGTATCCACCTAATAACAATAATCATATGAGAGGAGTACCTGCCAGTAAGAGAGGAGCAGAAAAAGCCAGACCGTTCCAGGGACGGGGCAAAATAATGCACAAAGAGTGGACTCAGTACCAAAGAGGGAGGGGAGCCAACTATGGGCTTCAAAGCCCACCAAGCAATGAGGACACCCACCCGGAAAAATAGTCCAAAATTGAGACTGAGAAATTGTCCACAATGTGTAGCAAAATCTATAGAACAAAAAACAAAACCAAGAAAAATAGTAAGCAAGAGGTTAGAGTGGATGTAAACCCAATGTCATCCTTTCTAAACTACTGCCATAGGGGTTATCTATAAGGATATACACGCCTCCTGCATGTATCTTTACCTGTCAATTGTCTCCCCTCTGTCTGTTATGAGACCCGAAAAACTGCAGATTCTGTGGGTGGGTCTGTTGTCTGGAGCTTGGTGGGTGGAGTCGTGATGTCAGTAGACTTTCCGCCCACCTCTACACTCCCCTTGTCAATATGCATTTTTCTCCTGTGTATTTCTTACACTGAACTTCTGCTATGATCTCTAACATCCAGTGAAAAGACAGGAAAGTAACCACATGACTTCAGCATGCCCAATCATGCTGAGGTGTGGAACAGCCAATCCTTGCAGAGCTGCTGAAGAAAGGAGTGGGGGGAGGGAATTAAAAAATAATGCATGTCTTAGGCTAGTGCACGAGATATGTAAATCACCTGTTACTCACAGCAAGGGGGAGGATTTGACAAAGTTTTTCTCTGTCAAGTTTTATCTCACTGAACAATAAAAGAGGATTGCTCAGAGCTGGATTAACTCTGTGTGGCAAGACTGGGCTCAAATGATAAGGAATCTTATACTCTACATTATGACATAAAAAAAAAAAAATTCGGGTTAACATCCACTTTAAGTAACCAAGTGATGCACTAAAAGTATAGGTTTATTGCTATAGTACACCTTTTTTCCTTGTTTATTCCCTCAATTTACAGATGTGGGTGCGCTCCTTTTCTGTTCATTATTCCTTTTTCATGGACTCATTGGACTGAGTTTCCTCCCTAATTATATCATATTCCCCAGAGACTATTTTTATAACTGGACACAAAGCTCTATGCGCCAGATCTTTAATCTTCTACGTTTTTTTCATCCAGATAGAATTTTCAGTTGCCCGTTTACACTGCCCAGTAGGAAAAGTCAAACTTGTTCCTGGTTTTTCTGTTTGGCTGGCTTTGCTGGGTCTGGCCCACTGGTTCCATGTGATATAAAAGGAACAGGGGGTCCACACCTGAGGGGGATGCCTGAGTCTAAAAAAGAATAAGGGACAGCCAGAGTCAGATGGGGCCTGGAGATGCTGGGAATGGAGTGCTGCCACGCTGTCAACAGAGTCTGGAGGACCAGAGAATTGGTGGAATCAGAGTTCAACCCACTATGGACTCATCCATATATGGACTTAATCTAAGCAGGTATGCTGGGACAGCCACAAGCCTGAAGTTACAGTAGGAATGCTAGGGGAATGTGTGCACTTTATTCCAAACTGTTGCCTGTAATTGTCATCACGTTCATTTTTTCTTCAGTAAAGATTTTTGAAACTTTGCTTTTTGCCTGGTCTGAAGTTAGTAAAAAGTGTGCAATGTAGGTAACCGGCACATGTAGTCTACAGCTTGGGTCACTAAATACATTGGGATATGAAGTAGTGACGATACAGTGGTTACCAAGGGTAACAAAAGTTTCTCTAGCAGCCTGTCATTAAGCATGTAAGCAGTGCTTCTATAAATGAGTTTTACACTATGGTAGTTTTCTCCTTTCCATTGGGTTAACTGCTGACAGGGAGATATTCAGGAAAGACCAGAGCGGAGGGGAGTTGCCATCTGATGGTTACGCAGAGAGACTGTGGCTGGGTTATAAGCCTAAAAGCAGAACTGATCTCCTTAAAAAAGAGATCTGAGCAGCTGGCAAGAGGCAGCTATTTTCTAGGTGCAAGGACTTTCCTATCCCATATCACTCTTTCCTATGGTGTTTTCCTGTTTGAAGTCACTATCATCTATAAAGGAGAGACATCCCTTTAATGTGACTATTCAGTGACCAGCAACAATACCAGTTCAGACAATTTTTGTGAACATTAATATCTTCATTTGCCTTTTTATGATTTTATCATGTGATTATTTGCATAATACATTTCGGATTGATTACTGTGATGTAAATTGATTTTCTCCAGGTATTAGAATCCTCCTATCGTTAGGGATTAAATATGTCCCTTACAGGATAAGGTCATTGCATCATTTTCAGTGAATTAGTACCACGTATATGGTCTCATATAGCGCAGTTTTCTTTCCTTGACATGTACATGTGGCAGGTGGGATAGCCTCTTCCAGTGAGGGAGATGTTGTCAGTACCCTTTTGACCATGATCCGTCTCCCATAGCAACAGGAGCACATCTGCACTGGTACAGAAGAAAAAGAGTTAAGTGAAGTGCACACATGGAGTCTGCACTAGCTGCACAGCGGGACCCCATACCGTTACTGGGAATGAGGTTGCAGTGATACGCTGAACATGTCGAAGGCATTGCCTTTGTGTGTCCCTCCTAAATGTACAAGTGACCGTGGTGATGCATACTACATCAAGAGAGTTTACTACAGTTCCTTCATGTTTGTCTTCTGTAGGGTCGTGAGTGTGGCTCAAGTTAAGGTACCTCATGTAGATGGCAGGGACCCTGTACGAAGTTTTTTGGCAGTCATGATTTGAGGAAAGGTCATTTCATGGTCACCCAGGCTGCATGCCTGGATAAGGATCTGGTGCAAATATTAAGGGGAAACCTACATTGTTGTTTTGGACCCTATATATTTAAGTCCCCCCAGGATTTTGAGTATGGGGTGCATACTAGCCTTTTAATGAAATACACACAATTGTCTATCTGCCTTAAAAATCCCATAAAGAGGGTTCTATATGATTGTTTCATTTAAGTTAAGTTAGGGATGTTTGCAGTAAGAAATATCACCCAGTCATTCCTTCAAAGGCAAATACACTGTGCTCTTTGCAAGTGCAATTGCACTCTACAACAGCATTTTCTTCAGAGCTTAGTAAATGAGGGGAAGCTCTGTTGATTTTCATCATCCAATCATGTACAAGCAAAAATGCTGTTTTTTTTAATCTTACTTCCATGTCATTGGGTATTCTTTGCAAACTGAAGCTTCACTTCAATTTACTAAGCTCTGGAGCAAATGTCCTTGCAGAGTGCAACTGCACTTGGGAAGTGCGCAGTCTATTTGTTTTAAGTAAATCAACCTCTATGTAATTAAAATTTTGCCTTTTAAGCCACAATAAGGCCCCGTTTTACATGGGACGGACTCCGTCAAGCGGAGCCGCCTGCTTAGTGGGGGATCTGCTCACTGATCTCCGCTGAGTAGGCGGATGACAGGTCCATGTCCGCTCCACTGATGCAGAGTGGACACGTTTCCTTCCCACTTTCATCTGATCTGATCCGCAAGATGGATGTTTTTGGCAGATCGGATCGGATGCAGGCAGATGTAAATTGACACATGTCCATTTACATCACCTCCCCATAGAGAACAATGGGTGTTCCGATCGGGTCCACCTGAAAAATGAACAGGCGGACCCAAACGGTCCACTCATGTAAAGGGGCCTAAAAGACACACTCCTCACTGAACAGTATTTTTATTTTGCTTTTGTACAAACTCCCAAGAAAATACCCAGCTACCCATGCCCTTGCAAATTAGCTTTGAAAAAGTTCTGAACTGTGCACAGTTAGCTCATCGTTAGTAGGCAGTTTCTAGACTACCAAATCTAAACAGGCAGGTATAGAAGATATGGGTAAGACCTAAATGTTATGTAAACCTGCCAACAGAAAAAAATATGTACATACTTACATAAGCTAAGGAGACACCTAGGCAATTCAACATGTTTTTTCTGATGTATGTCAATCAAGCGTCAAGCCTTTTGCAAATACTGACTTCTGCATACCACCTCCCAAACCATATAATTAGCTCCTCGGTGCTATGAGCACACTCAAAGACCAGTAGTGATACTGAGAAGTGAAGTTAACAGTCTGGCTCATAACTTACTTTGCAAAGCGTTCACACTCATGTATAGGGTTCCACCTCATCCCTTTAAACCCGAACACATATGAATTACATAGATTCTGAGGCTAAATTAATCCAGATAAGGCACCAAGTGAGTTTAATTACCACCTTAATCAGCCACAGAACCTGTGTAATTCATATGTGTTCGGGTTTAAAGGGATGAGGTGGCAACCCTACCCACGTAACTGCATGTCCCATGATCTAGGGCTCTTGGGGTGCTTCAACACATCTAAAGAATTACACAGGTACCTGAGAATTCATGCTTTTAGCTCATGCTAATACAGTTGTAACACTTTTCTTACAAGTTTCCTAACCCTCCTGGATTCTCCCCTGTCCTTTGTCTGCTCTTGCTAGCAATGTCTTCATTTTTACTTTTTCTGTATCCTTTTTTGCAGAAAACTGCATTTTCCAATTGTCAATGTTAGCATGAGAAAAGGTAAAAGGAGTTAAAAAAAAACGTAAACTGAATTTTAGGTTCTTACGCTTCCCCCAGAATGGACAGATTGTGTACTGATATGTGGACCTTATTGGATGCAAACAGTTATCTGGAGCATTTGTGCAGGGTTCATTAAATCATATAGGAAAATGCCTGTGTCTGAGAGCACAGGGAAATTCAGAAGCCAACACCACCTCCAATCACCCCTGTACAAACTGACAAACCCATTCCCCAGACAGTGTAAAGCTACATTTAGCCCCATTTGAGTTTTAACTTTTTGGCAAACAGAAGTCAAAGTAGTACATATTGGCAAGTTGGCTGCCCCAAAGCAAGCTATGAAGCTTCATATTCTTGATAAAGGGCTTGGCTGATCTCCAGCCACAAGAAAACAATAGCACATATTAGTTCTGGCACATGAAAATCAATGGCCGCATAGCACGACAATGAATACTCTATGGACAGCTAATTAGTTTTACACATAACCCACATAACTGAGGGGTGAATTCCTACAAGGAAAAATCACAAATTCCTTCACATTTGACTCTAATATTAGTAGGTTATGCATTATTTAATAGTCTCCATTATTCCTCAAGAAAATTTAATTGTTACTGAATTTCAAATCAATATAAAATTTGTTCGTAGACAGCGAGATCCAACATTACAAGACCTAGTCATTTTTCAAATGCCAACTGAAAGGCATTCAATTATTTATGTTGTGCATACAGGAAAGAAAATATGAAATCAATCAGCATGATCAAACACATGTTTCAAAAATGTATTAAGAGTATATGATACTATTGTTAAAGATCTGCAAAAAAAAAAAAAAGTTATTTGTGATGGAAAAAATGTATACAAAATATACAGCGCACCCAAGAGGGCAAAGAAACAAAATTTACTGACTAAGGGGTGCTGCATTTAAATATCTGGTTTGCAAAGCCAAGAAGTAGAAAATAATAATTTTAAACATGTAATGAGTTTAGCCAGATGTTTTGCAAAATATTTAAAGAAAACTGCAGGTTTAACAAAAGTCTTCATTAATGTAGTCTGGAAGGAAAACTCCAGGGGTCCCCAGTTTTATTATGCTTTTTTTCTATAAGACCCAAATCTCTGCAGCACAATTATGCCCTGTACACACGGTCAGATTTTCCGACGGAAAATCTGTGATAGGACCTTGTTGTCGGAGATTCCGACCGTGTGTGGGCTCCATCACACATTTTCCATCGGAATTTCCGACACACAAAGTTTGAGAGCTTGCTATAAAATTTTCCGACAACAAAATCCGATTGTGTGCTCAGAATAAATTAATAGACGAAAGCTATTGTCTACTGCCCCGTTTATAGTCCCGACGTATGTATTTTACGTCACTGTGTTCAGAACGATTGGATTTTCCGACAACTTTGTGTGACCGTGTGTATGCAAGACAAGTTTGAGCCAACATCCGTCGGAAAAAATCCATGGATTTTGTTGTCGGAATGTCCGATCAATGTCCGACCGTGTGTACAGGGCATTACAGTACCTTTGGGCTTAATCTTGAAAACTTTAATCTTAAAGGATACCTGAACTGACGGTATACGCCATATCCTTATAAAAATGCTATTTGGCTGGTTGGCACGCTGATCCAATGACTTCATCACTTTCTGAGTCACTGATCCAAAACATACTTGCAACATACTTGTTCCAGGTCACTTATTAAACAATGGTTGCCAGGCAGCTAGCATTTTTAGATAAAGGTCAAAAATAAAAATATAAAAGTTTTACCCAAGCTTAATTGCTATATTTTATATCCAGGAGCTGCATTCTGGTGCTCTGGCCAGGGTGTTCTATTAGTAGGACAACATCATGTAATGTTAAAGCGGAACTTCAGTAATTTTTTAAACTTTCCTTCTATTAAATCTTCTGCCCTTGTTGTTTTAACTTTGGGTAGCAACACATTTTTTTTCTGCCAGTAAATACCTTATACAGCCCACTTCCTGTTTCGTGTCTGGTAAAAAGCTTAGGCTTATGGCACTCTCTCGTGAGAGTTTGCCAGGAAGGGAGGGGGAATGAGTCATAAGTGTGCCAATGAGAGCTGCATGGGTGCAGAGCTGGAGGTGTGCCTCTGTGCGTGTCTGCGTAAATCCAGAAAGTGAACAGGCAGCAGCTTCAGCTGCCCACAGTTAAAATGGCTGCAGCCAGACTTGGTGGAGGGAGATTTCTGCAGCATATTTGGCAAGTACAGAATCACAGTATATATAAAATAATATGCACAGTGGTTGGGGGGAAGCTTCAGAATGGCAAAGATGTTTTTATTACAAATTATATAAGTAGACTGCAGTTCCTCTTTAAGTACTGTGAACTATATACTGTATGCATTATACTTATCTATGCAGCAGGTGGCCCTGTAGTATTTTAGTGTTATAGTATGTATTCTATGATATAACAGGATGTATTGTCTATCTATCTATGTTCAATGCACTTTTTTGTTGTTCCTGTTTCTCATGCTGTAAGACATGTTCTGATATTCCTCCATAAAAGTAAGTGTATTGCTGTATACAAGAAGCTTCAAGTGCATTATATTAATACCCTCCTAACAGATTATGGGCACAGAGCAACCAGCAGGCACCCAGTCACCCAGTCAACCGGCAAGCACTGGAGCAAATAATTCTGCAAGTCGGTGAGTACTGTATACAAGCTACTGAAAGATGGCAAGTGGTTCAGATGTGAAGTTTGCAATAGCAAAACAGAACAATGCCAATTACCAGCTGTGGAAGTTTAAACTAGAAATATTTCTTAGTAAGGATGACTTGTGGCAAATGCTAAATACAGACAGACCCACAAATGGAAAGATGGAGGAATGGGACAGGAAAGACAGACAGGCAAAAGCGACTATAAGCTCGCTAGTGGTAGATGACCAGCTTATCCACATAAGAATAGAGAAAACGGCCAAAGGTATGTGGACTTCATTACAAAAACTGCATGAGCGTTCAAGCCTAAACAGCAAGTTATTTCTACTAAGAAAGCTATATAAGATGAGACTAGAAGAAGGCCAGCAAATGTGTAACCACGTGAAAGCTATGCTAGAAATCATAGAGCAGCTACGTGCCATTGGAGAGGACATGAAAAATAACCATATTAGTGCCCTGCTCCTCTGCAGCTATCGAGAGACATATACTGCTCTTATTATTTAGAAACCAGACCCGAGCAGGAACTAACACTGGAATATGTCAAAGGCAAATTAATTGATGAATATGACAGAAGGAAAGAAAATACATATCAGGATGACAAAGCTCTTAAGATGTACAAAGGCACAAAGCACAACAAAGAAAGCAGAGCCTGTATTCACTGTAAAAGGATTGTTCTTTTTGGAAAGTCAAGCAGCAAAAGCTAGAGCTATCTACAAAAGAAAGAGTCAAAGCAACCACAATGGAAACTGCAGAACATCATGGAGTGGCGCCTTTAAAGTGACACAGAGTGGCAAGCCACGCGACTGGTGCATAGACTCAGGAGGGACAAGCCACATGCCTAGCAAAGAGACCTTCTTCACAAACATTGATTACAGTGCAAAAGACAAAGTTTTCATATCAAACAGGAAAAGCATCACTTCAGACGGTAAAGGCCAGGGCTTCCTGAACTGCATTACACCACAAGGCAGCAGAGTATCCTTGTAAAGAAAGTGCTGTATGTTCCAGAACTAGAAGGCAGCCTTCTATCAGTGAAAAGTCTTGCAAACAACGGTCTCACAGTTAAGTTCCAAGGTGATGAATGCACAATTCACAATAATAAGCAATTCCTTGCAAAAAGAAAACGGAATGATCACCTATACAGCCTTATCACCACAGACCAGCAAGCCAATATAGTCTCTAATGACCTACACAGCAAATGCATTCACTTATGGCACAGGCGGCTGGGGCACAGAAGTCCAGAAGCTATACAGGACATTATAAAGAGAGGCTTATCAGAAAATTTGACAATAGCGCCTTGCAAAGTGCACATGAAATGCAAGTGCTGTATTGAAGCAAAAGCCACATGTGCTCCTCTTCCAAATGTATCTCAAAGAAAAATGACCCACCCCCTGCAGCTCATACACAGTGACGTATGTGGTCCAATGAAAACTCCCACATCAGCCGGGAACAGGTATCTACTGACTTTCATTGATGATTATTCCAGGTACACAACTACTTATCTGATGAAACACAAGAATGAAACATCAGAGAAACTTCAGGAGTTCGTTGCCATGTCTAGCAACAAATTACAACACAAACCAGGAATAATACACACCGACAATGGGGGACAATACATAAGCAAAGAAGTGGCCTCCTACCTGAAGAGACAAGGAATAGTACACCAGACAACCACACCATATACTCCTGAACAAAATGGTGTAGCAGAAAGGAAAAATCGCACTCTTATAGAAATGGCCAGGTGCATGTTGTCGGATGCCAACCTACCTCACAAGTACTGGGGAGAAGCAGTCATAACTGCAACCTACCTACAGAACAGACTACCTTCAAGAGCCATTAAAAGTACTCCATTCGAAATGTGGCATGGATCAAAGCTTGGCATAGGGCACATGTTTGGATGTAAAGCATAGGCCTATATTCCTAGTGAAACATGATCCAAGCTGGAGAACAGAGCAAGCTGGAGAACAGAGCCATAGAGGGCATTCTAGTAGGATACAGCAAGCAAACCAAGGGTTGCAGAATCCTACACCCAAAGACTGACAAAGTGACAATAAGCCATAGTGTTTATTTTGATGAGAGCCCATCACCAAAAACACCGATCCCTGAAAACTGTGAAGTGAATATGCCAAGCAAACCAGAAAAAAGGTTGATCAAAGGGAACCTGGGCAGGAATCAGAACAAGAGGTGGAACTCACAATGCATAAACCAAGTTCGCCACCAGATCTTGCTGAACTGAATGAAGTCAGAAGATCCACTTGGGCTACAAAGGGGATACCACCCCCCAAGCTGTCAGAACACACAGCATACTTCAACCAACATCCTGGGAAGACATAGAAAAACTGCCAAAATGTGAAGCCAATAAATGGAGAAAGGCAGCAGAAGAAGAATTAAAGTCACTTCAAGAAAAAAAAAAACTGGACACCCAGAGAGCTCCCTCCTAACCACAAAACTATAGGAAGTAAGTGGACTTTCAAAGTAAAGTCAGATGCAGAAGGGAATAGATTTTGAACAAGAAGGGGATTACAATCAGATAGGTCACAAGCTGAAAGAAAATGTTTAAATCAAAGAGCTAGGGAACATTAACTCCTATCTAGGAATCCAAATAGAGAGAGAAGATGGAGGTTATCTTCTCAACCAATCTCAGAAAATCTTGGAACAATTCCATATGCAAGATGCAAAGGAAGTGAAAAGTCTTATGGAACCAGGCTATCAAATGAGCAATGAAGCAGAAAACTTTCTACCCAACAATGACATGTATCGCAGAGCAATCGGTAAGCTGCTACATGTTGCCACTGTGACAAGATCAGACATAGCGGCAGCAGTGGGCATACTGTGCAGGAAAGTCTCAGCTCCCTGTCAGCGTGACTGGAAAGCAAAAAAAAGAATTATGCAATACCTCAAGGGAACAATTCAGATGAAGTTACGGTTACTAGCAACATCCGATCCAAAACTGGTCTGATATGTAAATGCTGATTGGGCCGTGGACTGTACAGACTGCAAATCCACAAGTGAATTCATCTTCCACTATGGGGAAGGAACCATATAAGTTGGTCTAGTCGAAAGCAAGCAACTGTCGCTTTATCTTCAACTGAAGCAGAGAACATTGCATCAGCACACGCTCGTCAAGAAGCGATATGGATTTGTCAACTTTTTGTGGACATTGGGATAGACATGTCAAAACCAATTCCCATTTTTGAAGACAACCAGGGATGTATAAAGCTTATGCAATCAGAAGGGGTTAATCCCAGGACCAAATACACCGATGTCAAGTATCACCTACTGCGGGACAATTAAGAGCAAGGTGTTATTGACATTCAATATTGCCCATCAGAGAAGACTGCCGATGCACTCACCAAGCCTTTGTTGAAGAACGTCATACTTATTTCCAGAAGAAGCTGAAAATAGTTTGACAAAGCACATGCTGTTGAGAAGGGGTGTTGGAAGGACAACAGCATGTAACGTAAAGTACTGTGAACGATATACTGTATGCATTATACTTATCTATGCAGCAGGTGGCACTGTATTACAGTGTTATAATATGTATTCTATGGTATAACAGGATGTTTCGTCTATCTATGTTCAACGCACTTGTTTGTTGTTCCCGTTTCCTGTTTCTCATGCTGTAATGCCGCGTACACATGATCAGACTTCTCGTCAGAAAAAGATATGATGGCTTTTTGAACGGGATTCCGCTCAAGTTTGCCTTGCATACACACGGTCTCACAAAAGTTTGCTGAACTTCCGACTGTCAGGAACGCGGTGACGTACAACACTACGGCAAGCGGAGAAAATGAAGGTCGATGCTTCCGAGCATGCGTCGAATTGTTTCCGAGCATGCGTAGGAATTTTGCATGTCGAAATTGCTACAGACGATCGCATTTTCGGATAGGAACTTTTTTCGACAGAAAAATTGAGAAAATGCTCTCAATCTTTTGCTGGCTGGAATTCGGCCAGCAAAAGACTGCCATTGTTGGACTCTTTTTGCAAATACAGTGGAGTTGATGAACTAAAGGAATAGAGAATAAACACTTTGCCAAAAGAATATTCAATTAGCTTAATGGCTTCGAATACCAAATATGCAGAGAAATAAATAATTAAAAAACAGTAAATCAATGCAAAAGACTGGTTGTGAAGAAAAATTTGTGAACCATTAGGCTCCCAATAAAGGATCTGATCTTCATCCACATCAGGGCGTAAAAACAACAAACAGCAGACAGTGACAGCGCTGAGGAAAGGAAATGCTGATAAATGACATTTGTTTACATGCAATCAGCTGTGATTGGACACAGCTGCTCACATATTAAAGAGCCAATGCCCTCTTTACCCTGATCGGTGATGCACTGTGTCCAAGGGACACAGCTCACCACCGTTCGCCATGCTGCATGCCCAAGAATGGGAATATGTCATAAGATGTCATATGTCCCACCCAGCAGCCATTGTACAATAGAACAGGCGGGAACCAGTTAAGCAAATTGTTTTTTGTAAGTCTGTTGCAAAGCTTTTTAACTGTAGATCCTGCCAGTAACTGCACTTCCTGCACTGCCAAGCCACGGCCTCCCTATTCACAGTAGGGTTAACAGCCTGCTGTGCAAGTGCTTTCAGTTGGCCCTTGGGCTGCCTATCAGGTATATCGGTATATATAGACAGCCCGGCGACCAACTGAAGGAGCCTGTACAGCAGACTGAAAATGCTGCTGTTAACTGTCAGGCAGCAGCTTAGTGTTGTCAGCCTACAACAGGAAGTGCTGTTACCGACAGGATCTCTAGTTAAAGTGGAGTTCCACCCACTTTTACAACTCTTCAGCATCCCTCACTAAACTGTGCACTGTAAACGAATTGGATATTTTAAATTTTTTTTTCTCAGCACCTACTGTATATCTGCTATATTCATTTTTCACTTCCTCCTCCCTGGCCGTGGCCCATCACATCATTTCCTGTTTGCAATGCCTTCGGTGAAGGGGCGGCAACTTCCTCTGACACTGCCGTTGCTATGGAAACCTGACCTCAAACCTATTACACTGCTTCTGCTGCACTGAGCATGTGCGAGATCTGCAAGGATGAGATCCAGGAAAAAATACAGTCTGGCTTCAGATGCCCACAGTTAAGATGGCCACGGCCTGCTGTACGTTTATAAAAAACAAACTAATGCTATAAACTAACAAAACAGACCTTAGTTTACAGACTAACTTTACTAGAATACATTAAGCTTGTGTATTATAGGGGTATTTTTATTTAAAAAGTATAATTTTGGCCGGAACACCACTTTAAGAAGCTGCAATAGATTTACAAAACATCATTAGCTGAAGAAGTTTCTTTACAGTGAAGCATAATTCCAAACACATTGAAAAAGATTTTGGGTTTTCATATACTTCAACAGTATGTTAGAATAATTACTACAGTTAAAATGGAAAAAAGTTGTCTTACATCTTAGGTTCCTGCAACTGTCAAAAGCAGCTAATTATTACAGGGTAATGATTTTTACATTGTATTTTACTTCCCCCCCTCCGCCCCTGATTAACCCATTGTTAACCACAGCAAGCCCTAATAAACTTCTTTCTTATTTTTTTTTTTTACTTTTGCAAGTAAAACATTTGCTTTTTGTTTTTATTAGCTTTTTTTTGGAATGTTAGCATTAAAAAGTCACGAAAATTAATGAAAAATGTGATTTTTTTTTTTTTTTTAATAACTTCGCTGTGCTTTGTACTAAAAAAAATATTTTAGCATCATAATTAACAACACACTTATCTACAGTGAAGTAGCTGTTTAAGGCTGCATTCTCACCTGAGTGTTTTCAGCTCGTAAAACGCCAGAAAAAAACGCCCGAAAAACACCCAACAAGTGTAGCAACCTGATGTTTAGGCAGGGTTGCTAGTAAATTTACCTGCTGGGCCTAGTTGCTTTGGCCAATTGATAGAAGATCAATTGATTCCACCCTAATACTGGAATTGCTGCACTTCTCTGTTTTGTTACTAGATGGCCGGGTATCTGGTGGCATTAGATAAGACAAGGGCATTACAAGGACGGATTAGGAATAGATAGGTTATCTCAGCAAATGGGCAGGGATCTTCTTGGGTCTCTTGCCCTGCTGGGAGAGACTATTTACAGTATTTGGGTGAGGTCAGGTGATCGGGGTTCAGTGCCACCTGGATGTTTGTCTGGGTGGATGTGTGTTGGGCTGCTAGGCCAAAGTCTGAGGCCTATCCCGGGGACATCTGGCTGCTAGATTGTCTGAGGGCCTATCCAGAAGCAAGAGAGCAGCGTAGGGTTGGGACTGCAGCTTGCAGTCCAACCAGAAGTGACGGTTCTACCGGCCGGAGAACCTGTCATGGTCGGAGGTAGAAGGGAAGCTGTCGCCACTAAGGAGCCATCCATCTTATTACCAGGGACCACAGTGAGTAGCTGAAGCAAGTACCAGACAGTGGCGGCTGGTGAAGTTTTAGGATGGGGGGGCGCCAGACCCCGCCCTTCCTTTTTGTCCCCTCCCACTTGGTAAAAATGGGCGTGGTTTCAGCGAAATAGTGGGCATGGCTCTAAGTTGGTGTGGTTAGCATCTGAGATGAACGAGGGGTGGAGGGAGAGGGAGAGGGAGAGAGGGACAGCAGGCCTAGATCCTACACAACAATAGAAATGTGTATTCTACAAAGTTTAACAATCATCAGATAAAGATACTCCAAACACCTGGTGTTAGCACTTCAATCATCCCGGCACCTTGGTTGTTATGGCGTCAGGATGATTGAAGCGCATTGTTTCTATTGTTACATTGTAATATAAAATGAAATCATTCAACTCACCATAATGCAGAATCAGTGGGAGCCCCGAGTGTGTCACTAGCCACGTCTCCTGCCACCAGATGCCATCAGGTGTCCCCAGCAGTCCGTCCTTACATGCAGCCTCTGTCACATCAAATGTAGCCTCTGTCACATCAAATGCAGCCTCTGTCACATAAAATCCAGCCTCTGTCACATAAAATGCAGCCTCTGTCCCCCCAAATGCAGCCTCTGCCCCCCCCAAATACAGCCTCTGCCCCCCCCCCAAATACAGCCTCTGTCACATAAAATGCAGCCTCTGTCCCCCCCAAATACAGCCTCTGCCCCCCCCAAATACAGCCTCTGTCCCCTTACATCAGAGTTGCCATCAGTGTCCCCACACAGCATGTGTCCCCCACAGCAGGTGTCCCCCATCAGAGCCCCCAACAGCAGGTGTCCCCTTTAGAGCCCCCACAGCAGGTGTCCCCCACAGCAGGGTGTCTCCATCAGAGTCCCCCCACAGCAGGTGTCCCCTTTTAAAGCCCCCCACAGCAGGTGTCCCCCATAGCAGGTGTCCCCTATCAGAGTCCCCCCACAGCAGGTGTCCCCCATCAGAGTCCCCCCACAGCAGGTGTCCCCCATCAGAGTCCCCCCACAGCAGGTGTCCCCCATCAAAGCCCCCCACAGCAGGTGTCCCCCATCAGAGTCCCCCCAAAACAGGAGTCCCCCATCAGAGCCCCCCCACAGCAGGTGTCCCCATCAGAGTCCCCCCACAGCAGGTGTCCCCATCAGAGTCCCCCCACAGCAGGTGTCCCCCATCAGAGTCCCCCATCAGAGCCCCCCACAGCAGATGTCCCCTATCAAAGCCCCCCACAGCAGGTGTCCCCCATCAGAGCCCCCAAGAGCAGGTGTCCCCCAAAGCAGGTGTCTCAATCAGAGCCCCCCACAGCAGGTGTCCCCATCAGAGTCCCCCCAAAACAGGAGTCCCCCATCAGAGCCCCCCACAGCAGGTGTCCCCATCAGAGCCCCCCACAGCATGTGTCCCCCATCAGAGCCCCCCACAGCAGGTGTCCCCCATCAGAGCCCCCCACAGCAGGTGTCCCCATCAGAGTCCCCCCAAAACAGGAGTCCCCCATCAGAGCCCCCCACAGCAGGTGTCCCCATCAGAGCCCCCCACAGCATGTGTCCCCCATCAGAGCCCCCCACAGCAGGTGTCCCCCATCAGAGCCCCCCACAGCAGGTGTTCCCCATCAGAGCCCCCCACAGCATGTGTCCCCCATCAGAGCCCCCCACAGCATGTGTCCCCCATCAGAGCCCCCCACAGCATGTGTCCCCCATCAGAGCCCCCCATAGCATGTGTCCCCCATCAGGGCCCCCCACAGCATGTGTCCCCATCAGAGCCCCCCATAGCATGTGTCCCCCATCAGAGCCCCCCACAGCATGTGTCCCCCATCAGAGCCCCCCACAGCAGGTGTCCCCATCAGAGCCCCCCACAGCAGGTGTCCCCATCAGAGCCCCCCACAGCAGGTGTCCCCCATCAGAGTCCCCCACAGCAGGTGTCCCCCATCAGAGCCCCCCACAGCAGGTGTCCCCCATCAGAGCCCCCCACAGCAGGTGTCCCCATCAGAGCCCCCCACAGCATGTGTCCCCCATCAGGGCCCCCCACAGCATGTGTCCCCCATCAGAGCCCCCCACAGCATGTGTCCCCATCAGAGCCCCCCACAGCATGTGTCCCCCATCAGAGCCCCCCACAGCATGTGTCCCCCATCAGAGCCCCCCACAGCAGGTGTCCCCCATCAGAGCCCCCCACAGCAGGAGTCCCCCATCAGAGCCCCCCACAGCATGTGTCCCCCATCAGAGCCCCCCACAGCATGTGTCCCCCATCAGAGCCCCCCACAGCAGGTGTCCCCCTTTAGAGCCCCCCACAGCAGGTGTCCCCCATCAGAGCCCCCCACAGCATGTGTCCCCCATCAGGGCCCCCCACAGCATGTGTCCCCCATCAGAGCCCCCCACAGCAGGTGTCCCCCATCAGAGCCCCCCACAGCATGTGTCCCCCATCAGGGCCCCCCACAGCATGTGTCCCCCATCAGGGCCCCCCACAGCATGTGTCCCCCATCAGAGCCCCCCACAGCATGTGTCCCCCATCAGGGCCCCCCACAGCATGTGTCCCCCATCAGGGCCCCCCACAGCAGGTGTCCCCCCCATTCTCCACACAGCGGTACTTACCTTCAGTCTCCTGCGGTGTCCTCCTCCTCACACTGGCAGCAGCATTCTTCCTGTTTCCTCTCTCGGGCGCAATGAAAGACAGAGACAGGAAGTGACATCTGGCTCAGGGTAGATGTCAATCAAATCTGAAGTGCCAAGTAGCTTCCGCCCGGCACCTGTAGTATGTATTACTATGGCCGGGCGGAAGCTACTTGGCGCTTCAGAAAACGCCCCAAGGCGGGCTAAACGCCCGCAAATGCAGCGCCACGTCTGCAATCTCGTGATTGCATAGACGTGGCGCTTCCTATAAGTGCACTGTGTCCGGCGTCCGAACACAGTGCACTTAAGGACCTTTTTTTTTTCTTTTTTTTTTTTTAAAGGGCCAGTAGTAAAAAAAATTTTTTTTTTTTTTTTTACTTTTTTTTTTTTTTGCTGCCTGAAAGGGGGGGGGGGGCGGCGCCCAGGCGCCCCCTATGGACGGGCCGCCACTGGTACCAGAGCATTATTCTCACCAACCGGGGATGAATTGGAAAACTTCAGCAGGTGTCAAGCCAGGGACCCAGCCAGCGGAGGTGACGCTTGCAGAACAGCCTTGTGTGCCAAGCAAGGGACCGAGCAGGCCAGTGGGGTGACGCTTGAGAAGTATCTGTGAATGCCAAGCAAGGGACCCAGCAGGGATGCGGGGGTGACGCTTGAGGAAGATACTCAGTGAGAAGATCGGAAGAGCTCAGGAGGTCCTGTGGCAGTGGATCAGAGAGTCTAAGTGATAGACTGGGAGCTCAGTTGAGTGAAGATCTAAAGAGGAGATTGTGGAGGAAGTGAAAGAGTTCATTACAAACTTTGTTAGAAACTGTTCAAGATTGTTGCCATAGGAGACAGCATGTCTACATATGCAGATGTGGTGCTCGACTGGGTGCCTTTCCCTGCATGGCTGTCTACCTATAGAAGTCTTGGAGTCTGCTAATTAACATTGCAACTACTAAAAGATGTCTTGGCCCTAAACCCTCTCTCCTACAGTTCTGTTCAAGAGAAAATAAATCTCTTTGCATTCAATAAGCGTCTGGCGCCCATGAATCTACCTTGCACTACATCCACCATGCCTTGTAACCCACTCTACATAGAATGATGTCAGCTATCCTTAACTCTGGAGGTTCTCATTAGACCAAAGGGGGTCTGGGACTTGGCTATTGGCTATTTGTTGGCAAGGGGAGGAGCCCCCGCTCTGCAGAGAAGTATAAGGAAGTGCTGCCTTTTGTGCCTGGTTGTGGGTTGGAGAAGATGGCGCAGTTTGGAAGTAAGATAGCAGATTTGAAGATATATGCTCCGGGTGTTGGTTTTGTTCCGAGCGAGGCGAAACCTGTTCTGACTGACACCGGAGTGTGGTATGTACCAAAGGGTAGCCTTGCCCTGTATATGGCTGGAGGCTATGAGGCCTTGGGACTGATCTGTGGGAAATGATCTGTGGCTGGAGGCCTGAGGCCTTTGCGGGGAACCCCTGCTTGAGGTAGTCTCACCAGCCCAACCTCCGAGGATACTGCAGGCGGATTGGGACAAGAATGTCGCTATCCCGGCTGGGAGTGATATCCACCTGCCATCATCCGAGTCATGTGGGAAGCTGCTCTCCCTGTCTCAACGGCTGCCCCGGGACCCAGCACACTGTCGCTCCTCGAGGCCACGAAGAGGCAGGGAAGTGGAGTGACAGTGATGAGGAATAAATGTGCGATATAGAAGAGGATGAAGTTTCCTCTGCTACTGCCACTACTGTTAAAATTTAGCTGTCTGCCAATGCAGCTCCGCTGGTTTGCATTACAAAATCTTTTGAGGAGGATTGATGGGCTCGATGGGTCCCTCAAAGCTCGCCATACCAAGCAAACGCCCGTGAAGTCTGAATAAGTCTGATCGCAAGCCAGATATTGTTGCAGGGTACCCAGTTTCAGCGTGCTCCAGACACACGGGTCCTACCTGGATATGGAGACCCCAAGACCCCGCCCAGGCTGTCCAAGGTGCAGGGAATCATCATAAAGAAGGTGGCTGAGGCTGTATCCCTACATCCCTACATCTCATCCTCAAAGAGGAAATTATGGATAAAGAGATCCAATGGGTAGATGAAGCTGTGCGCAGTTTCCTCCGGATCCCTCTACAGGTAGAATTTCCAAAGCTGTCACCAAAATTTGTTGGGATCTATTTTTCAGTATTGCACACCTGGGGTTACGGCTGTAAAATTAATCTGGACAGTGTGATTATCAGCAGGCCTGACAAGAAGGACATCAAGCATTTCATTACTACGGTAACAACCAAAGGAGAAGATTTGAAGTCGCCAGATCCCAGGTAGTACTGGTAAACTCTATGGAAGTGTATCTGTTCATTAAACCCGTGGATTACAAATGTGTGCTGTGTGTTAAGGAGGCTATGCTGGAAGCCAATTCACTTTTGCGCAAAAATTATTGCTAGTGGAGAATATTCTTGTTGACTGTACTGCTGAAATTGTGCTGGATTGAATGCTGCCGTCAGATACAGGGAGTGCCCACTTGAGTCGTGCTGACCAGCAGGGTCATCTTAATAACATTGTGTAAGTTGGTGTAAAGAGGTCAGTAATAGGTAGAGCAGTGTGTAGAGGTCAGTCATAGGTAGGCGGTGTATAGAGGTCAGTAATAGGTAGGGCAGTGTTTAGAGGTCAGTAATAGGTAGGGAGGTATGTAGAGGTCAGCAATAGGTAGTGTGGTGTGTAGAGGTCAGTAATAGGTAGGGCGGTGTTTAGAGGTCAGTAATAGGTAGGGCGGTGTGTAGAGGTCAGTAATAGGTAGTGTGGTGTGTAGAGGTCAGTCATAGGTAGGGTGGTGTGTGGAGGTCAGTAATAGGTAGGGCGGTGTGTAGAGTTCAGTAATAGGTAGGGTGGTGTGTAGAGGTCAGTAATAGGTAGGGTGGTGTGTAGAGGTCAGTAATAGGTAAGGTGGTGTCTAGAGGTCAGTAATAGGTAGGGCGGTGTGTACAGGTCAGAGTAGGTTTAGTGGAGCCACCGAGACAGGCATTTGGCAATAATCAGAGGTGACAGCTTAGAGATGGCAAGCAGAAAGTGCTGCCGGTAGCCCTGCTACTAAGACTAAAGCATTGGCATCACTAGGGTTGGTGTCACCTGGTGTTGTCAAAATGGTGTCACCCCCCAACCCCCTATTTTTGAGTCGGAGGCCCAGCGTTGGAGCTCGTTGTGGCGATCAATAAGGCCTAGAGGATAGCAGGTTAGACACTTCCTAATGGCTCAGTCCCTAGGAACAGTAATGGATAATGGCCGACAGGCCCTCTTACCAGGCCAAGCGAAACAGTGATCCCTCCGGCTGGACGTTCGCTCACTCTGGGTTGCCCAGACCAGCTCTGGTCAGTAGTGTAGCACGTCTGTACCCTGGCAGTGGCTCCATCTTTCTCCCCCCCTTGGTGGTGCAGGTACAGCATGGCTCTCTCTCTGGTGGTGCAGGTACAGCGTGGCTCCCTCTCTGGTGGTGTGGGTACAGCGTGGTTCCCTCTCTTTGGTTGTGCGGGTACAGCGTGGCTCCCTCTCTGGTGGTGCAGATACAGGGGTACAGCGTGGCTCCCTCTCTGGTGGTGCGGGTACAGGGGTACAGCGTGGTTCCCTCTCTGGTGGTGCGGGTACAGGGGTACAGCGTGGCTCCCTCTCTGGTGGTGCGGGTACAGAGGTACAGCGTGGCTCCCTCTCTTGTGGTGCGGGTACAGCGTGGCTCCATCTCTGGTGGTGCGGGTACTGGGGTACAGCGTGGTTCTGTCTCTGGCTTCCCCCCGCACAGTCCTCTCTTTTTCTCTTCTATTAGCAGTCAATTCCTCTGCTTTTTCCTGGTTCCAGGCTCTCTCTCTCCCCCAGCAGAGTGCATGCATGCTGGGGCTGTAGCCTGCTGTCTGTGGACACACCTGGGGCCGCCAATCTTCTGGGACTACATTTCCCATGATGCTTCCCCAGTGTCTTCTGATTGGCCCTCTGCTGTGGCCAATGAGGAGAGCGGGCAGGAGGCTGGGCGGCAATACGGCGAACCTGATTAGAGCCGCTCTCTCTTCTCCCATCCGACTGACAGGAGAAAGGGGAGGGGGGAGCAGGGGAGCGGGGGAGATCCACACGCAGCCTGCCTCTCCCCTGTCACATCGCCACTACCAAGTAACTTGTGTGCAGTGCAGTTACCAATGCCATGCCACCTGACCTCCATACTGCATCCCCCTTGATTAGAGATGGCCCTGAAGGGGCCCCATGAGCACTTGGGGGCCCTGGGCAGTGCCCAGGGGTGCCTGCTCAATAAGACGGCCCTGCTGGCCAGTGCTCTGAAAGTTGCCAGTATGCCTCCCTCTGAAAAGTAATCTGCTGATGTGATGTGCAGCAGGTTTGTTCCTCAACTAATGAGGAAATCGTCCTCAGTTCCCGGCTGTCTTGCGGACAGATTGAGGGTACTATTGCAAGGGGACCTGTGTTCAAGAGTGCGGTCCCTTGCACCATAGCCTGGCTGCTTGTCGCCTGAATGCAGCTGTGCCTTTTGTCCCCAGAGTTGTCCTTAAAGAAGAAAGGGAACTGTTGAGAAATATTGTCCTACCCCACATGAAGCAAATTTGATGGACTGTGAAACGTCAAGAACATTGGGGTATTTAGTTAGTAAGTTAGAATGAGCTGTGGCAAAGGGGCAAATTCTCACCTTACATTTCAATGATGGACTGATCAATGTACCAGGACTGTTCTTATGCTGGTCACCAGGTGGCATGACCAATGCTAACCTGAGTGAACCCTTGATAAAGTCACGTGACATGTGACGCAACGCGTCGGGAGGAGCTAGTGACGTCATCCGATGTGCCTGTTCGTTAGACACAGCATACGGTGCGAGGAGTGAGATCGTGGTGAGCGACTGATTGGTTTATGCGCTAATACTTTGTATCTCATGTGAGTGTAAACACTTATGCTTAACAAGGAGAGTACCATAGAGGTTTTGTTCATTGCGCAATGATGTTCTTCTTTTTGGTTACATGAATGAAACACATGACTGGAGGAATCTAAAAACACCCAGCCTGGTTCATCAGAAGTGCAGGGGAAAGACTTACGGTGCAGACAGCTGTCTATTGAATCAGTAAACAACAGTGAACTGTGGTGGTTTTCCCATGACAATTTGCAACTTCTTTTGGACCCTGTGTATGCATTTATTCAGGGATATTATTTTCAGATTGATCATATCCTATGCAGGTTGATAATTTATGGTACTGATATCTGCCTTATGCACATTTTTTTGCATTCCTAATTAGGAAGCTCACTGTATACTATTTTATCTTATGGTATTTTATGGTATGGCTATTTGCCTTAATACTTAATATTTTTTATCTTTAATAGGAAGTTAATTTTTAGCGCACTATTCATTAGCTGATTTAACCTGAGTGAACCTCTACTCGTGTTATAAGTAATTGATAGAATATGCTAAGGAAAGTTCTGTAGACTAGTTGTGGAAGGGGGTGGCAT
Organism: Aquarana catesbeiana; assembly: GCF_042186555.1. NCBI lineage: Eukaryota > Metazoa > Chordata > Amphibia > Anura > Ranidae > Aquarana > Aquarana catesbeiana. Next base: position 315,952,068 of record NC_133325.1, read on the forward strand.
CTTCAGGCGAGGATGGGACCCACTTTCATTTATATGCATGTAGTTTAGACATATTATAAGGTGTATTTACACTGCTGTGCTGTTCTCGGCTGAGGACAATTAACAACTTCTTAAGTTCACTTATGTACATATTACATTGTATTATCATAAAGATAGGATGCATCTGCATTGCTGTTTATTTCTCATTCAGGTGTTCCTGCACCATTGCATCTTCCTTGGACAAGGAGAGACAGTGACCCGACATGGATAATAATGCCAAAATATTTATGCCCTTTATTATTTTACATAATAAATAGATAGTTAGGATATAAGGCTATTGTTTTGCCTTAACCAGTTGAGTGGTGCACCGCACGTTAAACTGTATATATAATGTCTGTTATTTATCTACCCCGTGTGAACTACCATTCGCTCATGTATGTGTTACACATGTTTATTTCATGTGATATGCTATGTGCATTACTTGTTGTTATTATTCCTTTCCTGTTTTCCCACCCACCACAGTTTTTGCCAGGACATTCGCTCTCAGGCTTGAGAGGTCAAATTACTTTTTGCAAACCCAGAGACATAGTTTTGTAGGCAGGGGGAGAATGTAGCACCTAGATGTTTAGGCAGGGTTGCTAGTAAATTTACCTGTCGGGCATAGTTGCTTTGGCCAATTCATAGGAGATTCCACCCTAATTCTGGAATTGCTGCACTTCTCTCTTCTGTCACTAGATGGCTGAGGTCAGGTGATCAGGGTTCGGTGCCACCTGAACGGCTGTCTGGGTGGACGTCTGTTGTGCTGCCCTGGACTGCTAGGCCAAAGCTTGAGGCCTATCCCTTGGACATCTGGCTGCTAGGCTGTCTGAGGGCCTATCCAGAAACAAGAGAGCAACGTAGGGTTGGGACTGCGGCTTGCAGTCCAACTAAAAGTGACGGTTCTGCTGGCCGGAGAACCTGGCGTGGTCGGAGGTAGAAGGGAAGCTGTCACCATTAAGGGGCCATCCACCTTATTACCAGGGACCACAGTGAGTAGCTGAAGCAAGTACCAGAACAGTATTCTCACCAACCGGGGTCGGTGAAGAATTGGAAAACTTCAGCAGGTGTCAAGCCAGGGACCCAGCCAGAGGAGGTGACGCTTGCAGAACAGCCTTGTGTGCCAAGCAAGGGACCGAGCAGGCCAGTGGGGTGATGCTTGAGGAGTATCTGTGAGTGCCAAGCAAGGGACCCAGCAGGGACGCGGGAGTGACGCTTGAGGAAGATAGTGAGAAGATTGGAAGAGCTCAGGAGGTCCTGTGGCAGTGGATCAGAGAGTCTAAGTGATAGACTGGGAGCTCAGTTGAGTGAAGATCTAAAGAGGAGATTGTGGAGGAAGTGAAAGAATTAATTACAAACTTTGTTAGAAATTGTTCAAGATTGTTGCCATAGGAGACAGCATGTCTACATACAGCGGGGAAGGAAAATATTCAGACCCCCTTAAAGTTTTCACTCTTTGTTATATTGCATTCATTTGCTAAAATCATTTAACAAAGAGTGAAAACTTTAAGGGGGTCTGAATATTTTCCGTCCCCACTTTATGCAGATGTGGTGCTCGGCTGGGTGCCTTTTCCTGCATTGCTGTCTACCTATAGAAATCTCAGAGTCTGCTAATTAACTTTGCAACTACTAAAGGGTGTCCTGGCCCTAAACCCTCTCTCCCACAGTTCTGTTCAAAAGAAAATACATTTCTTAGCATTCAAGAAGTGTCTGGCACCCATGAATCTACCTTGCACTACACTCACCATGCCGTGTAACCCACTCTACATAGAAGGATGTCAGCTATCCCTAACTCTGGAGGTTCTCATTAGACCAAAGGGGGTCCGGGACTTGGCTACACAAGCAAAATCCCATTAATTTAAATGGCCCCTGTTCACAGCTGAGCTTTTTGTAACCTGAAACAAAATGCCTGAAGCTCAAAAAAGTACATGGGCTTCTTTTTGGGCAGATTACAGGAGTTTTTCTGCTTTTTACATTGGTGACCTTTTGACCTGAGCAAAATCACAGGGGAAAAACACGTCAAAAACCACAGCAAAAACGCGGCAAAATCTCTGTAAAAACGTGCAACTTTCTGCCTGAAAACTAAATGCTCAGGTGTGAATGCAGCCTTAAAACAATCACTGGTCAGACTGGCAGTAGCATTTTTTCAAAATTTTTATGACAGGTCCATCTCTGCGGATGGAAAATAGGGTTTCCATTCGTCTGAAATTAGTAGAGTGGATGTCAGCAGACATGTCACCGTTGACATCTGTCGCTCCATAGAACTGCATGGAGCGTTCGTTCAGGCCCGCCTGAAAAACTGACAGGCGGGCCTGAACGGTCCGCATGTGTGAAAGGGGCCTAAGTTGTCACAAAAACACTGTAGATATAGCACCCTCTTAATTAGGCTGCTAGGAAAATTAATTTCTTTGGGCTCCTTTTGTAATCAGTAGAAGAGTGATTGTTTGTTTTGGTATGTTCAGGGTTTCACAGGCTGGGAGTTAGATTTCTCCCCCCTGCCTCTAGAAAACATTTCTACCTTAGAAAGAGAGAATTAAATGACCAGCCTGAATATTGATCAGGGCCTAGACAATCCCTGGGGAGGTGTGCCCAGATGGTGGCTGGGGAGCTGATAAATAATCTGAAGTACTAAATCGATTGTCTTCTCCTGTGAGGGAATGGATGGGTGAGCATTAGGGGCCTGCCTGCCCTTGGAGCACTTGTGGACAGGATGCTGGACTACTCTCCAAGGGGCTGCACCTAATCCTGTTCCAGAATATTGTGAGTACAGCCTCTATTCTATGCTGCAATTTAATTCATGGTCCTCAACCATGAATACACAGGCTGTTCCTGTCTGGCATTATCTGTGATACAAACTACCTTGTGGCCTCCAGCAGTATAGATTCAGACTGTTCCAGTCTGCTGCTGCTTTTGCTAAAAACTCTGTGCTAAATCTCATGGCCCCCAGCTGTGAGAATTAGGCTGCTGTTGCTGGGGAGAAGTGTCCTCTGCTAACTGTACTTAACCACTTGCCGACCGCCGCACGCCATTGTACGTCCAAACTTTGGCGGCGGATATCATTGTTATGGCAGCAGCTAGCTGCCATAACCCCGGTATCCCCGTTTTCGTGCGGCGGTTGGCTTTAGGATAAAAGTGGTCTCTGTGGCGTATTCGCCGCAAGATCACTTTTATTGGTGGCGGGAGAGGCCCCCCTGCCGCGATCCGGTGCCCTCCGCCGCTTACCGGAGCCACCGGTAGCGGCGGAGGCGATCTCGTCCTTCTCCGTGCTGTGCCTGGAGATTAAGATGGCGCCCACTCGTCTCCATGACACTGCTGGGCGGAAGCGACATCAAAACGTCACTTCCGCCCATACGTCTTAAAGGCACATTTTTTTCAATGTCATCTTTTTAAATGACTTTTTTTTTTTTTTATTGCATTTTATTGTAAATATAAGATCTGAGGTCTTTTTGACCCCAAATCTCATATTTAAGAGGTCCTGTCATGCTTTTTTCTATTACAAGGGATGTTTACATTCCTTGTAATAGGAATAAAAGTGACACAATTTTTTTTTTAAACTGTGTAAAAATAAATAAAATCATGTAAAATAAATAATACAAATATTTAAAAAAAATGTAAAAAACCCCCCGTCCCGACGAGCTTGCGCGCAGAAGCGAACGCATACGTGAATAGCGCCTACATATGAAAACGGTGGTCAAACCACACATGTGAGGTATCGCCATGACCGGTAGAGCGAGAGCAATAATTCTAGCCCTAGACCTCCTCTGTAACGCAAAACATGCAACCTGTAGAATTTTTTAAACGTCGCCTATGGAAATTTTTGATGGTAAAAGTTTGACGCCATTCCACGAGCGGGCGCAATTTTGAAGCGTGACATGTTGGGTATCAATTTACTTGGTGTAACATTATTATATTTCACAATATATTTCACAATATAAAAAAAAATTGGGCTACCTTTACTGTTGTCTTATTTTTTTTATTCAAAAAAGTGAATTTTTTCCAAAAAAAGTGCGCTTATAAGACTGCTGCGCAAATACGGTGCAAAAAAAAATATTGCATTGACTGCCATTTTATTCTCTAGGGTGTTAGAAAAAAAACAATATATAATGTTTGGGAGTTCTAAGTAATTTATTAGCAAAAAAACCTGTTTTAAACATGTAAACACCTAAAATCCAAAACGAGGCTAGTCCTTAAGTGGTTAAAGCAGTAGTAAAGCCCGCTTTGTTATTTTTACCTACAGATAAGCCTATAATAAGGCTTACCTGTAGGTAAAATAATTATCTCCTAAACATGAACCGTTTAGGTGATATTCTCCCTGCATGCAGCCGCTTACGCCACTGGCGCTAGTGCTTTGAAGGTCAGCCCTTCAGAGCGTCTTGCGCGGGTGTGACGTCATCGCGGCTCCGGCCACTCACAGAGCTGGAGCCTGCGAACCCAGAAGAAAGGCCAGGGGAAGATGTCAGTCCTCTCAGCAGTGACCAGGTGCCGCTGGAAGGGCTTCATTCTAAGGTACGTATTTTTTTAATCTGCTAGTATGCGATGCATACTAGCAGATTATGCCATTGTCTTACAGGTTGTTGTTTATTTATTCTGCAGCAGTTTACTACCACTTTAGCATTTTGGAGTATCCCACCGTCCTTTCCTGTTTCAAGTTTCTGTCAGCAATAAATACTAAAAAGACATCCCCTAGATTGTTTACTGTACTGGAGTCAATGGACTGTTGCTTATTGAGATCTGAGAAATCTGAGATTGTAAAGGGTTAAACTGGTGGGAGCTGAAGATATTAAATAGAAAAGGTAACTGATGGAAAAAGTATGTAAAGGCCTATATTTAGTAAGGAGCGGGACCTCCTTAATTGACAATAACCTCAATTAAATTCTTTCTGTAGCTGCTAATCAGACCAGCAGGTGTTTTAGCACCATTGCATAAATAAAACAGTTTTGTTTTTTTTTTTCTGAATTAATGTTGATTTACTACTGTGTTTTGCTTTGTTATTATGTTGCATATCATTTTCAAATAGTTAACAGTTTAATTAATATTTAGAGCCCCTGACATTATCCTGTAGAATTTCCTTATAAAACTTTTATAAAACACAATTTGTTGGTCCCTTAGGGCCCATTCATACTTGTGCTTTGTAGCAAAGTATTTATTAATGTGCATTACTACAACACATGGCAGCACACCTGTGAGTTGCGGTACCATTCATTGTAGATGTACAGTAGAGTCCAATGCATCGCAGTGAACGAAAATTCATAAAATATGAGTGTGCACTTTTTTCATCCATTGTGGTGCATTGGCAGCCCATAATTATCTGTTTTAATATAACATACATTAACTTGTGCCATGCATTAACACGTGTGTATTAACACACCACAAAACACTTAAGTTTAAATGGGCCCTGAGTGATTGCAAGCCATCCAGGCCCTGACACTACAGAGCAGCCCCTCACCACTATAATCTCTCCACTATGCTTCTTTGTTGGCATGAGGGTTTGATTTTAAAGTACAATGCTACATTTACTAAAAGGAAATGACTAATGCCGCGCAGGGGCGTAACTACCACCATAGTGACCCATGCGGGCGCTATGGGGCCCGCAGCCGAGTGGGGCCCAGTGAGGATAAGAGCACCACCGGCACAGTCTCCCAGCCAGGGGAAGAGAGAGGAAAGGAACAGGCGAGCTGTCCGTATCAGCAGAGAGCTGAATTGCCCGATGGAAGAGCTTTCATTAGAACTTCCAGTGTTCCCGGGGCTCACGTCACATAGCTCCACCTTTTGGCCCAGTGCCTTTGATAGACAGAACGCTGATCCAATGCGGGACATGTGACGTCATCAAAGGCGTCAGGCCAAAAGGTGGAGCTATGTGACGATGAGCCCCGGGAACACTGGAAGTTCTAATGAAAGCTCTTCCATCGGGCAATTCAGCTCTCTGCTGATCTGGGTGGCCTGCCTCTTCCTCTGCATAGGTGGGGCTGTATGGGGTACAGGCAGACCAGGCTGTATTGGGCACAGGCTACGCTGTATGGGGCACAGGTCACGCTGTATGTGGCACAGGTCACGCTGCATTGACACTAGGGCAGCTGGGGGGGGGGCTGTTTGCAGGGGGGCCCCATACAACATTTTGCTATGGGGCCCTGCTATTTCTAGTTAAGCCCCTGATGCCGCATACACACAATCGGACTTCTCGTCGGAAAAAGATATGACGGTTTTTCCGACAGGATTCCGCTTAAGTTTGCCTTGCATACACACGGTCACGCAAAAGTTTGCTGAACTTATGACCGTCAAGAACGTGGTGACGTACAACACTATGACGAGCCGAGAAAATGAAGTTCAATGCTTCCGAGCTTGTGTCGAATTGTTTCCAAGCATGCATAGGAATTTTACACGTCGGAATTGCCACAGATGATCGCATTTTCGGATAGGAACTTTTGCCGACTGAAAAATTGAGAACATGCTCTCAGTCTTTTGCTGGCTAGAATTCGGCTAGCAAAAGTCCGATGGAGCATACACACGGTCGCATTTTCCAACGAAAAACTCTCATCTTTTGCGGGACGAAATTACGATCTTGTGTACGCAGCATTACTTTGGGCATTTGAATCCAGGGTGTTTTTTTAACAAACCCTCCTGTTTACAAAAAAAATATGTTTATTAACAATTGTTTTATGAAGCTCAGACAGAGCAGTGATCTGGAGTACTGTACGTAGTGTACAACACAGTGCAGTGATCAGGAGTTAAGGGTATGTCTGGGCTATTAACTATTGCTGTGTTACACTATGTGATTATTTTATTATTTCTCTGTGTGCCTAACTTGGTTTATCATTGTTCTGTGCCTTTAACCACTTTCCACCCACCCACAATACATATATGGTGGGATGGGAGCATCGTCCTTCTGAGCCAAAGTACCTGTTCATAGGTGTGCACAGCCTACTGCATTAGGGTGCACCCCAAAGCTCAAATGCAATGTGTGTGCATATACAGTATCTCACAAAAGTGAGTACACCCCTCACATTTTTATAAATATTTTATTATATCTTTTCATGTGACAACACTGAAGAAATGACATTTTGCTACAATGTAAAGGAGTGAGTGTACAGCTTGTATAACAGTGTAGATTTGCTGTCCCTTCAAAATAAATCAACACCCAGCCATTAATGTCTAAACCACTGGCAATACACTAATATAATAATATAATATACACTGATTTGGGTTATTTTTACCAAAGAGATGTAGCAGTATAAATTTTGGTCAAAATTTATGAAGAAAAATTACTTATTTGCAAAATTTTATAACAGAAACTTAGAAAAATGCATTTTTATTCTAAATTTGTGGTCTTTTTTGTAGCTCCAAAAAAAAAAAACAGTGGTGATTAACCACTTAAAGCGGAGTTCCACCCTAAAGTGGAACTTCCGCTCATCGGATTCCTCCCCCCCTCCGGTGTCACAATTGGCACCTTTCAGGGGGGAGGGGGGTGCAGATACCTGTATAATACAGGTATCTGCACCCACTTCCGGGTATAGCTAGCCGCAGACTCCCCGCCCACCCCCGTTGTGTTGTGGGAAACACACAGTTCCCACAACACAACGGGGACCAGTGTAGACGCGCAGCGCGACTCTTCCGCAACGCTTCACTTCCCGATTCCCTCAGTGAGAATGGCGGCGGCAGTACCCGAGGACCGAGGGACGGTTCGGCCTCGGGTGCCGACATCGCTGGACCCAGGGACAGGTAAGTGTCCTTATTTTAAAAGTCAGCAGCTGCAGTATTTGCAGCTGCTGACATCTAAAAAAAAATTTTTTGCGAAACTCCGCTTTAAGGACCGAGCCTCTTTTTTAGATGTGTTGTTTACAAGTTAAAAACAGTTTTTTTTGCTAGAAAAATACTTAGAACCCCCAAACATTATACATTTTTTTTTCTAACACCCTAGAGAATAAAATGGTGGTCGTTGCAATACTTTCTGTCACACTGTATTTGCGCAGCGGTCTTACAAGCGCACTTTTTTTTAGAAAAAATACACTTTTTTGAATTAAAAAATAAGACAACAGTAAAGTTAGCCCATTTTTTTTTAATACTGTGAAAGATAATGTTACGCTGAGTAAATTGATACCCAACATGTCACGCTTCAAAATGGCCCTTTAAGAGCTATGAGCGGAAGTGATGTTTTGACGTCGCTTTCGTCCTGCAATGTCATGAAGATGGGTGGGAGCCATCTTCCCCTCACTCGTCTCCATGCCAAGGAAGGCACAACATCCGATCGCCTCCGCCGCTGCCGTTGGCTCCGGTAAGCGGCAGAGGGCACCAGAGCGCGGGAGGGGGGGCCCTCTCCCGCCGCCGATAAAAGTGATCTTGCGGCTAATCCGCCAAAGAGACCACTTTTATCTTGAAGCAGACCGTCGACCGATAAAGAGGGTATCGGGGTTATGGCAGCTAGCCGCTGCCATAACGATATCCTCCTTCAAAGTAAGGACATATATTGGCGGGCGGCGGTCCGGAAGTGGTTAAATACTACCAAAGGAAAACTTTATTTGTGTGGAAAAAAAATGCTAAAAATTTCATTTGGGTACCTTGTTGCATGACTGAATAATTCGCATTCAAATACGACAGCACTGAAAGCTGAAAATTGGCCTGGGCAGAAAGGGGTAAAAGTGCTCAGTATTGAGGTGGTTAAGGTGTTTTGTGCTGTCTAAGCTGAGCTCTTTCTCTCGCCGTACTTGTGTATATCCCTTCCCCTTCCTTTTCTCTGGAATCATTCTACTGTTTCCTGTCATGGTGTAGATATTTTCCATGTGGCTTACAACAATAACATTTTTCTACCTATGAGTTAGGATGGGCTCGGGCGTGTTCGCACACTCCACTTGCAGAGCCCGCCAGGAAGTCGACATTTCCCGATCTCTGCAGCCGCACATTGGGAAAATGTCTCACTGCCTGTGATTGGCGCAGCGCCGTGTCTACTCTACCTGGCGGGCTCTGCACGTGGAATGTGCGAACACACCCAAGCCCATCCTTACCTATGAGTATCCTCCATTAAACTGAACATTCGAAAGACTTTCATCGTCTGAATTCCTCAACATGTGAGTTTATTTATCGAGTTAAACTGTCTGAATCGATGCAAGGGATAAATAGATTACCAGGTCTTATAAGCCTTATATGTCGCTGGAGATAAAGCTTTTGGTCATGAGTCACAACAACTATGCATGAAGGTAAAAAAACTTCTGTATTCAGCTCCCCCCCAAAGCCCCCACTAATAGTTATCTGAGCCCCACTGCGATCCAGCACTGTGCATGACAGCAGCGGCTCTCTCTGCTCTGTTCCTCTTCACAGGGCAGATCCAAAGCAGCAGGTGCCATTGTCAATCAAACTCTGTGATAAGGCAGCAGGGGGTAGGGCCGTGCCCCGCTGTCTGTAACTATGGACGCAGGCAGCGGGGCTCAGGAGCAAGCCTGCATGAGTGCCCCCATGGGAAGCGGCTTCCTGTGGGGGCACTGGATGAAGAGGAGGAGCCAGGTGCATCGGTGGGAGAGCTGAGAATAGGAGGAGTGCTAAACCTTTACACATAGCAGGTAAATATGACATGTTTGTTATTTATGTAATATAAAATTGTACCTTTAGAAACACTCTAAAGCGGAGTTCCACCCACAAATGGAACTTCCGCTTTTCCGGTTCCTCCCCGCCTCTGGTGTTACATTTGGCACCTTTCAGGGGGGAAGCAGATACCTGTCTAATACAGGTATTTTGCTCCAACTTCCGGGCATAGATACCCGAGCCACCTGTGGGTAGCTACGCCATTTATGGCGCCTTCTCCATTCCCCTGTCCCCCCGCTGTCTTCTGGGAGACACACAGGTCCCAAAAGACAGCAGGGACCAGTGGGGCAGCGTGAGTCACGCATGCGTATTAGGGAACCAGGAAGTCAAGCCGCAAGGAGCACAGGGAGGGGCAGGGGGCCTTTAACCTCTTGATTGATTGTGTTTCCTGTCAGGTGGACCAGTCATCTCTCAGGGTGCCGTCCTGGAAGACTTCCCAGAAACACCGTTACCGGTAAGTGTAACTGGTTATTTTTCAACGATAATTAAAATACAACTATACAACTTATCTTGTGATCGTAAGTTATTGATTGCATCTCTGTTTACACCATGTAATCTGATCGAGCGAAATATGATCATATTCATGAACAAATTATATTAGCGCTGCCTATCGAAACAATCAATCATTTTCTGCCCTGGCTGATCGACTCAGTTTGATGGAACTGAGCTATGGCTATTTTCTGTGGATTTGATAGTTTTGACCAAATCTCACATCGGATAAAAAAAAAAAATTGAAGTGTGTGTGACCACCATTAGAAACACCTGTTTGTGTTGTTTTCTTTAAATGGCTGGCAGGCTGCAAGTATCTGCTCTCAGGCCCCTTTCACACTGAGGCGCTTCTAAACTGCCAGTAAAACATTTGAGCGATTTTGAAGAGCTTTTCAGACACTTTTGAAGAGCTTTCCATTATTGTCAATGGAGAGGGGCGTTTTTTCACTGCCCTGCCAGCCCACTGCCCCAGTGTGAAAGCATTCATTGATTTTAATGGAAATAAGTTTTCTTGAGCTTTTCAGGCGCTTTTTTTAGTGTGAAAAGCGCCTCGGTGTGAAAGGGGTCTCAGAGAAACAAAGGTAAGATTTTAATGCATGTGTTATAGCTTTGAAAATAAATTTTCTCCAAAATGCTTATAGATAGAGAGATGAATGAGGGCTTGTTTTAGTGCCCTTTCACACCTGTATTTTGCATTATTGCACTCAGTGCTTTACCGAAATCGCAACATGTTTACTGCAGTGCAGTGTGTTGCTTTGCCACTTTGCTTTTCACTTTGAATAATATCCCGATGCACTAACAGTTTTGCAGGGCACTTAAATTGTAACACACTACAGCACACAGATGTGAACAATCTGTGCACTGTGGTGTGTAACACAATGCTTGAAAAACAAAAGCAACGCACCAGTGTGAACAGACCTTTAGGCTCTGTTTCCACTATTGCAACCCCAAAGTCCCGCGATTTACAGTGCGTCTTTGCAATGCGATTTTCGATGCAATGTCATGCGACCAGTGAGAACAAGTCGCACCAAAGTCAGAACAAAGTAGTGCAAAAAAATGTTTTTGGAGTCTCTGCCACTTGAGTCGCACAAATTAGAACAAGGACCATTGAAATACATGGGTTTTGACTTGTCATGCGACTTCACGTGTGTCAAGTCGCACAACTCGCAGTAGTGGAAACAGAGCCTTAGGCTGGGTTCACATATGAGCACGCAGCAGCTCACAGCAGGAGTCCGGTGTGTCCTCGTTCACGGTTTCAAGTCCGATTTCAGCCCAAATTTTTTACTATTGCTTTTGAATGATAAAGACTGTGGGGTCCAGGAAGGAGTACAGTCCATGATTTTTGTACATTGGAAGGAAGTTGTCCCCTTTCATTGTTCCAGTCAAATTGGGCATCCCATAACCCCTTTTCCCCATCCAAATTATTACCCCTAATAAAACAACCAAACCAAGCTCAGAGACTATCTTCTTGTGTCCGGAAGCAAGAGAGAAATGCTTGTTGCCTGGCTGTGCAGGAATAGGAGAATCAGTTGCCAACAGCCCTTGTGGGGGGTAGTGCTACAGGTGAAAAAATAAAGCAAGATCAAGGGTCGATGGAGCCCATTTTACTAACTTTCATGTGCAAAAATATGTAGTTTCATCAGTTACTTGTGTAGCACCCTCTACCAATAGGTAGGTGCTAGTAATAGGATTTTACTAGGAGACAGGCAAATTTAGGCAGGCCTATGCTGCTGGCGCCTCCCCTGCTTCCAGGGAGATTGTTCTGGAAGAGGGGCAGGGACTAGAACTGGAGTGGCAGGCAGCTCATGTGGGAGCCCTGACCAATCCCCAACTGGAATTGGCAGGGGGCAGGCCTCCTATATAAGCTGAGGTAACATGCCACTGGGGGAGTTGTTGGCTGAGTGCAGTGGAGGATGGAATACTAGACAGCAGCAGGAGGGCACCCCCATCTGGGGGGGGGGGGTGCCGATCACAGGAGGAGGCCCAGGGAGAGTTATAAAGGAACTTTGCCGCTACATGGTCATTGTCTTTATCATTACACGGTCGTTGATAAAGAGATAAAGCAGAGGTGCAGGTGAAGCTGTCGGAACGTATGGTCCGGTCAAGTTCTCCATCAAGGACTCAGGGCAGAGAGAGGTCAGTGAGTGTACCACAGTGGAGGGCTGGAGGTACCAGGAAGTCTGTGAGGGAACTTTGCTTCTACACGGTCATTAGCAAAGTCTTCATCATTACATGGTCAATGATGAGGAGTCCCGGATCAGAGGAGAGACTGTGGGGAGATGTGTCAAATCGATGTGGCCTGAGGGCACAGGACCACCCAACATGTGCTTTTAAACTACTGGCCTTCAGGGAGAGGTACTGCAGGCCTCTGGCCTAGTAGCAGCGAGCAACCAGAGCCAGTCAGAGGAACTATTTAGAGTGGGTCCTTCTAACATACAGAAGAAAATGTGACATATTACTTCACTAACAATTTCATGATATGTTTGTGCAGGAGGAGAGGATCTCTAGGAACATCACCCTTACACGGTCAAGAGTGATGTCCTCACCCTTACACGGTCATGGGTGGGGAATGCCTGGAAGCACCACTACACTTGATATAATTGTACACGGTTTATTTACAGCATACATTTTTTTCAAGAATTCACGCAGCCTTCACGAGTGATCACTATAATTTGTCTAAAATGTTTATGTCATATGATCGTCAGCTATAATGCAGTATTTTCCTGACTGAGGTGTTTCAACTAAATACCACATTATGGCCAAAAGATAAAGCTGACAAGCATAGAAAATAAATGAATAAGACAAATTATGCTTTGATTATCCATGATAGCTGTGCGAATGCTGAAGAATTTTTTATACTGTGAATAGGCCCCTTGGTGTACAAATTTATCTAGCACAGCACTTTTTTTATATATAAATGAGCCCCTAAGTGTTATGGCCATTTTCTGAGGACCAAAGTGCTTATTTACAATTAAATTGAAAAAAATTCTGTATTCAGTTAATAATCACTGATTATAGTAAGTAAGTGATAAACTGGATTTAGTTTGGGGAAGGTTCAGTGAATGTTACTAAAGTTTGGGTGTGGAATTCCAACCCATTTGAAATTAGCCTGTATATGCAGTAAAGCATGCTTGTTATACTCACTGTGGAACCTAAGGCTGGATTCACACCTATGCATTTGTAGTGCTTTTTACATTTTTGCAGATTTGCCCTACAGAATATGTTCCATAGGAAACCATGTTAAATGGAATGTAGTGCAAATCTGCAAAATGCAAAAAGCACTAAACATGGATAGGTGTGAATCCAGCCTAAGGGGTTAATCCTCCGCATTGTGTAAAAAGGCTGTTTGATACAGTCTTCTCTGATCCTCCTCTTCTTCCACTGTCCCCAATCCATCTGCTAATAGTACAGAGCCTTGGGGGCACTCTGCACATGCTCAGTTTGGTGTATATTGCTAAAGAGGGATATTTTTGGGGGGGAGGGTGCATGTGATCAGCACAGGGCCAATCGGGACTGTCCAGAGAGAGGGTCAGGGGTCATGCAGCCTCATAGGACAGTCAGGGGAGAAAGAAAACTCCTCCCACAAGCTTTTTGCTCGGCTGGACACTGATAGGGGTCATTATATGTTATATACTGCTGATGAGAAAGGGTATTTAGCAGCTTATATTTACTGAAATAACTGCATTTTCATACAAAATGGATTTTATAACCACGGGCAAACCACTATTATTAGCACCACATCCCTTAATTTAACAGTTATAGGGAAATTTTATGGGATTATTAAGGTGCAAAATAAGGTACAGTGATCTCAAAAGATAATGTAAAAAGTTTTATTTAACCGCTTGCCGACCAGCTGCCGTCATTATACTGCCCGCGAGCCGTCGTAGCTATGGGTCGGCTCCTTTAAGTGGGATAGCAGGAGCACGCACGCGATTGCTGCACTGCGGGGGTGCCGATGCTCATGGCCGACAGTCGTGATAACCGCTGGCCACGAGCGATCCTGAGCACCAGAGGCAGAACAGGGACGTGTGTGTGTAAACACACAAATCCCTGTTCTGTGAGGAGATACAGTCCTTTCCTCTAGGCCAGTCCCCTCCCCTACAGTTAGAAACACACACAGGGAACACAGTTAACCCCTTGATTGCCCCCATTTTTATAGCACTGATCGCTGTATAAATGCCAATGGTCCCAAAAATGTGTCAAGAGAGTCCGATGTGTCCGCCATAATGTCGCAGTCCCGATAAACATCACAGATCACTGCCATTACTAGTAAATAAATAAATAAATAAATAATAAAAATGCTATAAATCTATCCCCTATTTTGTAGACGCTATAACTTTTGCGCAAACCAATCAATATACGCTTATTGCGATTTTTTTTTTTTTCTACCAAAAATATGTAGAAGAATACATATCGGCCTAAACTGAGAAAAGAAATCAGCTTTTTTTAAAAAAAATGGGGATATTTATATAGCAAAAAGTACAAAATATTGTGGTTTTTTTTTTCAAAATTGTTGCTTTTTTTGTTTATAGCGCAAAAAATAAAAACCGCAGAGATGATCAAATACCACCAAAAGAAAGCTCTATTTGTGGGAAAAAAAGGATGTCAATTTTGTTTGGTTACAGCGTCGCACGACCGCGCAATTGTCAGTTAAAGCGACGCAGTGCCGAATCGCAAAAAATGGCCTGGTCATTCAGCAGTCAAATCTTCCTGGGCTGAAGTGGTTAAAGACAAATAAAACATTGTTTAAAACATTTTAAAATTTTTTTTATTTGTCTTTAAATACAACATTTTACATTATCTTTTGAGATCACTGTACCTTATTTTGCACCTTAAAAATCCCATAAAATTTCCCTATAACTGCATTTTCATGTTCTGTGTACTGTGGGAGAGCAAATATAGTGAATGCAGGGTCCTGGGTTTAATAACAGTTTATTGTTAAAAGACAGTAATGGCCATTTTCTAGGCTAATAGGCAAGAGATTATCAAATAAATGGGATGGGGACTGGACATTGCCCTGGGGGACATGAAATAAAGCAAAAAATAAATAAAAAATTGTCTGGAGTAGAGATTGTAGTCCTGCTTAGATTGAAAGATTGAAAATGATGACCCTGACTGTACAATGTCTACAACCTACTACAGCAGCACGTGTGCTTTAAATTGCTGGCACAATGACAAATCCCAGCAGCTTTGTTCTGTTTGTAAACAAGTGGCTAAGGTCCTAAGCTCATCCCTAGTAGTACAAAGCTCCAGGCTTCTGTATATCTACTATGTCTCAAAGTGAAGTGAAAGAACAGGCTTCAGCTACAGTCCCTGCCCATTGGTAACTTCGTTGTGATGCATTTCACCTCTACAATTAAGCCCGATCTGGGTTAAATGTGTCAGAGGTGGAATGGGTGAGGACTGCAGTTGAAGTCTGTACTTTCACTTTGAGATGTGATTTATATACACAGGGTGCAGCCTGGGGCTTATATTGAACACGTTACCATTTTTCTAGGTAAATATATTTCTAAAGGTGCTACTGACATGAAATTTTCACCACATGTTGGTAACAGCCCGTGCAATCCATACATACAAAGAAACCAAAACAAAGAAGTTCAGAAACTAAGTTATGTGTAATAAAATGGAATGACAGGGAAAAAGTATTGAATACACGAGGAAAGGGAGGTGCAAAAAGGCATGGAAAGCCAAGACACCAGCTGAAATCTATCAGTAATTAGAAAGCTATCCTGCCCCTTGTCAGTGAAAATTAATATCAGATCAGCTGGTTAGGTCGCAACTGATGGCCTATAAAAAAGGGGTCTCCCTACCAAGGTGTCACACAAGAAACATCTCATGATGGGTAAAAGCAAAGAGCTCTCTCAAGACCTTTGCAACCTTATTGTTGCAAAACATACTGATGGCATTGGTTACAGAAGGATTTCTAAACTTCTGAACGTTCCAGTGAGCACTGTTGGGGCCATAATCCAAAAGTGGAATGAACATAATTTCTCCATAAACCGGCCACAACCAGATTTCTGACAGAGGAGTGAAAAATCAGAAGAGCTGGCCAAGAGCCAAGGACCACTTGTGGAGAGCTTCACAAAGACCTGGAATTAGCAGGTACAATAGTTTCAAAGAAAACAATAAGTAATGCACTCAACCACCATGGCCTGTATGCAAGCTCACCACGCAAGACTCCATTACTGAAGAAAAAAGCATGTTAAAGCTCGTTCAAAGTTTGCTGCACAACATTTAGACAAGCCTATGAAATACTGGGAGAATACAGTCTGGTCATATGAGACCAAAATTAAACTCTGTGGATGCCACCATGTTTAGAGGTCAAATGATACTGCACATTATCCCAAAAACACCATACCAACAAGGAAGTGTGGAAGTGGGAACATTATGGTGTGGGGCTGTTTTTCAGCGTATGGAGCATATGGCAAACTTCATATCATTGAAGGAAAGATGAATGGAAAAATGTTCCAAGACATTCTTGATAAAAATCTACTGCCATCTACCAGGATAATGAAGATGAAACAAGGGTGGACATTTCAACAAGACAATGATCCCAAACACAAAGCCAAGAAAACTCTCAATTGGTTTCAAAGAAAGAAAATAAAGCTGCTAGAATGGCTCAACCAATCACCTGACATTAATCCAATAGAAAATCCATGGAAAGAACTAAAGATCAAAGTTCATAGAAGAGGCCCATGGAACCTTCAAGATTTGAAGACTGTGTGGAAGAATGGACCAAAATCCCACCTGAGCAATGATGCGACTAGTTTCTCCATACAGGAGGCATCTTGAAACTGTCATTACCAACAAAGGATTTTGTACAAATTATTAAATACATTTCAGTACTTTTTTACTTTTTCAATACTTTTTTCCTGTGTCATTCCAATTTATTACACATAACTTAATTTCTGAACGTATTTGTTTTGGTTTCTTTGTATGTATGGGTTGCTACCGACATGTGGTGAAAATTTCATGTCAATAGCACCTTTCAAAATATATTTACCTCGAAAAATTGTAAAATTGTGACATGTTCAATACTTATTTTACCCGCTGTGTGTGTATGTGTATATGTATATATATATATATATATATATATATATATATATATATATATATATATATATATGTGTGTATGTGTGTGTGTGTGTGTGTGTATGTGTATATGTATATATATATATATATATATATATATATATATATATATATATATATATATATATATATGTATGTATGTATGTATGTATGTATGTCACAAGTTTTGCTTATATCAAAACTAAAAGAGTTGCCCAGGAGTGCCAATTTAGATGGCCTTGTATGATTCCTGGGTCAGTGCCACTGATCTATGGTGATCAAGTAACTAAATATACAGTTATACATTTTTTAGCATGCAGTATATGGCGGAAGGGTTGAAACAAAAGTTACTTCCTTATATTGTATACATGCTAAATACTGTATATTACAATTTCCTATGACTACAATAAATTCAAATTTTTTGCAATATACTGTATGTAACAGTAGGACTATTTTTAAATAATAACCTAAAAGCCCAGTCAGTACTCAACTTGCATTTATATGATGGTCAGATTATATCACCAGTTTGTTATCTGCTGTTATTCTGGTCTGGCAGCGATGCTGTTAACCCTAGCTCATTGGTGATTCCTGTGCAAGTCACATTAAAGAGGCTTTTACTGGAGGTCTAGCTGAAGGGTCTAGTAAAGTATTTGTCAGTGGTTCTTCGTAATAACTCACCAAAAAGACATATATCACCAAAAAGCAGCTAGCTTAGTTGGAAAGGCAAAGAGCACCTAGCATTCAGCGTTTATGTTGTCCTTCTGTTTATTAAAAACGGATGGGAGCACTTGACAGAAGAATCAAACTTCTGGTCATGGCTCATTAATCTCTGTTGTACCTGTCAGATGTGTGTGTCTGGAGTTTTAACAAGGCTGTAAGATTTAGATTACTGCTGTGCCTTGAAATAGTATCCAATTTGTGTGTTTGATAGAAGAGCAATGCATATATATAGAAAAGAGTTGCTTTATGGCTTTTGGTTGCTGCTCTGTGCTGTTTTTGGAGATGTTATATGTTTCTGTCTCTTTGATAAACATCTAATTATTTTGCCACTACTTGTAATAGTGTTTATGTGCAAATAAGTAATGACTAATGTGGCTCCAGACTTCATATTGGTACAACCTTTCAATAGATACCCACTGGTTCTGACCCACAGGAGGTTTTGTCCAAGGAATTATCCAGTTTCTTTGTTAACCAGCTGAACTACGAAAATGTTCTTCTGTACACTAAATTTTAGTGCCTACATCTCAAGAAACCAAACTCTTTTCTAAACTTGTCTAAACCTTTTGTTGTTTTATAATTTCATATAGAATATTCCCCTCGTTTCCCATGCCTATGGCATAATGACATGAATTGAGGGGTAATCTTCCAAGAAGAAAACAGACAGCAATAAAACTTCAGTTCAAACCTAACTACAGTGGAACCTTGGTTTACGAGCATAATCCGTCCCAGGAGCATTTTTGTAATCGAAAGCACTCACATATCAAAGCGAGTTTCCCCATAGAAGTCAATGGAAACTAAGATTATTCGTTCCGCATTGACTTCTGTTGCATGCAATACCGCATGTGGCCAGAGGTGGGGGGCGCTGGAGAGCCTCGGATATACTCGGGGACAGCTCGGCTGAACTCGGAAACACTCGAGAACTGAGTATTTCTGAGTATTTCCGTGTGATTCCGAATATTTCTGAACGGCGCCAAACCGTTCCGAGTGTCACCGGCGTCCCCCACACCTCTGGCCAAATGCGGTACTGCACACCCCATTAGCTTGAATTCTGCTTGTTTCGCGAGACAACACTCGCAAACCGAGTCAGAATTTGAAAAAAAAGTTGCTCGTCTTTCAAAACGCTCGTTAATCGCATTACTCGTTAACCAAGTCTCCACTGTACAGCCTAAAACCTCTAAAGCTCCAGCTACCAGCATGCCTCAGTTTTGTAGCAAATCAGTACCAAAAGCATAATCATAAACATAGAGGTTTGAGACCTGTTTTTCTCAAAGGACTTCAAGAAAAAAAATGTTTTTACTAGGTTCAATGCTTTTCCAGATTCTTTGGTTTTGGCGGGTTATCTTTAGGTCCAACCCACTGGTCCTGTGCTATACAGTGCCTTGAAAAAGTATTCACACCCCTTGAAATTTTCCACATTTTGTCATGTTACAACCAAAAATGTAATTGTATTTTATTGGGATTTTATGTGATATACCAACACAAAGTGGCACATAATTGTGAAGTGGAAGCAAAATGATAAATGGTTTTCAAAATCATTTACAAATAATTATCTGAAAAGTGTGGCGTGCATTTGTATTCAGCTCCCCTGAGTCAATACTTTGTAGAACCACCTTTCGCTGTAATTACAGCTGCAGATCTTTTTGGGGATGTCTCTACCAGCTTTGCACATCTAGAGAGTGAAATTTTTGCCCATTCTTCTTTGCAAAATAGCTTAAGCTCTGTCACATTGGATGGAGAATGTCTGTGAACAGCAAAAAGTCTTGCCACAGATTCTTAATTGGATTTAGGTCTGGACTGGGCCATTCTAACACATGAAAACGCTTTGATCTAAACCATTCCATTGTAGATCTGGCTGTATGTTTAGGATCGTTGTCCTGCTAGAAGGTGAACCTCCCCTCTAGTCTCAAATCTTTTGCAGACTCTAACAGGTTTTCTTCTAAGATTGCCTCAATCCATCTTCCCATCAACTCTGACCAGCTTCCCTGTCCCTGCTGAAGAAAACCATCTACACAACATGATGCTGCCACCACTATTATTCTAGGTGGGGATGGTGTGTTCAGGGTGATGTGCAGTGTTAGTTTTCCGCCACACATAGCGTTTTCTTTTAGGCCAAAAAGTTCAATTTTGGTCTCATTTAACCAGAGCACCCTTTTCCACATGTTTGCTGTGTTCCCCACAAGGCTTCTTGCAAACAGGACTTCTTATGGCTTTCTTTCAACAATGGCTTTCATCTTGCCACACTTCCATAAAGGCCAGATTTGTGGAGTGCACAACTAATAGTTGTCCTGTGGACAGATTCTCCCACCTGAGCTGTGGATCTCTGCATCTCCTCCAGAGCTACCATAGGTCTCTTGGCTGCTTCTCTGATTAATGATCTCCTTGCCCGGCCTGTCAGTTTAGGTAGACAGTCATTTCTTGGTAGGTTTGCAGTTGTGCCATACTCTTTCCATTTTCGGATGATGGATTGAACAGTGCTTCGTGAGATGTTTAAAGCTTGGGATATTTTTTTTTATAACCTAACCCTGCTCTAAACTTCTCCAAAACTTTATCCCTGCCTGTCTGGTGTGTTGCTCGGCCTTCATGATGCTGTTTGTTCACTAAGGTTCTCTAACAAACCTCTGAGGGCTTCACAGAACAGCTGTATTTATACTGAGTATAAATTACACACAGGTTTAATTGCTAATTTCTCTAATTACTAATTAGGTGACTTCTGAAGGCAATTGGTACCACTAGATTTTAGTTAGGGGTATCCCTTAGAAAGAAAAGGCATATTTATTTGCAGCAGAGTTATAAGTACTTTAGCGCCATCTACCGGTAAGATGTAAATTTCCAAGCCAAGCAGTGGTACTTTTCCTCCAGGGACTGGATTTCTGAGTTAATCTATTTTTTGATGAAGAAGGAATGCCTTCGAAACGCGTCAGTCAGTAGCGGTTCGTTCGTACATTCTCCAGGACTCAGAGTCTGCAATCAGTAGACGGACTGCCATATGATAAAGACCTTATAAAGCGTGATTGTCTTCTACTTTTGTGAGTAGTTTTTAATATATTTTCTGAATAAATGTACCAAAAGATAATGCACTAGGCTGGTGCGCCCTCTTTTCTTTGTATCTTTGTCAACTACTAGGATATCCCTATCCTGGAGGGCAGCAAGGCCGAAAGCTATTATCCATTTTCATCTTTTTGGACCACCTGGCCAACACACCTGTGCGCAAGAGTATTTGCTTTTTAGATGTGTCTCATATCTGCTTCCTTTCACCACTCTGCATATCACGCATATCAAAGATGAGAAGAGGGTACAGCAGATGAGCAGGAGGGGTTTCGAGGTGGAACAGAAGAGCAGGAGGGTACAGCAGTGGGGCAGATGTTCAGGGAGGTACAGTATTGGGGCAGATAAGAAGGTGGTTACAGTGGTGGGACAGATGAGCAGGGGGGTTCAGTGTTGGGGCAGATGAGAAGGGGGTTCAGTGGTGGGACAGAAAAGCAGGGGGGGCAGAGCAGTGGGGCAGATGTGAAAGGAGGTGTGTTTGTGGGACAGATGAGCAGGGGGTTACAGTGGTGGGGCAGAAGAGCAGGGGGTACAGAGGTGAGACAGATGTGCAGGAGGTACATTGGTATGGCAGTATGAGAAAGCGGGTTACAGTGGTGGGGCAGATGAGCAGATGGGTTCAGTGTTAGGATAGATGAGAAGGTGATTCAGTAGTGAGACAGAAGAGCAGGGGGATACAGCGGTGGAGCAGATGTGCAGGGAACTACAGTGGTGGGTCAGATGAGAAAAGGGGTACATTGATGGGGTAGATGAGCAGAGGGTTACAGTGGTGTGACAGAAGAGCAAGGGGGTACCGTGGTGGTGCAGATGTGCAGGATTTACAGTGGTGGGAGGGATGAGAAGGGGGTTCAGCAGTGGGACAGAAAAGCAGGGGGGTACAGTGATGGGGCAGATGAGCAGGGGGTTACAGTGGTGGGACAGATGAGAAGGGGGGGAGTCAGTGTTGGGCCAGATGAGTAGGGGGTTACAGTGGTGGGAAAGATGAGCAGGAGGGGTTCAGTGTTGGGGCAGATGAGAAGGGGGTTCAGCGGTGGTACAGAAGAGCAAGGGGTTACAGTGGTTGGGCAGAAGAGCAGGGGGTACAGAGGTGGGGCAGATGTACAGGGGGGTACAGTGGCGGGGTAGAGCAGAAAGAAGGTACATTGGTGGGACAGAGGAGCAGGGGTTTACAGCGGTGGTCTTACACAGGTTAGTTAGAATAGGTGTTGGGAGGGAGGAAGCATTTTTAGGAGTAGTTGGTTTTGCCTGGAATTCTACTTAAAAAAAGGACCCTGATAATCTAGGAGATCCCACACAGTGTCCACCAGGAGCCTTACAAAGTCAGAATTCCACATCTGCCTGGGAAAGTCCAGAGCTAAAACAATCACCAGAATACCCTCCAACTTGATCCTGCGATGGAGATGAGGCTTCAGGGGAGAAAAGGCACTGATCTGGCTATACTGATTTCAATGATCATCCAGTGCATCTGCTGTTTCTGTTAGAAGATCCCTGTGCCTGAAAACAAACCTATCTAGTTTGTTTTTGAAGCTGGAGTCCAGAAGCTTTCTGGTTCTTTACTGGTGGTTAATGTTACCGTGGTGTTGTTCAGCTGAATCCAGATCAGATGGCCTTCCAGCAGGATGGCCCAAATTTGCACAAAGAGCCAAATCACCCAAAATTCCAGGATGTAGTTTAGGGGGCAAGACTTCTCAGAAAACCAAGTTCTCTACACCAACAGGGTGCCCATGACTCCTCCCCAGCCTAAGCTGGCATCCATTGTAAGGATCTTCTACAGTATCTCACAAAAGTCTTTAAACCCCTCACATTTTTGTAAATATTTTATTATATCTTTTCATGTGACAACACTGAAGAAATTACACTTTGCTACAATGTAATGTAGTGAGTGTACAGCTTGTATAACAGTGTAATTTTGCTGTCCCCTCAAAATAATTCAACACACAGCCATTAATGTCTAAACCGCTGGCAACAAAAGTGAGTACACCTCGAAGTGAAAATGTCAAAATTGGGCCCAAAGTGTCAATATTTTGTGCGGCCACCATTATTTTCCAGCACTGTCTTAACCCTCTTGGGCATGGAGTTCACCAGAGCTTCACAGGTTACCACTGGAGTCCTCTTCCACTCCTCCATGATGACATCACGGAGTTGATGGATGTTAGAGACCTCGCGCTCCTCCACCTTCCATTTGAGGATGCCCCACAGATGCTCAATAGGGTTTAGGTCTGGAGACATGCTTGGCCAGTCCATCACCTTTACCCTCAGTTTCTTTAGCAAGACAGTGGTCATCTTGGAGGTGTGTTTGGGGTCGTTTTCTTGTTGGAATACTGCCCTGCGGCCCAGTCTCCGAAGGGAGGGGATCATGCTCTGCTTCAGTATGTCACAGTACATGTTGGCATTCATGGTTCCCTCAATGAACTGTAGCTCCCCAGTGCTGGCAGCACTCATGCAGCCCTAGACCATGACACTCCCACCACCATGCTTGACTTTAGGCAAGACACACTTGTCTTTTGTACTCCTCACCTGGTGTCGCCACACACGATTTGACACCATCTGAACCAAATAAGTTTATCTTGGTCTCATCAGACCACAGGACATGGTTCCAGTAATTCATGTCCTTAGTCTGCTTGTCTTCAGCAAACTGTTTGCGGGCTTTCTTGTGCATCATCTTTAGAAGAGACCTCCTTCTGGGACGACAGCCATGCAGACCAATTTGATGCAGTATGCGGCGCATGGTCTGAGCACTGACAGGCTGACCCCCTACCCCTTCAACCTCTGCAGCAATGCTGGCAGCACTCATACGTCTATTTCCCAAAGATAACCTCTGGATATGACAATGAGCATGTGCACGCAACTTCTTTGGTCGATCATGGCAAGGCCTGTTCTGAGTGGAACCTGTCCTGTTAAACCACTGTATGGTCTTGGCCACCGTGCTGCAGCTCAGTTTCACGGTCTTGCCAATTTTCTTATAGCCTAGGCCATCTTTTTGTAGAGCAACAATTCTTTTTTTCAGATCCTCAGAGAGTACTGTGCCATGTTGAACTTCCAGTGACCAGTATGAGAGAGTGAGAGCGATGACACCAAATTTAACACACCTGCTCCCCTTTCACACCTGAAACCTTGTAACACTAACGAGTTATGACACCGGGGAGGGAAAATGGCTAATTGGGCCCAAGATTGTCAAGCAAAAGCAGACTATTAGACAATATCTAGACTGGATATCTTGAACCTGAGATTGGAGAATCTGACGTTTTCCCCGTTGAAGAAATACTCTGACCTGAGCTGTGCTCAGGGCCAATCCCAGATACTCAAAATGAAGAGTCCGTTCCAGTGTGATTTCTGAAATGTAAGGTTCTATTTAAACCACTGTAACATCCAGGCAGTCAAAGCTACATTGTCCAACAGAGCCTGTGCTGACTGTGCTAAGTATCCCACAATATGGATGCCACAACAATGCCAATACTGGGGCCAGCACTTTGGTGAACACCCGAGGTGCCCATGAGAGGCCAAAGGGCAGGGCCATAAACAGGTAGTGTACTCAGCAAAAATCTGGAAACAATGTGCTGAAAAAATTAGGACATGTAAGTATGCATCCATGATCTCCTCAGAAGCCAAAAAGTCTCATTGGTGCAAGAGGGAGATGACCTGGTGGATTTCACACTGAATTTTTGAGCTTGAATGAATATGTTTAGAGCTCTGAGATCCCCAATAGGGCAGATGTCCACTTTAGGTTTGGAAACAGTGAAAAGGCTGGGGTAACGATACCTTGGTCTATATAACGATAATGGAATGCCTCTCCTGGTCAGTCTACATATTCTTCAATATGGTGGATGACAGCACTTCAATAAAAATAAACGTCTTTATTGCTGTAAATTCAAAAATCCTTAAAGGATAAGTTCACCCTCTGGAGCATGTTACATGTTACACCCATATATAGGATGTAACATGTAACATGCTCCAGACGTGCCCCCTGATCCCCCATCCTTACCCCCGTGACAGCAGGCTCCTGTTAGAAAAAAAAATGAATGCACATTCTTTAACCTAAAAAAAAATTTGCATTTTTTTATTAAAAGGTGAGCTTAGCCTTTAAAAAGGGGTACAGCAGGAAAAAAAGGACTTCTAAATAGTTTTTTATGCTAGAGAGAGCTTAATTACAGGAATATAGGTGCTAACAACATCTGCAGCTCTGTCATCTTCCAGCCCTCCGAATCTCATCCTTGTGTCCTGGAAGACAAGCTTTGCCATTTTCCAGTCCTTGTACACCAGAGGACAGACAACTATACCCTGCTATAATAGGTAGAAAGACTAGAATACTAGCTGGCAGCTTGCGTTGCTGTGAATGATGGTACCCTGTAGACCAGTGCTGTCATTTACAACAAGACATGCCATCTAGTACTATTGTCTCTCTCTGACATTTGTTCCCAGACCTGCTCACCTGTTATTCTGGGGAGGGCGAGTGGTGTACTAACTGACGTGTGTTAATATGAGCTGGGCTAAAGGACTGGAAGATGGCAGAACTTGTGTACGTGCACAAGAAACTGATGCAGATAGCTAGAAGATGGCAGAGTGGCAGATGTTGTTAGCCCCTTCTCCTCTGTGTGAGCTGTCACTTAGACCTAATTAAAACGTATTCATCACATGCCTGATGAAGGGACCCTGCGTAGCCCCGAAACATTGCAACTCTTTGCTGTGATGTAATTAATTTAATAAACTTTTTGCATGCTATTTAAAGATCCATAGTGTGCTGGTGATATATGCTTTAATCTTATGTTAAAACCAGTTCCCAGTCAGTTGGGCAAATCACTATGTTGAATTAAAAAATATTCCAAACTAACAACTCCTTTTTACTTACCTAAATCTAGAAAGTCCCAAGTCTTCTATACTTTAGACTGCAGAGTGGGAGGGCCTTTCTACAAGATGGCAGGAGCCTTGAAATTGATTCCCATAATAATGGAAAAGAACTCCACCTATAAGGGAAAGTTCCTCTTTAACCACTTGAGCCCCGGACCATTATGCTGCCTAAGGACCAGAGGTCTTTTTCCAATTTGGCACTGCGTCGCTTTAACTGCTAATTGCGCGGTCATGCAATGCTGTACCCAAACGAAATTTGCGTCCTTTTCTTCCCACAAATAGAGCTTTCTTTTGATGGTATTTGATCACCTCTGCGGTTTTTATTTTTTGCGCTATAAACGGAAAAAGACCAAAAATTTTGAAAAAAAATGATATTTTCTACTTTTTGTTATAAAAAAAATCCAATAAACTAAATTTTAGTCATACATTTAGGCCAAAATGTATTCGGCCACATGTCTTTGGTAAAAAAAATGTCAATAAGCGTATATTTATTGGTTTGCGCAAAAGTTATAGCGTCTACAAACTAGGGTACATTTTCTGGAATTTACACAGCTTTTAGTTTATGACTGCCTATGTCATTTCTTGAGGTGCTAAAATGACAGGGCAGTACAAAACCCCCACAAATGACCCCATTTTGGAAAGTAGACACCCCAAGGAAATTGCTGAGAGGCATGTTGAGCCCATTGAATATTCATTTTTTTTGTCCCAAGTGATTGAAAAATGACAAAAAAAAAAAAAAAAAAAAAATATTTCAAAAAGTTGTCACTAAATGATATATTGCTCACACAGGCCATGGGCCTATGTGGAATTGCACCCCAAAATACATTTAGCTGCTTCTCCTGAGTATGGGGATACCACATGTGTGGGACTTTTTGGGAGCCTAGCCGCGTACGGGGCCCCGAAAACCAATCACCGCCTTCAGGATTTCTAAGGGTGTAAATTTTTGCTTTCACTCTTCACTGCCTATCACAGTTTCGGAGGCCATGGAATGCCCAGGTGGCACAAAACCCCCCAAAATGACCCCATTTTGGAAAGTAGACACCCCAAGCTATTTGCTGAGAGGCATATTGAGTCCATGGAATATTTTATATTTTGACACAAGTTGCGGGAAAGTGACACTTTTTTTTTTTTTTTTTCATAAAGTTGTCACTAAATGATATATTGCTCACACAGGCCATGGGCATATGTGGAATTGCACCCCAAAATACATTTAGCTGCTTCTCCTGAGTATGGGGATACCACATGTGTGGGACTTTTTGGGAGCCTAGCCGCGTACTGGACCCCGAAAACCAATCACTGCCTTCAGGATTTCTAAGGGTGAAAATTTTTGATTTCACTCTTTACTGCCTATCACAGTTTCGGAGGCCATGGAATGCCCAGGTGGCACAAAACCCCCCCAAATGACCCCATTTTGGAAAGTAGACACCCCAAGCTATTTGCTGAAAGGCATGGTGAGTATTTTGCAGCTCTCATTTGTTTTTGAAAATGAAGAAAGACAAGAAAAAACATTTTTTTTTTTCTTTTTTCAATTTTCAAAACTTTGTGACAAAAAGTGAGGTCTGCAAAATACTCACTATACCTCTCAGCAAATAGCTTGGGGTGTCTACTTTCCAAAATGGGGTCATTTGGGGGGTTTTGTGCCACCTGGGCATTCCATGGCCTCCGAAACTGTGATAGGCAGTGAAGAGTGAAATCAAAAATTCACGCCCTTAGAAAGCCTGAAGGCGGTGCTTGGTTTTCGGGGTCCCGTACGCGGCTAGGCTCCCAAAAAGTCTCACACATGTGGTATCCCCGTACTCAGGAGAAGCAGCAGAATGTATTTTGGGGTGTAATTTCACATATTTCCATGGCATGTTTGAGCAATATATCATTTAGTGACAACTTTGTGCAAAAAAAAAAAAAAAAAAAAAAAATTTGTCTCTTTCCCGCAACTTGTGTCGCAATATAAAATATTCCATGGACTCGACATGCCTCTCAGCAAATAGCTTGGGGTGTCTACTTTCCAAAATGGGGTCATTTGGGGGGGTTTTGAACTGTCCTGGCATTTTATGCACAACATTTAGAAGCTTATGTCACACATCACCCACTCTTCTAACCACTTGAAGACAAAGCCCTTTCTGACACTTATTGTTTACATGAAAAAGTTTTTTTTTTTTGCAAAAAAATTACTTTGAACCCCCAAACATTATATATTTTTTTAAAGCAAATGCCCTACAGATTAAAATGGTGGGTGTTTCATTTTTTTTTTCCACACAGTAATTGCGCAGCGATTTTTCAAACGCATTTTTTGGGGAAAAAACACACTTTTTTTAATTTTAATGCACTAAAACACGCTATATTGCCCAAATGTTTGATGAAATAAAAAAGATGATCTTAGGCCGAGTACATGGATACCAAACATGACATGCTTTAAAATTGCGCACAAACGTGCAATGGCAACAAAATAAATACATGTTTAAAAGCCTTCAAAAGCCTTTACAGGTTACCACTTTAGATTTACAGAGGAGGTCTACTGGAAAAATTACTGCACTCGATCTGGCCTTCGCGGTGATACCTCACATGCATGGTGCAATTGCTGTTTATGTTTGACGACAGACCGCCGCTTGCGTTCGCCTTAGCGCGAGAGCAGGGGGCGACAGGGGTGTTTTTTTTTTTTTTTTTTTTTTTTTTCTTTATTATTTTTTTGCTTTTTTAATCTTACTTTTAAACTGTTCCTTTCATATTTTTTTTTTTAATCATTTTTATTGTTATCTCGGGGAATGTAAATATCCCCTATGATAGCAATAGGTAGTGACAGGTACTCTTTTTTGAAAAAATTGTGGTCTATTAGACCCTAGATCTCTCCTCTGCCCTCAAAGCATCTGACCACACCAAGATCGGTGTGATAAAATGCTTCCCCAATTTCCCAATGGCGCTATTTACATCCGGCGAAATCTAAGTCATGAAATACTCGTAGCTTCCGGTTTCTTAGGCCATAGAGATGTTTGGAGCCACTCTGGTCTCTGATCAGCTCTATGGTCAGCTGGCTGAATCACCGGCTGCATTCTCAGGTTCCCTGTTGAGACAGGAGAGCCAGAGAAAAACACGGAAGACGGTGGGGGGGGGGGGCATTCCCTCCCACGGCTTGTAAAAGCAGTCTAGAGGCTAATTAGCCGCTAGGATTGCTTTTACATGAAAGCCGACCGCTGGCTGAAAAGAATGATACCAAGATGATACCTAAACCTGCAGGCATCATTCTGGTATAACCACTCAAAGTCGTGAATGGCGTACCTGAAGACAAAAAAATGGTTAACAATGGTTAACAATAAAGCACAGTAAAGTGTAAATAATTACACACCTGAAAAACAAACATGATAAAACATAATAACAATAACAATAAAACATTGCAGAATAGAATACAGTAAAAAAGAGCAGAACAATAGAGAGAGAGAATAGAGAGAGAGAGAACAATAAAACAACAACTATTTTTTTTTATTTCATATATTTTTTTTTTTTTTACACTTTTTTTGTAACTAACTTTTATAACGGTAACCGGTTCCAGGTTCGGGTCTCTCAAAATGCGATGGCATCTTGGGAGACCCTGTGAAAGTGTGCCTAGTCTGTGCAATGCTGTACCCTACGCTAATACTCAACTAGTGAATGGTAGCGTTCAAAACATTCACCAATGCAAGACCAGGATTGTCAGGACAGGAGGGACAATAATAGCGGGTGTCACGCCTATATCCGCGCTTGCTGCAGACACAACATCTTTTTTGGGGGTTCGTTGGGTAGGGGTACTCGGGAGGACATAAAAATGCCTCTCATGCAGCCGACTGCATTTGGTTGGGGATGTGAATGGGGGAAGTACGGGCGCTGCAGAAGCGGTGGGTTCCCAATTAGGATTGGCGAATGCAGCAGGAAGGGCACTATGGGCACGACGGGCCTGTGTTTGTCTTTTTGGTGGCAGCGGGACACTACTTGTGCTTGCCACCTCACCAGCTTCAACTGCACTTATGGGACTCGCCACGTCACCACGTGTTACTGCAGTGCTGGTTTGACTATGACCGGGGTGTACTAGGCCGCTGGCGCTTGCCAGTTCACCAAAACGCTACCAAAAAACGTTAGCGATCGCAGGGATCAGGCCTGACTCTGCGAACGCTGCAGTTATGCGTTTAGTGTTTTGTAAGTGTCAGTGATCGATCGATACTGCACTTGGGTGGGCTGTGCCGGGCCGGGTGGAGGGGCAAAACGCAGGTGCTAGCAGGTATCTGGGCTGATCCCGCTAACACTGCGTTTTTGGGAACCCTAAACTGCTGGTGACGCTAGTATAGATCTGATCGGATCAGATATTGATGCGATCAGATACTATACCACTAAGGGAGGTGTACGGTGCGTGCGTGGGTGTTAGCGGTACTGGCGCTAATCTGACGCTGCCTGGGGCTGGTGCTTGCCAGTTCACCAAAACGCTACAAAAAAAACTGTTAGCGATCGCAGGGATCAGGCCTGACTCTGCGAACGCTGCAGTTATGCGTTTAGTGTTTTGTAAGTGTCAGTGATCGATCGATACTGCACTTGGGTGGGCCGGGCGGAGGGGCAAAACGCAGGTGCTAGCAGGTATCTGGGCTGATTCCGCTAACACTGCGTTTTTGGGAACCCTAAACTGCTGGGGACGCTAGTATAGATCTGATCGGATCAGATATTGATCCGTTCAGATACTATACCACTAAGGGAGGCGTATGCTGCGTGCGTGGGTGTTAGCGGTACTGGCGCTAACCTGACGCCTGGGGCTGGTGCTTGCCAGTTCACCAAAATGCTACCAAAAAAACTGTTAGCGATCGCAGGGATCAGGCCTGACTCTGCGAACGCTGCAGTTATGCGTTTAGTGTTTTGTAAGTGACAGTGATCGATCGATACTGCACTTGGGTGGGCTGGGCGGAGGCACAAAACGCAGGTGCTAGCAGGTATCTGGGCTGATCCCGCTAACACTGCGTTTTTGGGAACCCTAAACTGCTGGGGACGCTAGTATAGATCTGATCGGATCAGATATTGATCCGTTCAGATACTATACCACTAAGGGAGGCGTATGCTGCATGCGTGGGTGTTAGCGGTACTGGCGCTAATCTGACGCTGCCTGGGGCGACGCATATCACCGCCGGGCGATCAGGGGGCTAAACCTTTATTCGGTAATAAACGGCGGGTGCCCTGACACTATAAAAAATAAACGAACTAACCAGCGTCATCCGTAACGGTTATACGGTGATCAGTGGTGAAAGGGTTAACTAGGGGGCAATCAAGGGGTTAAAACATTTATTAGGTAGTATATGGGGGTCCCTGACGCTATAAAACGCTGACGGCGAACCTAAATATTTACCTCACTAACTAGCGTCACCAGCGACACTAATACAGCGATCAGAAAAATGATCGCTTAGTGACACTGGTGACAGGGGGTGATCAAGGGGTTAAAACTTTATTAGGGGGGGTTAGGGGGGTACCCTAGACCTAAAGGGGGGTAATACTCACTGTCCCAACACTGTAACTGTCACAAACTGACACTATGCAGTAATCAGAAAAAAAAAAAAAAAAAAAAAACTGCTGGTGTCAGTTTGTGACAGGGGGGGGGGGGGTGATTGGGGGGGGATCGGGGGGCGATCGGGGGGGGGGGATCGGGGTGTTTTGTGTGCCTGGCATGTTCTACTGTGTGTGTGTGTGTTGTGCACTCACATAGATGTCTTCTCTCCTCGGGCCGGAACGGAAAATACCGACCCGAGGGGAGATGACATCACTTCCTTTGCTGCTGTTTAGCATACAGCAGCAAAGGAGTGTTCTCATTGGCCGGCGGCGATCGCGAGGGGGGGGCCACGAACGGATGGTCTCCCCCTCATCACGGATCGCCGCTGGACAAAAGACGACCGCCTCGGGCACCGGGGGGGGGTCCGATCGGACCCCCCACCCGCGGAAGGCAAATCACGTACATGTACGTGATTTTGCCTGTCCGTGCCACTTTGCCGACGTACATCGGCGTGAGGCGGTCGTCAAGTGGTTAAGCACCCCCGTGCCACATTTGACATTTGTAATTTTTTTTGGGGGGTGGGAGCAGGTACCTAGTTTTGATCGCCTGAGTGAGCTGAGTGGAAGTTCTCTCCCCAATCCTTCCTGCAATCTTCTGGGACACGTCACAGGTCCCAGAAGATTGCCTGACCATTCAGGAGGCACAGCGCAAATCGCACATTCGCAATGTGCACCCGGATGTAAAGCCACAAGCTGTCACAGCCTGTCAGTAACTGGTGTGACCAGAAATGTGTGGACTGCCACAGAGAATGCCAGGCACAAGTAGTGTAAAATAACTTATTTAAAAGATAAGTGAATAAAATAGATGTAAACACACCTCCAACATACCAAACTATGTAAAACAAACCAAATATTGACACACAATGAACAACTGCCTAAACTAAATGTATACAGCAGATAGGGAATGCAAAATCGTAATCGTAGCCAAGCCAGGGTCATACACAGGAGATCAAGCAGGGGGAGCTGGGAGCAAGACAGGGAGAGCAGGTGGGAAGGGATCAGGCTGCAGGGCAGGGGTCCAGGAACAGATGCAGGATCACAGGTCAGGTGCACATGGAGACCAAGGCAACCAGAGCAGGACAGACAAGATTTAAATATACTTCCTGCAACGAGCATCAGGTGATGACTAATAAACTCCTGGCTGCTGGGAGAAACACGGCTGGTGAACACTGGAACTGCAGCTTATGAATCTGGGAGCCACAGTGCCACCGGTAGGTGAGTCCTTTCCTGAGAGTACCCCCCCCCCCCTTCTGAGGAGTGGCCTCAGAATGCTCCAAACAGCAATAGCAGAACCAGTGCATAAAAAACAGTCTTCCATTACACAAATCCAAAGAAAAAGTTCCTCGTAGGCTGATGAAGTACCGAATTCCAAGCAAAATGTCCTACTACCAAGATCCATCAATAGGCAAAGTGTCATCCCACCCGGGTCAGGTGACTGGATGGGTATCCCACTGATGGGGTCAAGTGACTGGCTGAGTGTCCTGTTGGACAGATTCCCTGAGATGTACAGCATTTGACACTCCAAGTCCCTCAAAACAGCCGATACCCCAATGCTGGGGTCCCACGGGTTATCTACAAACTTAGCCCTGGGGTCATGTGACAATACCGGAATCCAGACACCGAAGTGTCTCGTCATAACTAAGTAGCTCGCCTGGTTTGCAAGACTTGCTCTGCACATCAAAAGCCACCTAGGTCTCTGAGGCACTGGTTACCCTACCCAGGTCCCCTAGTACACCTGGAGCTGTGGTAATCTCGCATCTGTATCATGGGAAGGCACAGATCGTACTCTGCCATTCCCCGGGAGTTTACCATGACCAGGGCCACGAAGGCAAATGCAGCTACCAGTTACCAAGGGTATGTCCTGACCACCAGGCTTGGCGCCATGGGAGCAATACACCGCCAGAGGGACTCGACCAAGGCAACTGTCAAATGAGTCTTAGGCCAAACAGGTAACCCATATAAGGCACGTGAGGATTCAGAGCTTTCAGACCCATTAGCAGGTGGAAACTTAGCCTTTGCACAACAATCCAACTGAGCAGCTGGCATAGAGTCAGTAGAACCCAGCTGTGTGGTAGGGAGAAGATAAACCCGATCAAAAGGTAGACTTGTCATTGGGCAGCGGACCATCAGAGGCAGGCAGGTTGTTGGGTACAGAACTTCCAAAGGCAGGCTGGACATCAGGGCCCGGATCATCAGGCTGGGCAGCGGGCAGAGGCACATCAGGCTGGACTACGGGCAGAGGCACATCAGGCTGGACAACGGGCAGAGGCACATCAGGCTGGACAACAGGCAGAGGGACATCAGGCTGGACAACGGGCAGAGGCACATCAGGCTGGACAACGGGCACTGGAACATCGGGCTGGACAGCAGGCACCGGAACATCGGGCTGGACAGCCGGCTCTGGAACATCGGGCTGGACAGCGGACAGAGGCACATCGGGCAGGACAGCGGACAGAGGCACATCGGGCTGGACAGCAGACAGAGGCACATCGGGCTGGTGTGACCAGAAATGTGTGGACTGCCACAGAGAATGCCAGGCACAAGTAGTGTAAAATAACTTATTTAAAAGATAAGTGAATAACAAAGATGTAAACACACCTCCAACATACCAAACTATGTAAAACAAACCAAATATTGACACACAATGAACAACTGCCTAAACTAAATATATACAGCAGATAGGGAATGCAAAATCGTAATCGTAGCCAAGCCAGGGTCATACACAGAAGATCAAGCAGGGGGAGCTGGGAGCAAGACAGGGAGAGCAGGTGGGAAGGGATCAGGCTGCAGGGCAGGAGTCCAGGAACAGATGCAGGATCACAGGTCAGGTGCACATGGAGACCAAGGCAACCAGAGCAGGACAGACAAGATTTAAATATACTTCCTGCAACGAGCATCAGGTGATGACTAATAAACTCCTGGCTGCTGGGAGAAACCCGCTGGTGAACACTGGAACTGCAGCTTATGAATCTGGGAGCCACAGTGCCACCGGTAGGTGAGTCCTTTCCTGAGAGCACCCCCCCCCCCCTTCTGAGGAGCGGCCTCAGAATGCTCCAAACAGCAATAGCAGAACCAGTGCATAAAAAACAGTCTTCCATTACACAAATCCAAAGAAAAAGTTCCTCGTAGGCTGATGAAGTACCGAATTCCAAGCAAAATGTCCTACTACCAAGATCCATCAATAGGCAAAGTGTCATCCCACCCGGGTCAGGTGACTGGATGGGTATCCCACTGATGGGGTCAAGTGACTGGCTGAGTGTCCTGTTGGACAGATTCCCTGAGATGTACAGCATTTGACACTCCAAGTCCCTCAAAACAGTCGATACCCCAATGCTGGGGTCCCACGGGTTATCTACAAACTTAGCCCTGGGGTCATGTGACAATACCGGAATCCAGACACCGAAGTGTCTCGTCATAACTAAGTAGCTCGCCTGGTTTGCAAGACTTGCTCTGCACATCAAAAGCCACCTAGGTCTCTGAGGCACTGGTTACCCTACCCAGGTCCCCTAGTACACCCGGAGCTGTGGTAATCTCGCATCTGTATCATGGGAAGGCACAGATCGTACTCTGCCATTCCCCAGGAGTTTACCATGACCAGGGCCACGAAGGCAAATGCAGCTACCAGTTACCAAGGGTATGTCCTGACCACCAGGCTTGGCGCCATGGGAGCAATACACCGCCAGAGGGACTCGACCAAGGCAACTGTCAAATGAGTCTTAGGCCAAACAGGTAACCCATATAAGGCACGTGAGGATTCAGAGCTTTCAGACCCATTAGCAGGTGGAAACTTAGCCTTTGCACAACAATCCAACTGAGCAGCTGGCATAGAGTCAGTAGAACCCAGCTGTGTGGTAGGGAGAAGATAAACCCGATCAAAAGGTAGACTTGTCATTGGGCAGCGGACCATCAGAGGCAGACAGGTTGTTGGGTACAGAACTTCCAAAGGCAGGCTGGACATCAGGGCCCGGATCATCAGGCTGGACAACGGGCAGAGGCACATCAGGCTGGACAACGAGCAGAGGCACATCAGGCTGGACAACAGGCAGAGGGACATCAGGCTGGACAACGGGCAGAGGCACATCAGGCTGGACAACGGGCACTGGAACATCGGGCTGGACAGCAGGCACCGGAACATCGGGCTGGACAGCGGGCTCCGGAACATCGGGCTGGACAGCGGACAGAGGCACATCGGGCAGGACAGCGGACAGAGGCACATCGGGCTGGACAGCGGACAGAGGCACATCGGGCTGGACAGTGGCACCGGATCATTGGGCTGGACAGCGGGCAGAAGATTGGCAAGGTCAGGTGGGTCATCAGGTTCAGGACTGTCAGAGGCTAGCCTAACCCTATAGGCAAGCATGGAGACAGGCTGGAGCAGATCGGCTGGTGTGGAAGCAGGATTGGAAAGCCAATTGAAATAAGTATACAGACACTTTTTTATACCAGCGTCTGGCCTTACGGGCAATTAGGTACGGCGCCAACAACTGGTCGTTGAGGTCAAGCCCTCCCATATTAAGGTTATATTTGTGGACACAGAGGGGTTTCTTCACGACACCAGTCGCCATAGTAATTTGGACAGTCGTGTCTACATGAAGGGAGGAAAGAACGATAACATTCTTGCTATCCTCCACTTTACAGCGAGCAAATTATTACATCTCAAGCAGGCTCTCTACTACAGCCTGAGATGGGAATCTTCAAGCCGCTGGGGAAAGCCACGGTGATTAGATTGCACGGTGCCACATGTGCCAATTTGATCACAAAAGTGACTAAAAAGTGGCACACAAGTGGTACCCCTTTCTGAATAAGGGTGACACCAAGTCCCACACAATCTTGCCAGCGCTTCCTATGTAGTCAGGGCAGTTTGTCGGCTCTACGTAACTATCTCTTCCCTCGTAAACCATAAAACTACATGTATAGCCTGTGGCCCTGTCACAGAGCTTATACATCTTGACCCCGTATCTGGGACGCTTGCTGGGAAGATACTGTTTGAATGACAAGCAGCCAGAAAACTTAATCAGGGAATCATCAATGCAGACAAATTGATGGGGAGTGAACAAGTCTGCAAAACGTTGGTTGAAGTGGTTTACGAGGGGCCGAATTTTGTAGAGCCGATCAAATTCAGGGTCACCCCGAGGATGACAGAGTTCATTGTCACTGAAGGGCATGAACAGCAAGATCTGCTCGTATCGTGCCCTGGTCATGGAGGCAGAGAACACGGGCGTATGGTGAATTGAGTCAGTGGACCAATATGGCCGCAACTTACTCTTTTTAGTTACGCCCATGAGGAGGGATAGGCCCAGGAGGGTCTTAAATTCGGAGACCGTAATTGGTCTCCAATCTCTGGCAAGGGTCAGCTGGGGATTAACGGTGATGTATTGACCAGCATACAAATTGCTTTGGTCCATAATAGATCTATAAAGATCTTCGGTGAAAAACAGCAAATAAAAATCAAGTGATGTAAAATCAACTGTTTCCACCTGAATGCCAGGTTGGCCAGTGAATGGGGGAAGTATGGGTGCTGCAGAAGTGGTGGGTTCCCAATTAGGATTGGCGAATGCAGCAGGAAGGGCACTATGGGCTCGACAGACCTGTCTTTGTCTTCTTCTTGGTGGCAGCGGGACACTACTCGTGCTTGCCACCTCGCCAGCTTGAACTGCACTTATGGGACTCGCCACATCACCAAGTGTTACTGCAGTGCTGGATGTACGACCAGGATGTACTAGGCCGCTGGTGCTTGCCAGTTCACCAGAAGGAATAGCGGCGCAAGTACTGGTTCTCTGCTCCATACGAGGGACCTGCAGTTCTTGCACCTCAACAACAGCAGAAGAAGATTGGGGTCTGGTACGCCTGACCTTGGCATGGCCACAACTCCATCGTTAGAGCTATCTGTCAGGGTGCCGCTGTCGTCTACAGGATCATATTCTGAGCCTGAATCTGACAGATGAGTGACTTCCTCTTCGCTATCTGTCATGCTCAGAAACGTATAGGCCTCTTCACTACTGTACCTTCGGTTTGACATTTTGGTCTCTAAATTTGGTGGTTCAGTAGTGAGACTCGCAGGTAAAAAAGCTCCTGACTGTTAGCGACTGATTCAAACGCTACCAAAAAAAACTGTTAGCGTTCGCAGGGATCAGGCCTGACTCTGTGAATGCTGCAGTTATGTGTGTTGTGTTTTGTAAGTGACAGTGATCGATTTGATACTGCACTTGGGTGGGCTGGGCTGGGCTGGGCAGAGGGGCTAAACGCAGGTGCTAGCAGGTATCTGCTCTGATTCCGCTAACACTGCGTTTTTGGGAACCCTAAACTGTTGGGGACGCTAATATAGTTCTGATCAGATCAGATATTGATCTGTTCAGACACTAAACTACTAAGGGAGGCATATGGTGCTTGCGTGAGTGTTGGCGGTACTGGCACTGATCTGACGCTGCCTGGGGCGATGCAGACCCTATCTGACGCTAAAACCTAACTTTGATCACCCGCCGGGTGATCAGGAGGTTAAACCTTTATTGGGTAAAATACGGCTGGTGCCTTGATGCTATAAAAATAAATCTAGCTTAACTGCGTCACCCGTGACACTTATACTGTGATCACAGGTGACAGGGGGTAATCAAGGGGTTAAACCTTTATGGGGGGGGGGGTTAGGGGGGTCCCTAGACCTATCTGGGCTTAAGACTAATTACCCTAAATCTGATTGCTGTACTGGGTGACACAGTGACAGGTGGTGATCGGGGGGTGAATTATGTGCCTACGTGACCTGGTGTCAGTGTAGTGTTGTGCAACTCACTTTTCTGATGCTCTCTCCTCTCGGTCTGGAACGGAAAAGACCAACACGAGGGAGATGACATCACTTCCCCTGTCAGTGTTTACAGTTTCACAGACAGGGGAAGGATATCATTCGTCAGGAGCGATCACCAGATCCAGGCCAGATTTCATTGGCCTGGGCCTGGGGATTGATTGGTTCCTGAACGAATCCGATCGTCCGATGTAGCATAACAGCGATTCGTCTGCCTGTGCCATTCTGCCGCAGTACAACTGCGGCGGCTGGCCAGGAACAGGTTAAAAAAAAAGTGCACTTTTTTTGCAGGTAAAAAAAAAGTGCAATTACCATTTTATTTTATGTAGGAGCCTAGAAAGCATTGCACCATGCAGGACTCCTACAGACTGTCAGTGTAAGCTGTCTGCCCTATACATCGTACAGGCAGGCTGTTTCCCACTGACAGGAAGAATCAATGGACTATTAGAGCGCTCAACAATGCCCTGGGGTTTTGAAGTTTTTTAGACCAGTATTTTTCAACCTTTTTCTAGCCAGGCACCCTTGAAAAGTATTTTCAACCTTGAGGCACCCCAGTCCAAGGCTTGGTTCACGTTACTGCATGTCGCAGAACGCACGCAAAATTGCGCTCCTTCCTGACACACAGACAAATGCTCTGCTCTTTAACTGCTTCCAGACCCATTTACTGCGGCAGGGCGGCCCGGCTGCACGAAACAAAGTACCTGTACGCTGCTTCCGCCATGGGGTCTGGGGCGTCTCCAGTGACCCACTCCCGCTGTGATTGGACACAATCAGCAGGTCCAGCAGCCGCAATGGCTGCCGAGACCCGCCGATAATTTGCTGGAGAGGCAGAACGGCGGTCTCCCTATGTAAAAAAGGCAGACCGTCGTTCTGTCAGAGAAGAAGAGAGAGATCTTGTGTTCCTGTTAATCAGGAACACAGATGATGTCTTCCTCCAGTCAGTCCATCCCCCACACAGTTAGAAATCACTCCCTAGGAGCACTTTGACCGCCCCTGGTGTTAACCCCTTCCTTGCCAGTGTCATTTATACAGTGACAGTGCATTTTTTTTAGCAGTGATCACTGTATTAGTGTCACTGGTCCCCAAAAAGTGTCACTTAGTGTCAGATTTGTCCATCGCAATGTCACAGTCCCGCTAAAAATTGCTGATCGCTGCCATTACTAGTAAAAAAATTAAAATGTCATAAATCTATCCCATAGTTTGTAGAAGCGATAACTTTTGTGCAAGCCAATCAATATACACTTATTGGGATTTTTTTTACCAAAAATATGTAGCAGAATACATATTGGCCTAAACTGGTGAAGAAATTAGATTTTTAAACATTTTTTATTGGATGTGTTTTACAGCAGAAAGTAAAAAAAATATATATATATTTTCAAAATTGTCAGGCTTTTTGTTTATAGTGCAAAAACGAAAAACCGCAGAAGTGATCAAATACCACAAAAAGAAATCTCTATTTGTGAGTTAAAAGGCACAATAATTTTATTTAGATACAGCGTTGCACGACCACGCAATTGTCAGTTAAAGCAGAGTAGTGATGTATTGCAAAAAAATGGCCTGGTCATTAATGGGGTGAAACCTTCTGGGGCTGAAGTGGTTAAGGTTGCCATTAATTCTTAATGATACCCCACACATTGGCAAATGCAGGGTGTCCTTGGTGCAGCGCAATTTTAAAAAATGGGTCAGGGGCTTCTTTCCCTGCATCTCTGCAGATAGGGCAACCTATTAAAACGCATGGGCTGCCCTACGCGTGCTACGTGCTGCATGCAGCCACACACATGTGAACTAAAGGCTTGTTCACATGTGAGGTTGGAGGCAGTAAAAACATGCAGTTAAGCTGTTTTTACCGCCCCCAACTTTAGCTGCAAAGGTAGCAGCTGGGGGTATATAAATGATGTGGACAGGGCTGGAAGTATACCTCCAGGTGAATGGGGCTGCACTGCAACCACCTCGCAACTGTGTGCATTGCACGTGAGGCTGCATATTACGTGCACAGTGAGGCCGCATATGATTGGCACAGTGAGGCCGCATATGATTGGCACAGTGAGGCCGCTTATTACGGGCACTGTGAGGCTGCATATTATGGGCACTGTGAGGCTGCATATTACGTTCACTGTGAGGCTGCATATTACGGGCACTGTGAGGCTGCATATTATGGTCACAATGAGGCCGCATATTATTGGCACAGTGAGGCTGCATATTACGTGCACAGTGGCTACAATTGATGGGCACAGTGGCGCTTCAATTAATGGGTACAGTGGCTGCAACTGATGGGCACAGTAAGGGAGATTTCCTGCATTGAGTCATGGTGAGGCTTAATCAGGCAGCTACATTGATGGGGGAGATGGGTGCAGATCAGGCTGCACTGAAGCTGCAGATGGGCACTGATCAGGCTGCATTGATGCTCACTGACCCACTGACACAGTTGCTACTACTTTTCTGGTGGTGTACACAGTACACAATACAGTGCAACCGTAGTGCAGTTGCTACTACACTTCTGGTGGTGTACACAGTACACAATACAGTGTGGTGTGGTGTTGCAAAGAAAATTAAACATCATGTCCGGTAGGCCACCAAGGAGAGGCAGACACTCACAGGCCACTAAAAGAGGGCAAGCTGCCTCTGTGTCTACAGTCAACAGTGCTGGTCGTGGACATGGTGCATCCTCTGCAGGTGGCCGTGGGGCACGCTTGTCCATTTTCTCTGCTGCTGACCATGTTATTGAGCCATAACATGCAGAAGAGTTGGCGGAGTGGATAACAAAGCTGTCCTCATCCTTCTCATCCTCTTTCGCGAGTAGTTTGCCTTCCAATGCAGCTGCCAAAGTGGCCCATTCCACTGGCTTCTTGTCCACAGTCACTCCTTCCGTAGCCCCACCATCATGCACGGAGGAGTCCCCTGAAATATTTTACCACAGTGTTGGTACATGCTGCTGGAGGATGCGCAGCGATTTGAAGGCTCCGATGTTGGTTCCCAGGTTGAGGAAGGGAGTAACGTGAGCCTAGAATAGAGAGGGGGTGCCCAAGAAGGACAAGAAACTGGCAGTCATGTTCCCCCAGCTGCAGCATACTGCCAAGTTTGCTCCAGTGACGAGGAGGGAGGGGATGATGAGGTCACTGACTCTACTTGGGTGCCTGATAGAAGAGAGGAGGAGGCGGCACAACTCCAATGAAGCAGGATGTCCTCTAGGGGGAAGCTTAAGGGCAGCCACCCTACTGCATCACACCATAAAGCTCCGCAGGTGCAGGGCGCTGCTGACTTCCCTCTGATTTTGAAAAGTTCCTTGGTGTGGGCCTTTTTTGACACGTGTGCAGCAGATTGCACAGTTGCTGTTTGCAAGTCTGAAGTGGACCAAGCAGCCAGAACAGCAGCCGCTTGGACACCACATGCTTGACCAGACATATAACGACCTCCCATGCAGTCCGTTGGCAACAGCACTTGAAAGACCCACAT
Organism: Aquarana catesbeiana; assembly: GCF_042186555.1. Classification (NCBI taxonomy): domain Eukaryota; kingdom Metazoa; phylum Chordata; class Amphibia; order Anura; family Ranidae; genus Aquarana; species Aquarana catesbeiana. The sequence goes on from NC_133325.1 coordinate 315,993,616, forward strand.
TAAAGAAAAAGGTGGACTTCTGCTTGCTCCTCATCTGGGATCTCCAACCCCACTATACCTCCAGTCCTCTCAAAAACCTGCACCGAGAGGAATGAAAGTATAGCAATAAGTGTCCCAAGTACTTGCAGCCAATCTGCTATCAGTACACCACCATCTGATTTCAGCAGGCAAATTTCCCTACCCCAGTTGCTAAACCGTAAAAAGAAATTTGGTCCCAGCCATCCACATGCTCAGCGTCTGAATGCTAGCATGGCCAAATTGCTAGCACTGCAACTGCTGCCTTTTCAGCTGGTAGACTCTGCCCCCTTTCGTGAATTTGTGGAATGTGCTGTATCTCAGTGGCAGGTTCTAAAACGCCATTTCTTTTCACGGAAGGCCATTCCGGCTCTCTACCGACATGTGGAAGGCAATGTTTTGGCCTCGTTGGACAGGGCGCGTCAGCAGTAAGGTGCATATTACCGCTGACTCATGGTCTAGCAGGCATGGGCAGGGACGTTGCCTTTCCTTCACGGCGCACTGGATAACTGCTGGCAGCGGGGAAGGATGCAGGACAAGGTTCAGTATTGTTGGAGCTTGTTCCGCCACCACGTCTCCAACATGCTAGTGGTTATTCTGCCACAGCTCTCTCCTCCACCCCCTCCTCTTCTTCTTCCTCTATGGCCTGTTCTGCAGATTTGTCCTTTGAAGCAGTGTTGCTCCATAGGCGTTCAAGGGGCTACGCAAGCACTCAGGCAAAAAGATACCATTCAGTGCTTGAGTTAGTCTGCTTAGGGGACAGGAGCCACACTGGGGCAGAGATTCTGTCAGCTCTGCAGGGGCAGGCTCAGAAGTGGTTGACGCCATGCCAGCTTCGGCCAGGAATGGTTGTATGCGACAATGGCACCAACCTTCTCTCCGCCCTCTGACAGGGACACTTGACCCATGTTCCATGTTTGCACACTTCCTGAATTTGGTGGTGCAGCAGTTCTTGAGAAGGTACCCAGGCTTACAGGATCTCCTGAGGCAGGCCAGAAAAGTCTGTGGTCATTTAGGCCGGTCATACAATGCCAGTGCTCAGCTGGCTGACATTTAAAGGGAATGCAATCTGCCCACCAACTGCCTCATTTGTGACATGCCCACCAGGTGGAACTCAACATTGGATCAATGGATACCTGTGTGAGTATGGCACCAGGACAGGGTCAGGGGAGCTTGGCTTCTTTTCGCCATGCCAGTGGCTACTGATCAAGGATGCATGCACTGTCCTGTCACCATTTGAGGAGGCCACGAGGATGGTGAGCAGCGACAATGCATGCATCAGTGATACTGTCCCTCTTGTACCATACTGATCATATACAGTATACATAATATACATTTTACATTTCATATAATATTATCCTTTTTATATATATATATTCAGACTTGTCGACTCTAGTTGGATAAGTGTCCACTGAGCTTGACAGACCCTGTGGCCAATCCCGGGTTAGGTCACAATTGAGTCTGAGTATATAGGGCGATACAGTGCATTCTCACATCTGCTTTCACACTGGCAAGGTAAACACTTAAGATTAACTGTCACGTTTTTATTGTGGGCACTTTTCTATTTTATTTATTTCTTTTTCACAGTGACACTTTTTGCATGTCTATTTATTTTTTGCTTGTTGTATAGGAGGCGCAGCACCCATTGCACGTATATGTTTTCACTCCTACAGTTTAAAGTACTAATCACCTTTTATATATTATGGTTTTTCCATTCACTTTTAATTACTCTATTTAAATGAGCTGATGTACACCACTTAGATTTCTCCTTTTTCCTGAATTTCTCAACTCCTGGTTCTCAATATACCTCTATACACTATTCACTTATATATATATATATATATATATATATATATATATAGCTCCAATATTACAAGGCTACAACCTGCATATAAAGTATGCATACAGATTGATGCCTCTTACTTGATCATTTAACTAAGTAGATATCTCTTGATACAACGCCCTGATATACATCATGAGTGTGATCTCTAAATGTGTTTTCTTTGGGTCTCTGCTGCAGGTGTTGCCTTCTCCCTGACCGATCGTGTGGCCGGGTGTGTGGGGGGGTTTTTTAGTGATTTTTAGTGTGACCTCTCGTAAGCCACATCGTTGGATTTTTGCCCTGGTACCGGTGGCCGTGCCAGTGGAGGTGTCCTGTGACCCCTTGGAGTAAGAGAGCAGGCATTTTGATTTTAAAAGGGGACTCTCCTATAGGAAGCTTTTTGCTCCCAGGACACGCATCATTGGGTAACTATGTTATATGGAATATGGTATATTACTTCCATTATATGGAATCAAGCCCTTATATGTGTATCCTCGTTGTATATTCCCTAACAGACTGACCTCTGAAGAAGACCTTGGATATATAGGTTGAAACGCGTCAGATCCATTTTTCTGATATTGACAATATCTGTACAATGTTGTTATGAAAATATGTCTGTATAATGCGTGTCTGATCTCACCAGACTTGTAGACACTCTATATCAGAGCTCATTTTTTAACCTTTGTGTTAAATTATTTTTTGTACAATAAAATATAACTCTTTTTATACAATATTGGTTTAATATTTTAACCCCGCTGCCTAAAAACCCCACTTGGGGAAATCCTTTTCCTTTACTGTCCCTCTTGTCTTCCTGTTGGAGCACACGCTTTGTGGAATAATGGACAGGGCACTTGAGGCAGAACAGCGGGAGGAAGAGGAGGACTTCCTTACCTCTCAAGACCCCCTTTACCCAGATAGTATTCCTGCGGGCCCACCAAACACACAGGAAGAACAGGAGGAGGAGGGGGTTCTGTCAGCATGGACGTGGAGGATAACACTCAGCAGCAGTCTTTAAGGGATTGTTTTCAGTCCCCAGAAACCCAAGGAGTTGTACGTTGCTGGGAGGAGGTTCTTACGGATCATGTGATCCTTAGTGACCCAGAGTACTCAGAATCAAATGCCTCTGCAAACTTACGCTGTATGGCCTCCCTGATTCTACAAAGTCTGTGAAAGGGCCCTAGGATTTGTGATATCAAGGAGAGGGATCATTACTGGCTGGCAACCCTTCTTGATCCACGTTGCAAGGGTAAGGTTGCAGAACTCATCCTGCCTTTGCAGAGGGAGCAGAGGATGAAACAACCTTAGGAGGCCTTGAAGAAAGGTTTGTGCAATGTATTTCCAGACCCTGGGAGGTTACAATTTCCTCTTGCTGGAAAACGTGTTGCTGAGGCTTCGTTCAGTCAGAGGAAGAGCGGTGGAGAAGGTGGCTGGCTGACCAATGCCTTTAGACAATTTTTCAGTCCTCAGCCCCAAGGTCTGATCAGTTCAAGCAACCATCGCCAGCATTTGCATTACATGATGCAGGAATATCTAGGGGCAAGAGCAGACGTGGAGACCTTTCCAACAGACCATCCACTGGGTTACTGGATCTTGAGGATGGACCACTGGCCAGAACTTGCTCAATATGCAAATGAGCTACTGGCCTGTGCTGCATCCAGCATTCTTTCTGAACACACATTCAGGGCTGCTGAAGGGTTTGTAAGGGATCATAGAGTGCGCCTGTCCACAGACTCCATTAATAGGCTGACATTCATAAAAATGAATCAGTCTTGGATCAGCAGCTATCAAGCACCTGATGCTGTTGTAACTGATTGATTTTTCTATGGATGTGGGATCCCTTGAAGACTGCCTATGCTGAGTGACTATCCTATTCCTCCTCAATCTTGACGATGTTAGCTTTCAACAATATTTTTGGCTTAGGGCACCACCACCACTGCCTAAGGCCCAATTTTCTGTCCCTGTTTAACAGGGGCATGTAATTACAATTCTTGATCTAATATTTCACAGCAGGGCCCGTTCCTGCACCCACCAAGAGTAACTGTGAGGGCTTACAGTGTTGTGGCACCACCACCACCACCAAAGGCCCAATTTTTCTGCCCCTGTTTAAACAGGGGCATGTAATTGCAATTTTTGATCTAATATTTCACAGAAATAAAAAATGCTGCGCTACATAAAACAATAGCTTAAAACTAAATATAATAGTCCATAGAAGCCAATGAAGATTAGAGATGAGATGAACCCTCCACCAAAACTTCCGTGTGCAAGGGATAAGCACACCACACCCAAGTGCTTCCAATCTGCTTACCAGAAGGATATGAAAAGCAAGCGATGTATTTGTATGGTGAAAAAAGCTCAGCAGTGGATCCAATTGGCACACAGCAGGGCCCATTCCTGCTCCCAACAAAAGTATCTGTGAGGGCTTACAGTGTTGTGGCACCACCACCACCAAAGGCCCAATTTTTCTTCCCCTGTTTAACAGGGGCATGTTATTACAATTTTTGATATAGTATTTCACAGCAGGGCCCGTTCCTGTGCTCACCAAGAGTAACTGTAAGGGCTTAGAGTGTTCTGGTACCACCAACACCTAAGGCCCAATTTTCTGCAGAGTATATAGGGCAGGCCGTATAGTATATATACTTCTGTTCAGAGTATATAGTGCCTGGGGGCCCCCCACACCACGCCTTAATATCCATACCAGACCCAAAGGGCCTGGTAATGGGCTGGGGGCCCATGCCATTTTTCTCAGTTATTTTCATTAGGAATGCACCGAAATTTCGGCCGCCAAAACATATCGACTGAAAATGGCCTTTTCGGCAGTTTGCCAAAAGAGAATTCTTGCCAATAATGGTGCCGAAAATGGGGCGGGGCCTGGGCAGGGCCCTGCCCCTGGTGCTGCCCAGTACAGGGATGTCATTCTGGAGCACCCCCGTCCAGTCCTCGCCTCTCTCTTCCCCTCCCTCCCTCCTCAACGAGGCGGCTGAAAGCAAAACAGTGCTCTATGGAGGAAAGCTGTCAGCACACCGCGATAAAGAGCGGCTTGTTGGTATGATCAGCAAGAGGAGCATTATCAGTGTGCAGCGCCGCGAGGGTTAAGAGTGCATGATGGGCACTGGTGAGGCACAGGCAGGCTGCATGATGGGCACTGGTAAGCTGCTGGGCACTGGTACGGCACAGGCAGGCTGCATGATGGGCACATGTAAGCTGCTGTGCACTGGTTAGGCACAGGCAGACTGCATGATGGGCACTGGTGAGGCACAGGCAGGCTGCATGATGGGCACTGCTAGCTGCTGGGTACTGGTGAGGCACAGGCAGGCTGCATGATGGGCACTGGTAAGCTGCTGGGCACTGGTGAGGCACAGGCAGGCTGCATGATGGGCACTGGTAGGCTGCTGGGCACTAGTGAGGCACAGGCAGGCTGCATGATGGGCACTGGTAGGCTCCTGGGCACTGGTGAGGCACAGGCAGGCTGCATGATGGGCACTGTAAGGCTGCATTTGATGGACACTGGAGAGGCTGCATTGATCTCCTGTGCCACGTCTGCAGTCCCTGACCATCTCCTGTACTATGTCTGCAGTCTCTGACCATCTCCTGTACCACGTCTGCAGTCTCTGACCATCTTCTGTACCACGTTTGCAATCTCTGACCATCTCCTGTACCACGTCTGCAGTCTCTGACCATCTCCTGTACCATGTCTGCAATCTCTGACCATCTCCTGTACCATGTCTGCAGTCTCTGACCATCTCCTGTACCATGTCTGCAGTCTCTGATCATCTCCTGTACCATGTCTGCAGTCTCTGACCATCTCCTATACTATGTCTGCAGTCATCTCCTGTACTATGTCTGCAGTCTCTGATCATCTCCTGTACCACGTCTGCAGTCTCTGACCATCTCCTGTACCACGTCTGCAGTCTCTGACCATCTCCTGTACCACGTCTGCAATCTCTGACCATCTCCTGTACCACGTCTGCAGTCTCTGACCATCTCCTGTACCATGTCTGCAATCTCTGACCATCTCCTGTACCATGTCTGCAGTCTCTGATCATCTCCTGTACCATGTCTGCAGTCTCTGACCATCTCCTATACTATGTCTGCAGTCATCTCCTGTACTATGTCTGCAGTCTCTGATCATCTCCTGTACCACGTCTGCAGTCTCTGACCATCTCCTGTACCACGTCTGCAGTCTCTGACCATCTCCTGTACCACGTCTGCAGTCTCTGACCATCTTCTGTACCACGTTTGCAATCTCTGACCATCTCCTGTACCACGTCTGCAGTCTCTGACCATCTCCTGTACCACGTCTGCAGTCTCTGACCATCTCCTGTACCACGTCTGCAGTCTCTGACCATCTTCTGTACCACATTTGCAATCTCTGACCATCTCCTGTACCACGTCTGCAGTCTCTGACCATCTCCTGTACCATGTCTGCAGTCTCTGACCATCTCCTGTACCATGTCTGCAATCTCTGACCATCTCCTGTACCATGTCTGCAGTCCCTGACCATCTCCTGTACCATGTCTGCAGTCTCTGATCATCTCCTGTACCATGTCTGCAGTCTCTTACCATCTCCTATACTATGTCTGCAGTCATCTCCTGTACTATGTCTGCAGTCTCTGATTATCTCCTATACCATGTCTGCAGTCTCTGACCATCTCCTGTACCATGTCTGCAGTCCCCGACCATCTCCTGTACTATGTCTGCAGTCTCTGATCATCTCCTGTACTATGTCTGCAGTCTCTGACCATCTTCTGTACTATGTCTGCAGTCTCTGACCATCTCCTGTATCATATCTGCTAGAGGTGCACCGCATGGAAATTTTGCTAATACTATTAGCAATGTGTTATAGAAAAATGTATACGTTTTATATAAAAATATGTTTTACAAACAGTCATTTTCGGTTTCGGTATCGGTTTTCGGCCTAGTGTATTTTTCATTTTCGGCACCAAAAAACCCATTCGGTGCACCTCTAATTTTCATCTATATTGCCGGGACCCTACAATACATTACAGCCGCAAGCAGTTTTAAATGACTTTTTTTTCCCTTAGAAATGTAATTTTGCTGTGGTATTGTTCTAAACATGGGAAAACTGTGCCACTTTACAGGCATACTATAGACACCCCCCCAGGCACGATATTTAAAGAAATATTTAATTTCTATTGTTTCACTTTAAGCATTATTAAAACCACTGCTCTCCATCACTGATTGGGAAGAAGTTCTAAATGAACATACAGTGATGCAGAAAGCATGGAAGCCAGAGCCAGACAGGAGTATAGCATTTTCAGAAGGCGATCAGCAATGGCAGCCTACATATTTCTCTCAGTATGGGTTCCCTTGTAACCATTTGGGGGAATTCTAGTGGTCCCGAAAACATTAATCCCTGGAGAAAGACTCTACAATCCAAGATGGCCGCTGTGTGTACAGTAGATGCTCCTTTTCCCTTTATTTATTGCTATGGGAGATATTCTGCTCACTTCCTGCCTTTCTGACCCCGGAGGAAGTGAAGGCTAAATTGGAGGAAGTGAAGGCTAAATATCCACTATGGGGACCCCAGGCAGTGATAAAGATCTAAGCCACTCCCACTCTACTATTGTGACCAATCAGATTCTGGGATTACACCATGGAAACAGAAATACATTTATTATCCATTATGATTGTATCCTTTCCATTGAAATCCACTTCCCCAAATGTGGCATATTGATTGAATGGGTTGTCATCTATAGATCGATTATTCCTATTGAAGCAGATCAATCAGAAAATAAGTTGATCATTTATCAAATTGATTATCGCCACCATTAGGGTTTAACTTCTTAAAGGTTAAGGTTTTACCCCCCTTCATGACCGGGCCATTTTTTGTGATACGGCACTGTGTTACTTTAACTGACAATTGCGTGGTCATCTGACGCTGTACACAAATAAAATTGATGTAATTTTTTTCCCCACAAACTTTCTTTTGGTGGTATTTGATCACCTCTGCAGTTTTTACTTTTTGCGCTTTAAACAAAAATACACGATAATTTTTGAAAAAAAAAACTATTTCTTTCTTTCTGCTATAAAACATCCAAAAAAAAAGTAAAAAAATATAGAATTTCTTCATCAATTTATTGCAATATGTATTTTGCTACATATTCTTGTTAACCACTTGCCGACCGCCTAACGCAGATATACTGCGGCAGAATGGCACGGGCAGGCAAAATCACGTACCTGGTACGTAATCTGCCTCCCGCGGGCGGGGGGCGAATCGCGCCGCCCCCTGGTACCCGAGGCGGTCGACTTCGTTAGGGGAGCGATCCAGGCTGAGGGGGAGACCAGTCATTCGTGGCCACCCCCTCGCGATTGCTCCCAACGAATGAGATTCTTCCTCTGTTGCTGTATAGTAAACAGCGGCAGAGGAAGTGATGTAATCGCTCCTCGGCTCGGTATTTTCCGTTCCGGCGCCGAGGAGAGAAGACATCTGAGTAAGTGTACAAACACAACACACACAGTAAAACACACCAGGCATACTTTACACCCCCCATCACCCCCTAATCAGCCCCCCCCTCCCCGTCACAGTGACACCAAGCAGTTTTTTTTTTTTTTCTGATTACTGCATTGGTGTCAGTTTGTGACAGCTAGAAGTGGTAGGGCAGTTAGGGTTAGCCCCCTTTAGGTCTAGGGTACCCCCCTAACCCCCCCTAATAAAGTTTTAACCCCGTGATCACCCCCGTCGCCAGTGTCACTAAGCGATTGTTTTTCTGATCGCTGTATTAGTGTCACTGGTGACGCTAGTTAGGGAGGTAAGTATATAGGTTCGCCGTCAACTTTTTATAGCGTCAGGGACCCCCATATATTACCTAATAAAGGTTTTAACCCCTTGATTGCCCCCCAGTTAACCCTTTCACCAGTGATCACCGTATAACTGTTACGGGTGACGCTGGTTAGTTAGTTTATTTTTTATATTGTCAGGGCACTCGCCGTTTATTACCTAATAAAGGTTTAGCCCCCTGATCACCCGGCGGTGATATAACTTAGGTTTTAGGGTCAGATAGGGTCTGCGTCGCCCCAGGCAGCATCAGGTTAGTGCCAGTACCGCTAACACCCACGCACGCAGCATACACCTCCCTTAGTGGTATAGTATCTGAACGGATCAATATCTGATCTGATCTATACTAGCGTCCCCAGCAGTTTAGGGTTCCCAAAAACGCAGTGTTAGCGGGATCAGCCCAGATACCTGCTAGCACCTGCGTTTTGCCCCTCCGTCTGGCCCGGCACAGCCCACCCAAGTGCAGTATCGATCAATCACTGTCACTTACAAAACACTAAACGCATAACTGCAGCGTTTGCAGAGTCAGGCCTGATCCCTGCAATCGCTAATAGTTTTTTTGGTAGCGTTTTGGTGAACTGGCAAGCACCAGCCCCAGGCAGCGTCAGGTTAGTGCCAGTAGCGCTAACACCCACGCACGCACCATACGCCTCCCTTAGTGGTATAGTATCTGAATGGATCAATATCTGATCCGATCAGATCTATACTAGCGTCCCCAGCAGTTTAGGGTTCCCAAAAATGCAGTGTTAGCGGGATCAGCCCAGATACCTGCTAGCACCTGCGTTTTGCCCCTCCGCCCAGCCCAGCCCAGCCCACCCCACCCAAGTGCAGTATCGATCGATCACTGTCACTTACAAAACACTAAACGCATAACTGCAGCGTTTGCAGAGTCAGGCCTGATCCCTGCGATAGCTAACAGTTTTTTTGGTAGCGTTTCGGTGAACTGGCAAGCACCAGCTGCCTAGTACACCCCGGTCATAGTCAAACCAGCACTGCAGTAACACTTGGTGATGTGGCGAGTCCCATAAGTGCAGTTCAAGCTGGTGAGGTGGCAAGCACAAGTAGTGTCCCGCTGCCACCAAGAAGAAGACAAACACAGGCCCGTCGTGCCCATAATGCCCTTCCTGCTGCATTCGCCAATCCTAATTGGGAACCCACCACTTCTGCAGCATCCGTACTTCCCCCATTCACATCCCCAACCAAATGCAGTCAGCTGCATGAGAGGCATTTTCTTTATGTCCTCCCGAGTACCCATACCCAACGAACCCCCCCAAAAAAGAAGTCGTGTCTGCAGCAAGCGCGGATATAGGCGTGACACCCGCTATTATTATCCCTCCTGTCCTGACAATCCTGGTCTTTGCATTGGTGAATGTTTTGAACGCTACCATACACTAGTTTAGTATTAGCGTAGGGTACAGCATTGCACAGACTAGGCACACTTTCACAGGGGCTCCCAAGATGCCATTGCATTTTGAGAGACCCGAATTTGGAACCGGTTACAGTTATAAAAGTTACAGTTACAAAAAAAAGTGTAAAAAAAAAAAAAAAATATATAGAATAAAAAAAACAAAAATAGTTGTTGTTTTATTGTTCTCTCTCTCTCTCTATTCTCCTGCTCTTTTTTACTGCAATCCTAGTGGCTAATTAGCCTCTAGACTGCTTTTACAAGCAGTGGGAGGGATTGTCCCGCCTCCCACCATCTTCCATGTTTTTCTCTGGCTCTCCTGTCCCAACAGGGAACCTGAGAATGTAGCCGGTGATTCCGCCAGCTGACCATAGAGCTAATCAGAGACCAGAATGGCTCCAATCATCTCTATGGCCTAAGAAACCGGAAGCTACGAGCATTTCATGACTTAGATTTCGCTGGATGTAAACAGCGCCATTGGGAAATTGGGAAAGCATTTTATCACACTGATCTTGGTGTGGTCAGATGCTTTGAGGGCAGAGGAGAGATCTAGGGTCTAATAGACCCCATTTAAAAAAAAAAAAGAGTACTTGTCACTACCTATTGCTATCATAGGGGATATTTACATTCCCTGACATAACAATAAAAATGATTTAAAAAAAAATGAAAGGAACAGTTTAAAAATAAGATAAAAAAGCAAAAAAAATAATAAAGAAAAAAAAAAAGCACCCCTGTCCCCCCCCTACTCTCACGCAAAGGCGAACGCAAGCGTTGGTCTGGCGTCAAATGTAAACAGCAATTGCACCATGCATGTGAGGTATCACCGCGAAGGTCAGATCGAGGGCAGTAATTTTAGCAGTGGACCTCCTCTATAAATCTAAAGTGGTAACCTGTAAAGGCTTTTAAAGGCTTTTAAAAATGTATGTAGTTTGTCGCCACTGCACGTTTGTGCGCAATTTTAAAGCATGTCATGTTTGGTATCCATGTACTTGGCCTAAGATCATCTTTTTTATTTCATCAAACATTTGGGCAATATAGTGTATTTTAGTGCATTAAAATAAAAAAAAAGTGTGTTTTTTCCCAAAAAAATGCGTTTGAAAAATCGCTGCTCAAATACTGTGTGAAAAAAAAAATGACACACCCACCATTTAATCTGTAGGGCCTTTGCTTTAAAAAAATATATCATGTTTGGGGGTTTAAAGTAATTTTCTTGCAAAAAAAAAAATATTTTTTCATGTAAACAAAAAGTGTCAGAAAGGGCTTTGTCTTCAAGTGGTTAGAAGAGTGGGTTATGTGTGACATAAGCTTCTAAATGTTGTGCATAAAATGCCAGGACAGTTCAAACCCTCCCAAAATGACCCCATTTTGGAAAGTAGACACCCCAAGCTATTTGCTGAGAGGCATGTCGAGTCCATGGAATATTTTATATTGTGACACAAGTCTTTATACTAGTAATAGCGGTGATCAGTGACTTATAATGGGGACTGCGATAGTGCGGTGGACAATCTAACACTAACTGACACTGTGTGAGAACTGACTAACTGACATCACCAGTAACATGAATACAGTGATCAGTGCTAATACTATACACCAGTGATGGTGAACCTTGGCACCCCACATGTTTTGGAACTACATTTTCCATCATGCTCATGCACTCTGCACTGTAGTTGAGCATCATGGGAAATGTAATTCAAAACATCTGGGGAGCCAAGGTTCACCATCACTGTTATACACTGTCACTGTACTAATGACACTGGCTGGGAAGGGGGTTAATTCTAGGGGTGATCAAGCGGTTAAATGTGTGCCTAACAATATGTAATCTGTGGATTATGTGCTACTTTTACTAACGGATCTCTGTTTTTTGCTTTGCAGGGATGAGAAACAGAGAGATCGTTCCCTCTCTGCTGTACAGGGCCGTGTTGCTAATGTCAGCATAGGGCTCAGGGCTGTGATTGGACACAGCTTATCAGAGGGTCCCATTCATGAATCATCGGCCGGGACTTGCTAACAGACTTACACTGTGTACAATCGCAGCAAGTGTCAGCGAGGGGGTGCACGTGCACGCGCCCTAAACCCAAAGGCACTCAGCTATGTACCAGGAAGTCGCTTTGTCTGCATAGGCCGCCTGTCTGCAGTACATTATGGATGGGCGGTCCACAAGATGTTAAAGTGGTTCTAAATCCTGAAGGTGTGCTACCCTAATGTATTCCCCGCATGAAGGTACAAAACCTCCATAGCTAGTGACTTGCTATGGGGGCAAGGGGGGGAGGGAGCCCCCATGAGCGTCAGCGGAATGGGGCTGCTCTGTGCAAATCCATTACACAGAACAGGGAAGTACAACATGTTTAAATATATATATATATATATATATATATACAGGATCTCACAAAAGTGAGTACACCCCTCACATTTTTGTAAATATTTTATTATATCTTTTTATGTGACAACACTGAAAAAATGACACTTTGCTGCAATGAAAAGTAATGAGTGTACAGCTTGTATAACAGTGTAAATTTGCTGTCCCCTCAAAATAACTCAACACACAGCCAATAATGTCTAAACCGCTGGCAACAAAAGTGAGTACACGCCTAAGTGAAAATGTCCAAATTGGGCCCAATTAGCCATTTTCCCTCCCCGGTGTCATGTGACTCATTAGTGTTACAAGGTCTCAGGTGTGAATGGGGAAAAGGTGTATTAAATTTGGTGTTATCGCTCTCACTCTCTCATACTGGTCACTGGGATTTCAACATGACACCTCATGGCAAAGAACTCCCTGAGGATCTGAAAAAAAGAATTGTTGCTCTACATAAAGATGGCCTAGGATATAAGAAGATTGCCAAGACCCTGAAACTGAGCCGCAGCACGTTGGCCAAGACCATACAGCGGTTTAACAGGACAGGTTCCACTCAGAACAGGCCTTGTCATGGTTGACCAAAAAAGTTGAGGTCACGTGCTCAGCGTCATATCCAGAGGTTGTCTTTGGGAAATAGACGTATGAGTGCTGCCAGCATTGCTGCAGAGGTTGAAGGGGTGGGGGGTCAGCCTGTCAGTTCTCAGACCATACGCCACACACTGCATCAAATTGATCTGCATGGCTGTCATTGCAGAAGGAAGCCTCTTCTAAAGATGATGCTCAAGAAAGCCTGCAAACAGTTTTCTGAAGACAAGCAGACTTATGACATGGATTACTGGAGCCATGTCCTGTGATCTGATGAGACCAAGATACACGTATTTGTTCAGATGGTGTCAAGCATGTGTGGCGGCAACCAGGTGAGGAATACAAAGACAAGCGTGTCCTTCCTACAGTCAAGTATAGTGGTGGGAGTGTCATGGTCTGGGGCTGCATGTGTGCTGCCGGCACTGGGGAGCTACAGTTCATTGGAGGAACCATGAATGCCAACATGTACTGTGGTATACTGAAGCAGAGCATGATCCCCTCCTTTCGGAGACTGGGCCGCAGGGTAGTATTCCAACATGATAATGACCCCAAACACACCTCCAAGATGACCACTGCCTTGCTAAAGAAGCTGACGGTAAAGGTGATGGATTGGCCAAGCATGTCTCCAGACCTGAACCCTATTGAGCATCTGTGGGGCATCCTCACACAGAAGGTGGAGGAGCGCAAGGTCTCTAACATCTACAGCTCCTTGATGTTGTCATGGAGGAGTAGAAGAGGACTCCAATGGTAACTTGTGAAGATTTGATGAACTCCATGCACAAGAGGGTTAAGGCAGTGCTGGAAAATAATGGTGGCCACACAAAATATTAACACTTTGGGCCCAATTTGGACATTTTCACTTAGGGGTGTACTCACTTTTGTTGCCAGCGTTTTAGACATTAATGGTTGTGTGTTGAGTTATTTTGAAGGGGCAACAAATTTACACTGTTATACAAGCTGTACACTTCTACATTTCATTGCAGCAAAGTGTAATTTCTTCAGTGTTGTCACATGAAAAGATAAAATATATTTACAAAAATGTGAGGGGTGTACTCACTTTTGTGAGATACTGTGTGTATATATATATATATATATATATATATATATATATATATAATCAGTTCAATGTATTTTCCTTCATTTCAGACTTCGGAGGAGGAGAAGGCAGAGATCCCCACCACTGAAAACTGAGATCCCCACCACTGAGGACGGCGATCCCCACCACTGAAGACGGCGATCCCCACCACTGAAGACGGCAATCCCCACCACTGAAAATGGCAATCCCCACCACTTAAGACAGAATGTCCTGGAACATAGTACGACTACAGGCGAGACGCCGCTGTTCCTAAACTCAGGAGGGGGAGGAGCCAAGCACTGTGACGGAGCTGCACAGCATTCCAATGCAGACGGAGGATGGCAGCATTGTGTAGGCCATAGTGGTGCAGAGCAGAGAGAAGGTGGAAGCTGAGGCGCTGCATACCAAGGTGTACGAGGTGCAAGACCTGGCCCAAGTCCTTCAGCCCATGGTGGAGCAACAGTCCACCGAGCCCATAGTCCTAACACTGGAGTCTATTAATCCGGATATGCAGAGCAGCAGGTAAGAGAAACAGAAAATGAAAAATCATTTGGGCTTTTTTTTCAGTCCGGAGTGGGCTGAATATAGGAAAGTATACACACTATATTCCCAAAAGTATTGGGACGCCTGCCTTTACACACACACATAAACTTTAATGGCATCCCAGTCTACGTCCGTAGGGTTCAATATTGTGTTGGCCCACCCTTTGCCGCTATAACAGCTTTAACTCTTCTGGGAAGGCTGTCCACAAGGTTAAGGAGTGTGTCTATGGGAATGTTTTGACTGTTTGAGCCTTCCCAGAAGAGTTGAAGCTGTTATAGCTACAAAGGGTGGGCCAACTTGGGCAGCGCAGTGGTGTAGTGGGTAGCACTCTCACCTAGCAGTAAAAAGGGTTGCTGGTTCAAATCCCAACCACGACACTACCTGCCTGGAGTTTGCATGTTCTCCCTGTGCCTGCGTGGGTTTCCTCCGGGTACTCCGGTTTCCTCCCACACTCCAAAGACATGCTGGTAGGTTAATTGGCTTCTGTTAAAAAAAAAATTGGCCCTAGTATATGAATGTGAGTTGGGGACCTTGGATTGTGGGCTCCTTGAGGGTAGGGACCATTGTGGGTGTGCGATGTATGTGTGGAGTGCTGCGTGAATTGGCAGCGCTATATGGGTACCTTAAATAAATAGAGATGATTGTAGATACACACTCACTCAGGTTGAACTGGATGGACTGGTGTCTTTATTCAACCTTACTAACTATGTACTACTAACTCATTCTTGAACCCTACGGACTTATGCCCCGTACACACGGTCGGACATTGATCGGACATTTCGACAACAAAATCCTAGGATTTTTTCCGACGGATGTTGGCTCAAACTTGTCTTGCATACACACGGTCAAACAAAGTTGTCGATAAATCCGATCATTCTGAACGCGGTGGCGTAAAACACGTACGTCGGGACTAAAAACGGGGCAGTAGCCAATAGCTTTCATCTCTTTATTTATTCTAAGCATGCGTGGCACTTTGTGCGTCGGATTTGTGTACACACGATCGGAAATTCAGACAACGGATTTTGTTGTCGGAAAATTTTATAGCCTGCTCTCAAACTTTGTGTGTCGGAAAATCCGATGGAAAATGTGTGATGGAGCCCACACACGGTCGGAATTTCCGACAACAAGGTCCTATCACACATTTTCCGTTGGAAAATCCGACCATGTGTACGGGGCATAAGACTGGGAGGCCATTAAAGTTCATGTGTGTGTAAAGGCAGGCATTCCAATACTTTTGGTAATATAGTGCATATACAGTGGGCAAAATAAGTATTGAACACGTCACCATTTTTCTAGGTAAATCTATTGGTAAAGGTGATGTTGACATGAAATGTTCCCCACATGTCGGTAACAACCCATGCAATCCATTCATACAAAAACATCCAAAACAAAACCGTTCTGAAATGAAGTTCTGTGTAATAAAATGGAAGGACACAGAAAAATAATTGAACACATGAAGAAAGGGAGGTGCAAACAGGCTTGGAAAGCCAAGACACCAGCTGAAATCTATCAGCAATTTGAAAGCAATCCTGCCCCTTTTCTGTACAAATTAAAAGAGAAGTAAAGGCTTTTTTTTTTTTTTTCCAGAATCATACTTACCTAGGTGGATGCTGTATCTGTCCCCCAGCGCCTCTACACTGAAAACTGAGCGATCAGACATAGCAGATCACTCGGTTTTCACAGCTTTGTGAGCAGAGCACTGCAGACTGTCAGTCACAGCTCTCTGCTCATCTCCCTCCGTGCTCATTGAAGCGCTGAGCTGTGGAGGGGGCGGAGCGGGCCGTCTTGGGCTCTCAACGGTTCGCTTAAAGGCTGAGATAGGTGTCAGTGCAGGCAACTGGCAGATCCAGACTTCCGTTGTCGGGATGATGCAATAGCGGGACTAATATCCATGACGTCAGCAGAGAGCGGACTTTAGCCCGCTCTCTGCTGAAAGCGGGTCACAGGAGTGCAAAAGGTATTGGCTGGACTTCTCCTTTAATATCAGCTGGTTCAGTCTCACCTGATGGCCTATAAAAATGTGTCTCATTACCAAGGTGTCACACAACAAACATTTCATTATGGGTAAAAGCAAAGAGCTCTCTCAAGACCTTGGCAACCTTATTGTTGCAAAATATACTGATGGCATTGGTTACAGAAGGATTTCTAAACTTCTGAATGTTCCAGTGGGCACTGTTGGGGCCATAGTCCGGAAGTGGAAAGAACATCATTTTACCATAAACCGGCCACGACCAGGTGCTCCTTGCAAGATTTCTGACAGAGAAGTGAACAGAATTATCAGAAGAGTTGTGCAAGAGCAAAGGACCACTTATAGCAGGTACACAATAAGTAATGCACTCACCCGCCATGGCTTGTATGCACGCTCACCACACAACACTCCATTGCTGAAGAAAAAGCATGGTAAAGCTCGGTTAAAGTTTGCTGCATAACATTTAGACAAGCCTGTGAAATACGGGGAGAATATAGTCTGCTCAAAGGAGACCAAAATGGAACTCTTTGGATGCCATAATACACCCCATGTTTGGAGGTCACATCACCCCAAAAACACCCCCATACCAACAGTGAGGTTTGGAGGTGGGAACATCATGCTGTGGGAGGGGCTGTTTTCCAGCATATGGTACTGGCAAACTTCATATCATTGAAGGAAGGATGAATGGTGATAAAAATCTGCTGCCATCTACCAGGATGATGAAGATGAAATGAGGGCGGACATCCCAGCAAGACCATAATCCCAAACACAAAGCCAAGGAGAAAGAAAATAAAGCTGCTAGAATGGCCTAGCCAATCACCTGACTTCAGGGGTGGACTGACCATTCGGGCCCTCGGGCATTGCCCGAGGGCCCCCAGGCCACTAGGGGGCCCCATCAGGGTTGCCAGTCTCAGTAAAACCTGGAACAGTATGTAAAAATCATTGTTTTTTTACTTCTGCCCCTGAAATGTCCCTTTCTGAAATCATTTTGGTCCAAAAATCTCGAGATTATAGCTGCCCCGCCTCTCCAGTACCTCATCAGCCAATAAAAATACGCTGTCCATGCCCCCTTCTCCAGCACAGCTTATTTGTCTGTAGCAGAGGAGATGCCGACTGCTGGAGGGGAGGAGGGGACACTGCAGCCTGATAGAAGGTAAGCTAACTGGCCCCAGCTGAATGCATTCTTGTCAGTGGCTTACCCTGGTGAGCAGGGGGGAGGATGTGTTTCCTCTACCATGGCTCCTCCTGTCTCTGAGGCTATTAGATCGTTTTTCTGTGTAATAAGTGCACTGCTCCTGGAGGAAGGACTTTCTGAATACCTCCCCCAATCTCTGCTACATCTCTCTACTGATTACCTGCCCACCAGTACACAGGCACAATCTCCTCCTCTCCTGTATTACCACCTAATGTGTCTGTGAGCTACTGGGGCACTACAAGTACCAGCATGCCAGGAGATGGGGGCAGCAGCAGTGTGTTCAATCAGGATGATTTCTATATGGATAGTGCTGGTGTTTGTGTATACTGTGTGTCTGTGTGTATATGTATGTGTATACTGTGTGTGTACCAGAAAAATTATAAAATACCGCGCTTCCCTACACCCCCCAAGCTGCAGTCCTAATCCTCAGGTAAAAGAATCAAGTAAGTATAGCAATAAAAAGAACTGCGCTAAAAAAGTAAATAAATTAAATTGAATTAAAATAAATTAAAATAAATGGATACACAAAATAACTCAGAAAATGTATTGCATTCCCCTATTAATCACATCTGTGAACCCAAGTAACAACACAATACCAATCAGATATCTTGATATATCAGAAATTATCGTGAAGCACTTAATTCAAAATAGACAAGTGACAGAAATCCAAAAAGTCTGTGACAATAGAAATGGCTCAGGAAATCAGCAGTCCTTAGTGCAAAACAAATCCACCGATAGTGATTGAAGACTTTTAGTGAAAAAGCATCTCGTGAACAAAATCCACCACCTATAACAATATGTGCTTACCAGAGGTAAGCTATAATGGAGCTTATGTTCGAAATCCACTCCGTGGGGACACCAACATCGATCTCGGCATGGAGGAGGAACACCCGAAACCCACCAATAGAAGGGTCGATTATTCAGCAATGGACACCCTTTAAATGCCCATCAATGCAGCCCTGGGCGTGACTGTGTGTGTGTGTGTGTATATATACTGTGTGCATATCCGTGTATACTGTGCGTGTGTCTGTATGTGTGTATACTGTGCGTGTGTACTGTGTGTTTATGTATGTGTGTACTTAGGGTTGCCACCCATAGAGAATTGACCCGGACAGTACAGTTTTGGCAACTTGTGCCGGGTTTCTGTCCCCTGGAAACCTGGGCACGCACAACATAGATCCAGCGCCTCTGTGTCCCGGTTTGTCCCACCCTCCGCCCCGTAGCTCTGTGTTTTACTATGTGGCAGGTGGTGCCAGCGGCTGTGCACCGATCTGATCCTCTCCTACACTGGTCTGTGTAAGAGCGCCTCCTCACCTCATGGAGCCTTGCCCTCTTCCTGCTGGGGAGACAAGATATTGAGGTGACCCGGGGAGCCCGAGACCTCCTCCGCACAGCGGGAACCCAAAGGTATGATCACAGCGAGGTATGATCTGTCAGCCCCCCTCCTCTCTGTCAGCCCCCCTCCTCTCCCTTGTCCCCCCCATACTAAACCAGGAGACCTCCCCCCTCCCCCCAAAATTACACTGGGAGGCTCCCCACCAAACATTACACACGACATATACACTATATTGTACATTACACACACCTGCACTATATACACTATATTGTACATTACACACTAAATATACACTATATTGTACATGACACACGCCTGCACTATATTGTGCATTACACACACCTGCACTATATTGTACATTACACACACCTGCATTGTATTGTACATTACACACACCTGCACTATATACACTATATTGTACAATACACACTACATATACCCGCTGCACCTTATTGTACTGACCACATGTAAGTACTCAGGGTAGGCTCCTTTCCTTCCCCTAGTATGATCAGTTACACTTAGACTAATCATATTTCACCATATTTTCTAGACGTCCCTCTGCTATCGCCCCTGATGAGTGTCCTTCACACGAAACGCGTCGGTCATTTTGGGATGCAGACACATGTTTACAGTATACTTCAGAACATTTTTCACTTTTCAATTAT
This sequence comes from Aquarana catesbeiana, assembly GCF_042186555.1. Taxonomy (NCBI): domain Eukaryota; kingdom Metazoa; phylum Chordata; class Amphibia; order Anura; family Ranidae; genus Aquarana; species Aquarana catesbeiana. The sequence goes on from NC_133325.1 coordinate 316,013,375, forward strand.
GATTCTACTGTCTATACCCATATTCCCGGTAAAAGTGCTGCTGCAACATTACATGTACACATATGGAATTTTTTTGTTTTGTATGTATAATTCATCAATTGTGACCACTACATGGCACCAAGTTGATATATATTTGATGTACTCTTGATGTCTGTATTACATTCGCACATACACATGTGCCTGTAAATACTTTATGAAATTATATTTATTGCAATGTCTTTTATATATGTGGTCTATGGTATTGATATGATTGTGCATTTCACTACGATCAATAAATATGTATTTTTTATCCAGCCATCTCCACTGTGTCCATGACCTCATTTTAAAGTCCCAACTTTCCTAGTTATAGTCTTGTAATTAGGGATGGAGGCACACCACATATGTGCCTCATTTAAAGTCCCAAATCCCCCCTCCTCTTCATATCCCCCGTATATACCCAGATCTAGAGGTGTGACGTGTGTGCTCTCTGTATATATTATATATCCACTGTCCTATATATCTCTATATATACTATATACCCCATATATGCCCAGATCTAGAGGTGTGACGTGTACTCTCTGTATATATTATATATTCACTGTCCTATATATCTCTATATACTATATCCACCGTATATATACCCAGATATAGAGGTGTGACGTGTGTGTACTCTCTGTATATACTATATATCCTATATAGATATATATCTATATACTATATCCACCATATATACCCAGATATGGATGTGTGACATGTGTATTCTCTGTATATACTATTTATCCATTGTCCTATATAGCTCTATATACTATATGCCCCGTATATACCCAGATGTAGAGGTGTGACAAGTATACTCTCTGTATATACTATATATATCCACTAGGGGTGTTAAAATTAATTGTCAAATCAATGCATCAGGATTCGACCGTCCACGATGCGGCATCGATGCTATAGCTTTAAGAAATCGATTATTGAGGATGACGTCATCCTCGTGCTGTGCTGCCGCACCATGCCCTGCCTCCGAGTGGAGCCAAAAAAAGCAGAAGTTTTTGGCCCTTTTTTTCCTGCCTCCCGCTGGCGTCATCCTCCTGTGTCGAGAGGAGAGGAGGCCTTCCATCAATCCCTTTCCCTCAACCCCTCCCCAGCCAATAGAAAGTGATCCCAGGCGGCGTCATGGTGGCGGAATGCGGAAGTGAGGAGCCACGCTGTGTGCACGTTGGGAACATGGAGCGCCGGGGCCGGAGCTTGTGGTGGCTGGAGCTGTCCCTACTGCTGATAAGAGTGGCGGCGGCCGTGGCCGGCTTATGGAGCATGGAGCTCCGAGGAGAAGAGTGGAGCCATCAGTGCTTTTGGTCCTGGGGTTCAGGGCGGCCGCGGCGTATCCAGCCGGATGTGTGATGGAGGAGGATGAGGCAGAGCCGGAGGAGAGCCAGAAGAGCGGTAGAGCCAGGTGAGGTGGCCGCGGGGAGGACACTGAGAACTGAAGACTGACATGGTAAGGGAGGTGCCAGACTGTTTGCAGAATGCAGATAGGGCAATAAAACCAAAAATGGTGTGCAGTGCTTTGCAGTGACAAAGGTACAAAAGAGTCTTATTAAGTAATGAACAAATATAGTCCTGATATATATATATATATATATATATATATATATATATAAATCTTCTGTGTATTCAAAGTAATTCCAGTGCTGAGTGTGCTCTGCTGTGTTCAAATCATTCACCAGAAATCAGGAATGATTTGAACACAGCAGAGCACACTCAGCACTGGAATTACTTTGAATACACAGAAGATTTCTTTCAATCAGATCACAGATTTATATATATATTTCAGGACTATATTTCTTAATAAGACTCTTTTGTACATTTACCGCAAAGCTCTGCACACCATTTTTGGTTTTATGGTCTATTAGAGGTTGTGCTAGATGCCAACTAATCATACAGCGCCCACTTTATTTTATTTTTAACGCAGATATGACAGCATGTTCCCCAGCTGGCTGTCAAACTGCCTAATCTCCTTCACAGCCCCTTCCTCCCCCGCAGGTCCCACTATCTCTCGCCCAACCGCCCCCCCCCCCCACCTTTTATATATGTCTCAAACTACTCCTAATCACTAACCCCAGATCAGCCAAACTACACATCAGACGGATATGGCTCCCAGTCCATTCCTCTTCCACCTCCCCAATCAAACCAATGGCCACCACATAGCCCTCACCCAACTCGCCTCCATTCACAGGCTCCAACCCCCACCCCATGCAGCCCTGAACAATCTGAGGTCCCACCCATTCTTATCTCTGGACCGACCCCTCCATCCTACAGTTCCTATCACCCCCCAGACTCTTCCAGCCTTCCATTCCTATTCTTCCATTCTTCCATCCTTTTTTCCTTATTCATGGATTCCTATTTCCCTATCCCCGGACTCTTCCATTCTCTCTCCATGGACTTCATCATCTTTCAATCTTATCCCTTGACCCCTCCATCCTTCAGTTCTATCCCCAGACTCTTCCATCCTTTAGTTCCCATATCCAGACTACTCCATCCTTCCTTTCCTATTCATGGATTCCTCCTTCCCTAGCTCCAGACTCCTCCATCTTTCTAATCGTGATGCATTGTGATGCATTGCGGAATCAAATCGAATCGTTGACATAATCTTAATCGAATCGAATCGTGAGACCACCGAAGATGCGCACCCCTAATATCCACTATCCTATATTTATATATATCTCTATATACTATATGCCCTGTATATACCCAGTTATAGAGGTGTGACATGTGTACTCTCTGTATATACTATATATCCACTGTCCTATATATCTCTATTTACTATATCCACCGTATATACACAGATATAGAGGTGTGTATGGGTGTAATATTCCTGATGGGGGGTATGGGTGTAATATTCCTGCTGGGGGGGAGTGTGGGTGTAATATTCTTGCGGGGGGGGTGTAATATTCCTGCTGGGGGGGGGTGTGGGTGTAATATTCCCTCTGGGGGGATTGTGAGTGTAATATTCCTGCTGGAGGGAGTATGGGTGTAATATTCCTGCTGGGTGGGAGTATCGGATGTAATATTCCTGCGGGGGGGGGGGGGAGTATGGGTGTAATATTCCTGCTGAGGTGAGTTTGTGGGTAATATTCCTGCTGGGGGGATGTCTGTGCAGGAAGTTCTTGTCATATGATGGACACGGCGAGGCTCTGTTCACACCTAGGTGTTCCGGATTCCCGAATCACGCACTTTGCTTTCAATATCACCCCAATCGAGGTGTGTTTTTGCAGCGATTGTCACCTGACAAATTGCAGGACTGCTTTTGTGAAACAGGCATCCCGCGATTTTGTTTGCGCGATTTGTCAGGTGACAATATTGTCTTATGAAAATATCATTGATTGGGGTGCCATTGAAAGTAACGGGATCACAAACATGTCACGCATTTTCCGGCAATTTGAGAATCGCAGTAATTCTGGCCACGATCCAAAATGCCTAGGTGTGATCACAGCTAGGAATGAGCCAAACGCCCCCCAGTTCGGTTCTCACCTGAACCTGCGAACGGACCGAAAGCTCGCACGAACTTTAGAACCCCATTAAAGTCTATGGGACTCGAACGTTCGAAATCAAAAGTGCTAATTTTAAAGGCTAATATGCAAGTTATTGTCCTAAAAAGGGTTTGGGGACCCAGGTCCTGCCCTAGGGGACATATATCAATGCAAAAAAAGTTTTAAAAACAGCAGTTTTTTTCGGGAGCAGTGATTTTAATGATGCTTAAAGTAAAAATAAAAAGTGAAATATTCCTTTAAATATCGTACCTAGGGGGTGTCTATAGTATGCCTGTAAAGTGGCGCGTGTTTCCCGTGCTTAGAACAGTCCCTGCACAAAATGACTTTTTTTTTTTTTTTTTTTGTAAATTCTTTTTCTTGAAATTTTTTTTTTTTAGAGGTACAAAACAGGGCCATTGGGGCATACCCCGGCCAATTGGTGCACATAGCCATGTGCATAACAGCGTACAACTCACAATGCATCTTAAGACTAAACAATTCTAACTACAGTTAAAATTACTAACTAACAATGTATCTAGTACCCAGTTTCAACATGGTAGGATGTTAATAGAATATATCTGTTCTTGCAGGACCTCTCATCCCTCTTATCAGTCAGAGCCAGATGTTGTAAGGACAGTTAGGGTCGAGTGAAATCACTCAACCTCTGGACTGACTCCACCGCCCACCCTCCCGGGGGTGGACCCCAACACTCAACAGGGCCAGGTAGGCACCCAGGGCATCTAGTCAGGGCAATTTCCAACAGGTTGGTCATCTGTCGTGGACTCTGAATCCGTCCACAAGTGCCAGACTTTTTCAAATTTTTGGGGGCATCCTCGGGATAAATATGTTGCTTTGTATAGGGGGATAATTTTGTTAATTAATGTTTTCCATGATGACACGGTAGGGGGGTTGGCTGATTTCCATTTTAGTACTATGGATTTCCTTTCATAAAATAATAGAATACCTATTAGGGTGCGGGTTGCTTTAGCTAATGCCAACTGTTCCACAAGACCCAGGAGACAGACACTAATTGTCAGAGGTATTGGTATAGTAGTCAATCTGTGGACAAACTGAGTTACTTCTTCCCAATATCCCTGAATCTGTGGGCAATCCCAAAATATATGTAGGAAACCAGCAGGGACACCAGAGCATCTCCAGCAAGCTGCCGATGAGGTTGGGTATATGCGATGAAGGCGTTGGGGTGTGTAGTATATTCTGTGCAGGATTTTGAATTGTATTAGCTTGTCCCTAGTTGCAACTATTGGTTGCAATGGGTAATCCCACATGTCCTCCCAGTCTTCGCTGTCCAGCTCCTGCACCTCCGCCCGCCACCGGTCCTGCAGCCCATCTAATCCGACCTGAACGGACAGCAGCAGAGCTTGGTATATTTGAGATAGTGGCTTACGGAGATTAATGTCATTTAGCAGAGTTTCGAGATCATCATGCTCAACCCGGAGCTGAACCGATCCAAATTGTGAGCCAAAGGCGTGGTGGAGCTGCAGGAACCTGAAAAAGAAAGAATTTGGGAGTTGAAATTTGTGCTTCAGTCTGTCAAAGGTGAACAACCCCAAAACGTTGCATATATCCTTCAAGTATTTGATGCCCTTGCCAGCCCACAGGCCGGGGTCCTGTAAGGAATGAAATTCCTTCAGCCTGGGATTACACCAAAGTGGTGTGTCAGGGGACCATATGCCTTTTACCAGGTTAGGTTTAACTACCACTGTGTGCCAAGCCCTGACAACCGCCCTCATAGCTTGTGTTAGGGTTATCAGTGAACCCCCTATCCCCCTGTAGAGGGCGTTGCGAAGAGCCTCATAAGATCCCAGATGTGCTGCCTCAAGGACTAATGATGTGCTGGTCTCATTTGAGACCAGCCAATTGTGGGCGTGGGTGAGCATTGCTGCCAAATAATATGTGTGAAAGTCAGGGCAAGCAAGTCCCCCCTGTGTCTAAGGCCTACGTAGAATGGCCTACGTAGAATTTTCCTGCTAAATCTGGCCAGATGTGATTGCCACAGAAAGGAAGCCATTAGGGAATCTAATTGTTGGAGGAGTGTTTTAGGTATCCAGACTGGGGAGTGCCTTAGTGTATATAGTAGAACCGGGAGCATTTCCATTTTAATTAAATTCATTTTCCCTATAAGTGTTAGTGGGAGAAAGAGTAGCAAAGCGGTCCAGAATCTGGAGCGCCGCTGAAAGTGAGGGGCCGGGATCTTGCAGAAAGAGGATTAAGTCATCCTCATATAGAGCTAATTTCTCAACTATTGATCCGACCCAGATCCCTGACACCTCCTCTGATCTCCGCAGGGTCTCCGCCAGAGGCTCCATGACCAGGGCGAACAGTGCAGGGGAAAGAGGGCACCCCTGCCTTGTTCCCCTCTTAATTGGGAAGGAGGGCGAAAGCTTACCATTTAGTTTAATATTGGCCGTGGGGGATTTGCAGAGTAGACCGATCCATTTCCGGAAGGTTGGGCCAAAGCCGAAACCCTCGAGAACCTGCATCATGTATGACCATTTGACTGTAGAAACACCAAGACCCGAGAAGCATTCTCTTCAGCCAGAAGCTGGAGATGGCTGAAGACTTGTCCAAGATTTATGTTGAGTTGAGTTGAGTTGAGTGAGCCCGGGGGCCAGTAAAGCCGCGTGTGTCTTGTACCATTCCCCGGGTAGTCCATCAGGACCCGGGGATTTGTTGTTGGGCAGGGAGTAGATTGCACCCTCTATCTCCTGGCATGTTAATGGCTTATCTAGATTATTCCTGTCCTCATCAGAGAGAGTAGGCAAGGTAGTTCCCCCCAACACATCTAGTATAGCCTCATTGGGGGTGGGATTTGGGTCGTCGTATAAGTTTCTATAAAAGATATGAAATTCATTCAGTATGCCCTCAAGGTTTGTAATTTGATCTCCCTTGCAAGTCTGGATTCTAGGAATTACTGTTTGGAGTGAGGGTTCCGCTACCAGGTCGGCCAATAATTTTCCGTTCTTGTCCCCTGACTCGAAAAGTTTGGCGACAAACTTCCTCGTATTAGACTGTACCAGCGAGGTGTAATGGAGCCTCAAGGCCCTCCTCGCGTGATCTAGGGAGGAATAGTTTTCAGGCGATGGATGCGCTGTGAAGAGCCCCATTGCCACCTTTTCATCTTGCTCCAGTTGAGTGGTTTGTGCCGCAAAACTGCCTTTATAGAGGAGACAAAATTACATTTTTAAAGGAATAAAAGATATTTAAAACTGCTTGCAGCTTTAATGTAATGTCAGGTCCCGGCAATATGGATGAAAATCAGTGAGACAAACGGCATGGGTACCCCCCACCCCCCAGTCCATTACCAGGCCCTTTGGGTCTTGTATGGATATTAAGGGGAACCCCGCACCCAAATTAAAAAAAGGAAAGGCGTGGGGCCCCCAGGCCCTATATACTCTTTGTTGTTAAGTAGAATCTTTATGTAATTTTGAACTGGTACATTTTTAAAGTGTAGCTCCAGCCAAAAAATCTATTTTTAAGCTTTTTGGAAAATATAGGGAAGGGTTATCACCCCTGTAACATTTGTTTTGCTGTCTGTGCACCTCTTCAGAAGCTTTCACCTCACTTTCTGTCCCAATGACAATTTTTTTTTTAAATTTGGGGTTTTTAGTGAAACAAGGATTGGTGATAAAGCATCAGTGAAGAGGAGACACATTTTTCCCATAAACGGGCTGAAAAATTGGGCCTTGGGCACTGGTGCTGGTGCCACAACACTGCAACCCTTCACAGATACTATAGTTGGAGCACAGGCATGAGCCCTGCTGCAAAGTATTGCATCAAAAATTGTAATTACACGCCCCTGTTAAACAGGGGAAGAAAAATTGGGCCTTAGCCACTGGCGGCGGTGCCCAGAACCAAAAATGTTCTTACAAGCTATCAGCATGAAAATTGAGGAGGAAGAGGATTGTGATCCAGCATAACAGGATAGTCACTCAGCATTAGCATAGGCAGTCTTGAAGGGATCTCACATTAAAAAAACAAAAATCAATCGTTTCAGCATCAGGTGCTTGGTTGCTGGTGATCCAAGACTGATTAATTTTTATGAAGGTCAGCCGATCGACTGATTCGGTGGACAGGCGACACTGTGATCGATTACAAAGCCTCCAGCAGCACTGAATGTGCGTTCCGGAAGAATGCTGGATTCAGGACAGGCCAGTAGCTCAATTGCATACTGTGCAAGCTCTGGCCAGTGATCCATCCTCAAGACCCAGTAACCCAGAAGATTTTCGGTGGGAAAGGTGTCCAAGTCTGATCTTGCCCCTAGGTAATCCTGCACCATGTGAATCAGACGCTGGCGATGGTTGCTTGAACCGATCAGACCTTGGGGCTGCGGACTAAAAAATTGTCTGAACGCATCGTCAGACGGCCACCTTCTCCACCGCTCCTTCTGTGACTGACCGAAGCCTCAGCAACACGTTGTCCAGGAGGACCAGGAAATTGTAACCTCCCAGGCTCTGGAAACGCGTTGCACAAACCTTTTTGCAAGGCCTCCCAAACATGTTTCATCCTCTGCTCCCTCTGCGATGGTAAGATAAGGTCCGCAGCCTTACCCTTGTAACATGGATCAAGGAGGGTTGCCAGCCAGCAATCATCCCTCCCCTTGATACCACGAATACGAGGATCCTTCCGCAGGCTTTGCAGGATCAGGGAGGCCATGCAGCGTAGGTTTGCTGAGGCATTCGGTCCACAGTCCTCTGGGTCACTAAGGACGACATGATCCGCAGCCACCTCCTCCCAGCCACGTACAAGTCCATGGGTTTATTCGGACTGTAAATGATCCCTTAAAGACTGCTGCTGATGCTGAATGCCAGGCTACACCTCCATGCTGACACAATCCTCCTCCTCCTCCTAGTCCTCTTCCTGTGTGATCGGTGGGCACGCAGGAACACTGTCTGGATAAAGGGGGCATTGAGAGGTAAGGAAGTCCTCTTCCTCCCTCTGTTCTGCCTCAAGTGCCCTGTCCATTTTTCCACGCAGCGTGTGCTCCAACAGGTGGACAAGAGGGACAGTGTCACTGATGCATGCACTGTCACTGCTCACCATCCTCGTGGCCTACTCAAATGGTGACAGTACCGTGCATGCATCCCTGATCATAGCCCACTGGTGTGGGGAAAAAAAAAACAAGGTCTCCTGACCCTGTCCTGGTGCCATAGTCGCATAGGTACTCATTGATGGCCCTCTGCTGCGTGTGCAGCCGCTGCAGCATGGCCAACATTGAGTTCCACCTGGTGGGCATGTCACAGATTAGGCGGTTCTTGGGCAGGTTAAATTCCTTTTGGAGATCAGCCAGCTGAGCACTGGCATTATATGACCTGCGGAAATGCACACAGACTTTCCTGGCCTGCCTCAGGACATCCTGTAAGCCCGGGTACCTGCCCAAGAACCGCTGCACCACCAAGTTAAGGACATGAGCCAAACAGGGCACATGGGTCAGTTGTCCCTGTCGGAGGGTGGAGAGGAGGTTGGTGCCATTGTCGCAAACCACCATACCTGCCTTAAGCTGGCATGGTGTCAACCACCTCTGAACCTGCCCCTGCAGAGCTGACAGAATCTCTGCTCCAGTGTGGCTCCTGTCCCCCAAGCACACTAGCTCAAGCACCACATGGCATCTTTTTGCCTGAGTGCTTGCGTAGCCCCTTGAACGCCTATGGAGCACCGCTGGTTCCGAGGACAAATCAGCACAGGAAGAAGCCATGGAGGAAGAAGAAGAGGAGGGGGTGGAGGAGAGAGGTGTGGCAGAATCACCACTAGTAGAATTTTGGAGGCATGGTGGCGGAACAACCTCCAACACTACTGCACCCTGTCCTGCATCCTTCCCAGCTGCCAGAAGAGTCACCCAGTGTGCGGTGAAAGATAGGTAACGTCACTGTTCATGCCTGCTGGACCATGGCTCAGCAGTAATATGCACCTTACCGCTGGCCGCCCTGTCCAGCGAGGCCAAGACATTGCCTTCCACATGCTGGTAGAGAGCCGGAATCGCCTTCCGTGAGAAAAAGTGGAGTTTGGGAACCTGCCACTGAGGAACCGCACATTCCACATACTCACGGAAGGGGGCAGAGTCTACCAACTGAAAAGGCAGCAGTTGAAGTGCTAGCAATTTAGCCAAGCTAGCATTCAACTGCTGGGCATGTGGATGGCTGGGAGCGAACTTCTTTCGGCGGTGCAGCAGCTGGGTCAGGGAAATTCGCCTGGTACAATCTTACGTTGGTATACCGATAGCAGATTGCACGCAAGTACTTGGCTGTGATACACCTAATTCTACACCTTCATTCCTCTCAGTGCAGGTTTCAGAGAGGACTGAAGGTATAGTGGGGTTGGAGATCCCAGCTAATGAGGAGCAAGGAGAGGTCCACTTTGTTCTTTGGTGTGGGTCTTTTAGGTACGCTTGCCAACTAACTGCATGGCAGGTCGACATATGTCTGGTCAAGCATGTGGTGCCCAAGCGGGGGATGTTTTGGCCACGCAAGATAGGCTTGAGACATATGTTGCAAATAGCAATGGTGGGATCTGATGCGCTCATCTCAAAAAAGGCCCACTCCAAAGAACTTTTGGAATAATGCGCAGAGACAGCAGCGCCCTGCACATGCAGAGCTCTGCGGTGTGATGCAGTCGGTGTGTTACCCTTAAGCTGGCCCCTGGAGGGCATCCTGCCTCGTTGGAGATGTGCCGCCTCCTCCTCCTCTCTCCTATCGGGCATCCATGTGGAGTCAGTGACCACATCATCCCCTCCCTCCTCATCACTGGAGCAAACCTGGCAGTATGCTGCAGCTGGGGGAACATGCTTGCCAGATTGCTGTCCTTCTTGGGCACCCCCTCTCTGTGGGCTCACGTTACTGCCTTCCTCTAGCTGGGTACCATCATTGGAGCCTTCAAAATGCTGGGCATCCTCCTGGAGCATGTACCCAACACTGTGGTCAAACAGTTCGGGGGACTCCTCAGGAGGACATGGTGGGGCTAGGGAAGGAGTGACTGATGCTGAGGGAAGAGGCCGCGTTGGCAGCTGCTTTGCCAAACAAAGTACCCTGAGCCTGGGTGAGAGAGGATGAGGAGGATGAGGACGGCTTGGTCATCCACTCTACCAAGTCTTCTGCATGTTGCGGCTCAACGCGGTCAGCTGCCGAAAAAAGCACAAGCGTGTCCCACGGCCACGTGCTGATGAGGATGCACCGTCTCCATGACCAGCACTGTTTCCTCTAGACACAGAGCCTGCTTTCCCTCTTTTATTGGCTTGTGACTGTCTGCCTCTCCTTGTTGGCATTCCAGACATACTAATGGCTGCGCAAAGCTGGGATGTATATATATACTGATACTGCAGCTAGCAGAATCAACTGCCTGCCTGTGGTACTAATAGGATCAGAACAGCAGCAATTGTCTTCAGGTAGCTTTAGGTGCACACTATGCAGAGGACACAGTAAACTAACTGTAAATACTGCAGCTGCCTGCCTGTGGTATTAATAGGATCAGAACAACAGCAATTGTCTTCAGGTAGCTTTAGGTGCACACTGTGCAGAGGACGCACTACACTAACTCTAAATACTGCAGCTGCCTGCAGCACTAATAGGATCAGAAGAACACCACCAATTTTCTTCAGGTAGCTTTAGGTGCACACTATGCAGAGGACGCACTACACTAACTTGTAAATACTGCAGCTGCCTGTGGTACTAATAGGATCAGAAAAACACCACCAATTTTCTTCAGGTAGCTATAGGTGCACACTGTGCAGAGGACACACTACACTAACTGGAAATACTGCAGCTGCCTGCGGTACTAATAGGATCAGAAGAACACCACCAATTTTCTTCAGGTAGCTTTAGGTGCACACTGTGCAGAGGACGCACTACACTAACTTGTAAATACTGTAGCTGCCTGCGGTACTAATCGGATCAGAAGAACACCACCAATTTTCTTCAGGTAGCTTTAGGTGCACGCTGTGCAGAGGACGCACTACACTAACTGTTAATACTGTAGCTAATAGGACTAATAGGATCAGAAGAACACCAGCAATTTTCTTCAGGTAGCTGTAAATACTGTAAAAACACCTGCCTGCCAGTAGGAATAACAGGAACGGATCTAGCTAAACTGAATACAGTGTATATATATATAATATAAAACACCTAGGATGCATATATATACACAATACACTGTAAGTGCAGCTAACTGACTTGTCTGCCTACTCTATCTAACTTAAATCAAATGACACTGTCTCTCTCTCAATGCCGGAACACACTACACAGGGCCGACATGCAGGCGGCCTTATATAGTGTGGGGCGTGTACTAAACCCCCTGAACCATACAGACGGCGCTGTGATTGACCAAGCATGCGGGTCATAGTGCATGCTTGGCCAATCATCATGCAGCAATGTACTGTGATGCGGCAGTGAATTTTGGGCTGTGATGCGCCACTCAAATTTGGCGCGAATATCGTTCGCATTTGACCCAATATCGTTCGCATTTCGACAAACGGTCTAACATGCGATATCCGAATCGCAACTGCGCCTGCATGGATGTCCTTTTTGGGGTAAACACAGCCCCCACACAGGGTACAGCAGAGAAAGCCTAATACCTTCTCTCATAGCCAGCCTAATACCTTCTCTCATAGCCAGTCCAACACACGCCTCAAAAACATACCGGCCTCCAACCTCTCCTCATAGCAGGTCCAACACACGCCTCAAAAACATACCTGTACCTAATGTGACATCTGTGTGGGTGCCGGTGCACGGCCCCGAACACACTCAGGGTGCGTCTGCACAACTGCACCCGCATGGATGTCCTTTTTTGGGTAAACACAGCCCCCACACAGGGTACAAAAGAGTTCTCATTTCTCCAGCAGAGAAAGCCTAAAAAATCTGGAAAGACTCCTCCCACCTCTGAAGACAAAAATAGTTCCAACCTCCCCTCATAGCCGGCCTAACACACGCCTAAAAAACATCCCAACCTTCAACCTCCCCTCAAAGCTGGTCCAACACATGCCTCAAAAACATACCAGCTTCCAACCTCCCCTCCATAGCCGGTCCAACACACGCCTCAAAAACATACCAGCCTCCAACCTCCCCCCCCGTAGCCGGTCCAACACATGCCTCAAAAACATACCGGCCTCCAACCTCCCCTCATAGCCGGTCCAACACACGCCTCAAAAACATACCGGCCTCCAACCTTCTCTCATAGCTGGTCCAACACAAGCCTCAAAAACATACTGGCCTCCAACCTCCCCTCATTGCTACTGAAATGGGGATGTACAGTTGTTCCCAGCATCCCGTGTAAGCAGTCCCATTGCTGTCAACTAGGGTGCAGTGACTGTACCCAATGTGACATCTGTGTGGGTGCCGGTGCATGGCCCCGAACGCACCCAGGGTGCATCCGTGCAACTGCGCCTGCATGGATGTCCTTTTTGGGGTAAACACAGCCCCCACACAGGGTACAGATTCATATACCCCGTGTTTACACCACACCTCAAAAACATATCAGCCTCCAACCTCTCCTCATAGCCAGTCCAACACACGCCTCAAAAACATACTGGCCTCCAACCTTCTCTCATAGCCAGTCCAACACACGCCTCAAAAGCATAACCGCCTCCAACCTCCTCTCATTGCTGGTCCAACACATGCCTCAAAAGCCTACCAGCCTCCAAACTTCACAACATAATTAATTACTTAATATTGATCGACAATACATTGATCAAACATAATCACCTGTAAAAAATTGTCTGACATGTTGATGGTGAATATGTTTGGGCGACGTATTGTCGAACCTTGAAGCTTCTGCAGAAGCTACAGAAAGGGAAATTTTTAGCTGCTGGGAAGACCCTCTGGTTACTCAAGTGGCGGCCGCCACCAGTATTGGGACCTGTGTTGGTACAGCCGTACCTGGTCCCCGGGAGGGTTCCTCAGACTTTTTGTTGAATCTTCTTCTAGGAACAGCCAATTGTCTTGTTTGTCCAGCTACATTGATGGTGCTTCAGAAGCTCCAAAAACAAAAATGGAGGGCTGATGGGAGGACCCTCTGGTTACTGGAGTGGCAGCCGCCACCAGTGTAGGGACCTGTGTTGGTACAGCCGTACTTGGTCCCTAGGAGGGTTCATCAGACTTTTTGTTGAGTCTTCTAGGAAAAAGCCAATTGTCTTCTTTGTCCACCTACTTTGATAGTTGGTGATTCAGAAGCTGCAGAAAGGAAAGTAGAGGGCTGATGGGAAGACCCTTCGGTTACTGGAGTGGCAGCCGCCACCAGTGTAGGAACCTGTGTTGGTACAGCCGTACCTGGTCCCTGGGAGGCTTCCTCAGACTTTTTGGTGCAGATAGCTGAAGGTATTGCTCTCTTGAAGATGGGTGCTGATGAGAATCTTTCAAGAGATTGATGACGTAGTGGACTCCGGTGATAATGGCTTGACTTGAAGATCTTCTCCGTCATGTTCATTAGCAAATCATCCTCTGATCCCTCCTCTTCATCTCCTAGTTTAAAATTTCTTCCAACATTTTGGCCCTCTTCACTCCCAAAAAAAGATGCACCCCTTTCCATTTAAGTGCAGTCCATCACTGCTATAAAGACGGTAACCGACTGAAAAGTCAGCCCAGTTCGCCATGAAGCCAAACCCCTCCTCCCTGCATTAGTTCCTCAGCCAGTTGTTAAGATCCCTAAGCTCCTGATGCCTCTCTGGTGTGGCTCGAGGTACAGGCAATATTTCTGAAAATACTGCCTTGGAGGTCCTTTTCTTCAATATAGCCCCTAAGTCCCTGAAATCATTTTGTAGGGCGCTCCATTTTCCTCAAACTTTGTTGTTTGTACCAATATGTATCATGACAACTGGGTTCTCCCCAGCCCCATCCAACAATCTGTCCATCTGATGTGCAATGTCCACGAGCACCCGGTATACAACATAATGTTCGGTAATCACAGTCTTTGTGACAGATTTCCCTTTCTGTCCTTCTAATGATTGAGTCCCCTACCACCAGTATCTTCCTATTTTTTGCTGTAACTTTGCCCCCATCTTGACTGGAGGAGATGTTCCCAAGGTTCCTCTGGGATTTTTGTGGAGTCTCATCTTGAGTGTCACATTCTAGTGAAGTCACAACGTGAATGCCACATTCTGGTGGAGTAACAATGTGAACGTCACTTTCTGGTGTAGTCTCAACGTTATTGTCACATTCTGGGTGAGTCTCCGCGTGAGAGTCACATTCTGGTGGGTTCTCAATGTGAACTTCACATTCTGGTGGAGCTTGAACCTGAATTTCTTCTAGCTTTTTTGGTCATCTTTTCTCCCAATAAAGCGGCACCCTGCCTATTTAAATTCAGTCCATCCCTGCTATAGAGCTGGTAATTTAACGAAAAGTCAGTCCAGTTCTCCATGAACCCAAACCCCTCCTTCCTGCACCAGTTCCTCAGCCATTTGTTAAGTACCATATGCTCCTGCTGCCTCTCTGGTGTGGCTCGAGGTACAGGCAGTATTTCTGAAAATATTGCTTTGGGGGTCCTTTTCTTCAATATAGCCCCTAAGTCCCTGAAATCATTTTGTAGAGCGCTCCATCTTTCTCGAACTTTGTCATTGGTACCTATATATATCATAACAGCTGGGTCCACTCCAGCCCCATCCAACAATCTGTCCATGCAATCTACAATGTTCCGAACCCGAGAGCCCGGTAAACAACATGCTGTTCGTCGATAAGGGTATTTGTGACAGATTGCCCTCTGTATTCTTCCAATAACTGAATCCCTTACCACTAGTATCTGCCTATCCTTTCTTGTAACCTTGCCCCCATCTTCACTGGAGATGTTCCCCTGGCATTTTGGTGATGTATCAACGTGAACGTCACATGCTGGTGGATTTTCCATGTGAATGTCGCACTCTGGTGGAGTGGCCATGTCTAGGTCACACTCTGGTGGAGTGGCCATGTCTAGGTCGTACTCTGGTGGAGTGGCCATGTCTATGTTGCACTCTGGTGGAGTGGTCATGTCTTGGTCGCACTCTGGTGGAGTGGCCATGTCTTGATCTCAGTCTGATGTAGTGGCCATGTCTTGGTCACACTCTGGTGGAGTGGCCATGTCTTGGTCGCACTCTGGTGGAGTGGCCATGTCCAGGTAGCACTCTGGTGGAGTGGCCATGTCCAGGTCGCACTCTGGTGGAGTGGCCATGTCCAGGTCGCACTCTGGTGGAGTGGCCATGTCCAGGTCGCACTCTGGTGGAGTCCTAATTTGAACATCACTTTTTGGCGGCGTCTCAATGTGTTGGTCGTCAGGCCTGCCATGTGAGCCTTGTATGCAGTCAATACCGCGTACATCTTCAATAAAAAAAAAGAGAGAAATTAGATTTAGCACCTTAACCTACATTTCATATATTTTTCTTTGTACAACATCAAATTATAGAGAGAAGTTCAAAACGCTTGTGCCAGAGACAATGCATAAACTCGACATGACAGGGACACAAGAATGACTAATGTTGGCCTTCGTATAAAAATGCTGGTTGCCTGACACTCATCCCGACCCACTGGCTGGCAATAATCGCATGAAAAAGCAGATGGGCTGGTTGTACCCAGCCCGTAATCAGCCTGGCCATACATGGTTAGAATCTCAGCTGGTCCCTGCTGAACCGGCCGAGATTCGAACTGTCCATCATCGGATTTAGAAGCACAGACACTTTTAATTACAGCACTTAGGTTAAAGGTATAGTGCATATTAAAATGCTTATGGATAATTAATTAGTGCGGTTTTATTTGTATTAGTTTTCTCTGTCTGCATGGCCTTGTTTACAAGGGTGATGAGGCCCATATAGCATGAATGGGCCATTTTTGCAACATCTGTAACTTTCAGGTGCTGCATGCAGGCAATCCATTGAAAATGAGTAGAACGCAGAGCTGCACACAGGCAGCCACTTCTCCTAATATGACATGCACTGTCTGCATTCAGGGCCATTCGCCCACACCCAGGGCTGCTGTGAGAAACCATGGGGCCTCATACAGCTTGCATGACTGGGCCCCCTCCACCTATAAGATCCAGGGCCTGAGCCTGCCCCCCAGCTCACATTCAACCAGCAGAGGAAAAGGAGGTGGTGTGCTGTGTGAAGAAATTAGGGTGTGACAACATTTTTCTAACAGTGTAAGGGGTTTAAAACCTGTACAGCACACATGGATCTAATATGTGTATATAATGTTGTCATATTTAAACAGGTGGTGAGGAGGCAATATAACACCTTCTTACCACCTGTCAAATGCCCTCTGAAGAGGGACCTGAATGTGGATTGCTGTTCAGGGGGCAGAACATGTTTAAATGAGCCCTAAAGAAGTTCAGACAATCCATTATTTTTTGTCAATTCAGCAGAGAACAGGAGGGACTATTTCATGTTTCTTTGAGGCACTGCTAAGTAATCTTCTGGTTTTCAGCAAGTACAAAATCATGGGGGGAGGGTGCTAATAAGAGATCTATAACCATCCATCTGCATGTGTATGGACTTCCCAGTAGTGTGTACACGTGGATTGTTGGAAATGAAAACAAAAGATTGACATATATGACTACAGAGTTGCAATCAAAATTAAACCTTCAAAGAAACAGTGGGGAAGAGATCTAGGTCCCATATCGGATGATCATTGGGAGGCGGCATTGTCCGCACTGCCCATGGTCTCTTTATCTTCCACACAGAAATTGACCCAACTATTCGTCGATTCGTTGGCCGATTATTGTTTCGATTAATCGATTATTCGGTTCATAACCTTAAAAAAAAGTGTGGTGTATAATTTAGTTTAATATTTAAAGTTTAAAAAAAATGGAAATTTATTCCTAAATATCTCATTGCAGTGGTAAATATCAATTACCAACTTTATGATTAGGGAGCAAAAGCTCTAATCCACTCTGAGAATAAGACAGGGGAGATATACTGTAAATACAATTAGAAGAGATATACTGTATATACTATTAGAGGAGATATACTGTATATACTATTAGAGGAGATATACTGTATATACTATTAGAGGAGATATACTGTAAATACAATTAGAAGAGATATACTGTATATACTATTAGAGGAGATATGCTGTATATACTATTAGAGGAGATATACTGTAAATACAATTAGAAGAGATATACTGTATATACTATTAGAGGAGATATACTGTATATACTATTAGAGGAGATATACTGTATATACTATTAGAGGAGATATGCTGTATATACTATTAGAGGAGATATGCTGTATATACTATTAGAGGAGATATGCTGTATATACTATTAGAGGAGATATACTGTATATACTATTAGAAGAGATATACTGTATATACTATTAGAGGATATATACTATTAAAGGGTGAATCTGGTAAATATCATCAGACTCAGAGATCAATTTTTTTTATTTAAAAAACAAACAATGTCTTCCGTCAAAAAAAAAAAAGTCATTTTAAGAACGTTCGTTCGATTTTCTAATTGTTAGTGGGGTCAAATTGACGTTTGTTTTCAACCACGGTGATGGGAAAATTTAGAAATAATAGAAAACTTTTTGGTGAAAGGAATTTTTAGACAATGTATGTGGTTTTCGTTCAGAAATGACATTAGTTTTAAAAACAGAAACAAGTTAAAATTTCAAACATTCTTTCATTCAGTGAATGTACAAAGATTTTTCGTCTGAATATTCTTGTCTGAAAATTAACCGTGTGGCCAGCGTAAGGCTCAGTACACACCTATGCAGTTTGCTTTTGATCCGTTTCTGCAGTGCTTTTTGCTGTGCGTTTTGATTTTTTGCACACTTGATTTTGCTGCGATTTGCGTTTTTTGCATTTTTTTTAGACAATTTTTTGTTGGGCAAATTAAAAAACACAAATTGCTGCAAAAACGCATTACATACTTTTTAGCAGCTTCTCCATTAAAGTATATTGAACCAAAAAAGCACTGTTTTGTGTTAAACAAAAAAGTCCCTGGCCCTTTCCAAATACGCAGCGGCTGAAAAAAGCATAGATGTGAACATGTCCCATAGGAAACCATGTAAAAAGGAACTGTAGTGTGTTTCTGCAAAAAGCACCAAAAAACACATAGGCGTGAACCAGGTCTAAGACGTTTAGTAACATCACTACTGTAAGGGGTTCATATTTTTACTGTAGAACTGTGAAAGTAATATTTACAGTAACGATTGTTTGTTCTTTTTGTGCTATAAAGGGCTCATTTTAGTTTTTTTTAACCCCATTATGTTACTGGCCAATTAACCGATTATGAAAATAGTAATCGATTAATTTCATAATCGATTAGTTGTAGATTAATCGATTAGTTGTTTTAGCCCTAAAAATACCCCTCTTTGTTCTAGATGTAATATGGAGACGGCTAATTTAATACATATGTTATGGAGATGTCCTAAACTCCATCACTATTGGCAAGGGGTTATTTCTACTGTTAACTCTGTCTTTAAGTCAGAAATGATGGAAAAACCTGGGGTATGCCTTTTAAGTATGATAGATGAATCTAGGACCCCGCAAAACACCCATGTACCGATAGTTAAGACTCTCTTTCAGGCCGTAAACGTATAGCCCAAAATGGATGTCTCCACATCCTCCGACATTAGGCGAATGGAAAATGCAAATAAATGATACGGTACTTAGAGAAAAATAAATATATCTACATAGGAACTGCTCAGAATAATTTGGTGAGGTGTGGGGGATGTGGCTGACTACCATGGGTTCAGCACTCACAACCATCAATTAGGTAGTGACACAAGGGGTTTGAGGACAGATATAGTTGTGATGATGTATTGACCTTTTATTACGCCGGATATATTTGAACCTCTAAATATAGCAGTGTAAAAACTTGAATGATGAAAGATAAAGATATTAGTAAGCTATAATGTTATGAGGTCTGTTTTTTTTTTTCTTAAAGTGATTGTAAACCTTTACAGACCACTTTGTACTACAGTAAGCCTATAATAAGGCTTACCTGTAGCTACCCCGGATATCTCCTAAACCTGCACAGATTAGGAGATATCCCCTGTATCAGCATGTGCCGACGTCATCAGCACATGAGCACTGAAGCAATGGCATGTTCGTTTTTTTTTCTGGGTTTACAACCACTTTAAATATTGCTTATAAATGTGTGTTTATTATGATTATACAATAAGTACATGGGTTGTGTGAATGTCTTGTGTTAATTGTAACTAAAAAAACGTATTAAAAAAGGACTTGATTAAAGGAAGAAAACATATGTACCTATGGGAATGTGACCCGTCATTAATGGGAGAAAAGGATCCAATGAAAGGGTTTCCTTTATCTTGTATCTATCAATATCCACAATACAGTACTTACCATTCAGGTCTTCTTTTCTCTGCTGTTGGCCATTGACTTTACAGCCGACACCGAAGCATCCAACAACAGCTCTGAAGCAGCCACACATAAGAGCCCGTGTCCTCTTCATTCTTTTACTTGGGATATCTGCAGGATGGACACTGATATCTCCTTCCATAGGTGGTCTTCCAATGGCGGCTTTCTCTTTGGTGTTATTTTGAGAAACAACCTTTTTAAGGTTAAATCTGTTCATTATGAAGAATAATGAAACACGCTTTAAATGGGCGAGAATTAAGTGTAATGAAATTGGATAAAATCTGATCAGATTACAAGAAAAAACTCGCCAGAGAAAGAAATTCGTGTTAACCGTTTAGAGTCAACAAAGCAACTGGCAGGAACCCTGCTGAGTGTTTCTTATATGAGAGCAGCCGGTGACATCACAGTGCAGTGTTGTCATGGCAACTTTTTTTCAAATCTCCTGGTGCTCCTCTAAGACCCCTTTCACACTTGGGCGTTTTTCAGGCGTTTTTCAGGTGCTTTAGCGTTAAAAAAAGCACCTGTAAAGCACCTGAAAGAAGCCTCATCTGCAATCCCAATGTAAAAACCCGAGCCCTTTCACACTGCCAGAGCCCGAAAAACGCTGGTAAAGCGCTGCTTAAGACCTCTTTCACACTGGGGCGTTTTTCAGGCATTTTTCGGGCGCTGGCAGTGTAAAAGGGCTCGGGCCATCTGCGCACCCAGCCCTGGGGCAAAAACACAAAAGCGCTGCAAAGAAGCTGCTTGCAGGACTTTTTTTGAAGCCCTGCCAGCGCAGCGCCCCAGTGTGAAAGCACTCGGGCTTTCACATTGAGATTGCAGATGAGACTTCTTTCAGGCACTTTACAGGCACTTTTTTTAATGCTAAAGCGCCTGAAAAACGCCCCAGTGTGAAAGGGGTCTCAGTGTGAAAGCACTCGGGCTTTCACATTGGGATTGCAGATGAGGCTTCTTTCAGGCGCTTTACAGGCGCTTTTTTTTAACGCTAAAGCACCTGAAAAACACCTGAAAAATGCCCCAGTGTGAAAGGGGTCTAACTGACAATTTTTCTTAAAGGAGCCTCCGCCTGGTTTTGAAATTCAGCCAGTAGGCTTAGTATACAAATCTAATAAACAAAGATGTGGCTCCTTTAAAAAAAAACATGTTTACATTCTTACAGTCCTATGGCTTAAAGTGGAGCTCCTCCCACATTTTGTATGCCTCACCATCCAGCACTAAACTGTACAATTGGGAAAAATTGCAAGGCGGCACTCAGCGCCATTTTTAAAAAGGGTAACCAGGGTTTTGTTGCCATGATTACCAAAGCTTCTTATACACAGTGATGGGCGGTGGGGGAGGCGGCTGGAGCATCTCAGCTCTGATTACAGAACCCGGGGGGGGGGGGCAGCACAGCCACACCATGTACTAATGATTTATAATAGAGTAATATGATGGGGCAATTTTGATGGGGTAATATTGATGGGGGTGATATGATGGTGGCAATATGGATAGGGGTGATATGATGGGGGCAATATGGATAGGGGTGATATGATGGGCAATTTTGATGGGGGCAATATTGATGGTGGTGATATGATGGGGCAATATCGATGAGGGCAATTTTGATGGGGGCAATATTGATGGGGAAATATGATGGGGTCAGTTTTGATGGGGCAATATAATGAGGCAATTTTGATGGTGTAAATATTGATGGGGCAATTTTGATGGGGAAATATTGACGGGGCAATACGAAGCTGGCAATTTTGATGATTGTAATATTGATGGGGTAATTTTGATGGGGGTATATTGATGGGGCAATTTTGATGGGGGCAATATGATAGGGCAATTTTGATGGGGGCAGTATTGATGGTGTCAATATTGATGGGCTAATATTGATGGGGCAATATGATGGAGCAATTTTCATGGGGGCAATTTTGATGGTGGCAATTTTAATGAGGCAATATAATGGGGCAATTTTGATGGTGTAAATATTGATGGGGAAAATATTGATTGGGGTAAATATGAAGGTGGCAATTTTGATGGTTGCAATAATGATGGGGCAATTGTGATGGGCCAATATTGATGGGGGCAGTATTGATGGGGCAATATGATGGGGGCAATTTTGATGGTGGCAATTTTGATGGGGCAATATAATGGGGCAATTTTGATGCTGTAAATATTGATGTGGCAATTTTGATGGGGAAAATATTGATTGGGGCAAATATGAAGGTGGCAATTTTGATGGTTGCAATAATGGGGCATTTGTGATGGGGCAATTTTGATGGGGCAATATGATGGGGTGAATATTGATGGGGCAATTTTGATGGGGGCAATTTTGGTGGTGTCAATATTGATGGGGCAATTTTGATCAGGCAATTTTGATGGGGGCAAATTTGATGGTGGCAATATTGATGGGGCAATATTCATGGTGACAATATTGATGGGGCAATTTTGATGGGGCAAATTCAATGGTGGCAATATTGATGGTGCAATATTTATGATGACAATATTGTTGGGGCGATTTTGATGGGGGCAATATGATGAGGGCAATATTGATGGTGGCAATATTGATGGGGACAATTTTGATGAGGGCAATATTGATGGGGCAATATAATGAGGGCAATTTTGATGGTGACAGTTTTGATGAGGGCAATATTGATGGGGCAATTTTGGCGGGGGCAATTTTGATGAGGGGTAATATGATGGGGCAATATTGATGGGGGAAATTTTGATGGGGCAAATATTGATGGGGCCAATATTGATGGGGCAATATGATAGGGCAATTTTGATGGGGGCAATATTGATGGTGTAAATATTGATGGGGGAAATTTTGATGGGGCCAATTCTGATGGGGCAATTTTGATGCTCGCAATTTTTATGGAGCAATATAATGGGTCAATTTTGATGGTGCAAATATTGATGGGGAAATATTGATTGGGGCCATTTTGATGGGGGAAATATTGATGGGGCAATATGAAGGTGGCAATTTTGATGGTTGCAATATTGATGGGGCAATTGTGGTAGGGGCGATTTGATGGGGGCAGTTTTGATAGGGGCAATATTATGGGAATATTGATGGGACAATTTTGATGGGGGTAATATGAGGGGGCAAATTTGATGGGGGCAATATTGATGGTGTCAATATTGATGGGGGCAGTTTTGATGGGGGCAATTTTAAAGAGGGCAGATTTAGATGGGGCAATTTTGATGGGGGAAATATTGATGGTGGCAATATTGATGGGGGCAAATATGATGGGGGGCAATATTGATAGAGGAAATATTGATGATGCAATATTGATGGGGCAATTTTGATGGGGGCAATATGATAAGGGCAATATTGATTGGGGCAATTTTGATGGTGGCAATATTGAAGGGGGTGATATGATGGGGCAATATCAATGTGGGGCAATATCATGTTAATATTTATTTTGGAACTTAATTCTGCATAAAACATTTAACAGTGTAATTTCATGAGATAATTTACGAGGGCGTTTGGGGGTGGACTTAGGAATGGGGTTGGGTGGGGCAACTGGTGGCGAGTAACTCTTAAGGCCGGGCTAGTGGCTCAGGACTTTTGAGCCCTGTGTGTGTGTGTATATATGTGTGTATGTGTGTGTGTGTGTGTATATATATATATATATATATATATATATATATATGCACAGGAAAAAAACAGGACGTTTTTCACCATTTACAAGGATTATAAATCAAGAACTACAAAAAGCTCCTTTAAAAGGTAATACCTTTAAAAAAGCACATTAATTGTAAATGATATCCCTTGTTTCTGTGCAGATAAACATATAGATATATATATACTCTCGGATGTACATCGGTGGGCGGAAGTGATCTCTGGAGGTGTGAGATGCCGATGGTACATGCTGGCCAATGAACAGGCTCCCTTCTCCCCTATCCTGTGAGGACAAGGATGGCCCAAGTATCGGGAGAGTGGTGAGCTGTATCTATGCTGTTTTACACCCGGCTGGGAACTGACAAACATTATATGCATACTCACCTTTTCCATTGATACCAATTACAGTTCCTTCTGTTCCTGCAGTATTTGCATTGAGGGCAGACACTTCCAACCGTGCGAGCAGAGACTGCTACACTTGTCATCATTGCCCCAATTAATCATCAGGACCACCCACCATCTCCCCATTGGGAATCCATTGGTGTTCTTTCATCACCATACTGGGACTGTATACTATCCGAATAACACTTTCATATATTTTACACTGAACTAATCTGTAGAGTTGCTATCCTCTTCCATGGGAACATCTTACTGTATCTACTGAGCGGCCAGATCTCACAGTATTGTCAAGTTCTCCATTCTTTGAGTTAGCTCATCCAGATTCAGTGGTTCATGGTATGAGTGTGGAGGTTGACTGTCTTTTTTTTTATATGTTTACTGATTCAGAGGAACACACCTCACACTTTATTGATTACTATTGGGGTGACAGTTTTGATGGCCTGGTTGAGGAATTGTTACCTATAATTCTTTTCCTCCCTATTAACCATTTACCCAGGTGTAGCTTGAGTGACTATTTTACATTTGTTATTTACCTATACAATACATTGTCTGGAGGTACTGCATGTTTTACTATATGGATTCAACATTGTGAAATTTAAAGCACAAGTTCACTATTAAAAAAAAAAAAGTGCACTTTTTAAAAGGTAAAAAAATGTGCATTTACCATTTTATTTTTTGTAGGAGCCTGGAAAGCATTGCACCATGCAGGACTCTTACAGACTGTCAGTGTAAGCTGTCTGCCCTATACATCGTACAGGCAGGCTGTTTCCCACTGACAGGAAGAATCAATGGACTACCAGAGCACTCAACAACGCCCTGGTAGTTCATTGAGGACTACAAGTTGACAGCTTCAAAGGCTGTTGAGACTTGAAGTTTTCACATTCACAGAACTCTGCTGGTTTTTTTTTCTTTGTATCCTAGAGAGTCAGTGGGAGGCGCCAAATGGATTCCAGGAGACTGAGGACAAGTGTGAAGAGGTGAGAGGTGACACCGTTATTTTCAATAACATTTAATGGAGAATGGGGTTTTAATAGTTCTTTAGACCAGTGTTTTTCAATGCCTTTTCCAGCCAGGCACCCTTGAAAAGTATCTTCAGCCTTGAGGCACCCCATTCCAAGGCTTGGTTCAAGTTGCTGCATGTCGCGGAACGCATGCAAAATTGCGCTCCTTCTTGACACACATTCAAATGCTTTGCTCTTTAACTGCTTCCGGACCCCCCACCGCACATTTACTGCGGCAGGGCGGCCCGGCTGCACGAAACAAAGTACCTGTACGTTGCTTCCGCCTGGGGCGCGCTTGCCGCCAGAGACCTACTCCCACTGCGATTGGACACAATGGGCTCTGCCTATGTAAACAAGGCAGATCGTTGTTCTGTCAGAGAGGAAGAGAGATCTTGTGTTCCTGTTAATCAGGAACACAGATGTGTGTCTTACTCCAGTCAGTCCATCCCTCACACAGAAATCACTCCCTCGGAGCACTTTGACCACCCCTGGTGTTAACCCCTTCCCTGCCAGTGTCATTTATACAGTGACAGTGCATTTTTTTAGCAGTGATCACTGTATTAGTGTCACTGGTCCCCAAAAAGTGTCACTTAACCACTTGACAACTGGGCACTTAAACCCCCTTCCTAACCAGACCAATTTTCAGCTTTTGGTGCTCTCACATTTTGAATGACAATTACTCAGTCATGCAACACTGTATCTTTATGAAATTTTTGTCCTTTTTTCACACAAATAGAGCTTTCTTTTGGTGGTATTTAATCACTGCTGGGTTCTTTATTTTTTGCGCCGTAAAAGAAAAAAGACCGAAAAATCTGTAAAAAAATACATTTTTCTTCATTTCTGTTATAATATTTTGCAAATTAGTAATTTTTCTTCATATATTTTGGCCAAAATTTATACCGCGACATATCTTTGGTAAAAATAACCCAAATCGGTGGATATTATTTGGTCTTTTTGAAAGTTATAGAGTCCAAAAGCTATGGTGCGAATATCTGAAAATTGATCACACCTGAAGTACTGACGGCCTATCTCATTTCTTGAGACCCTAACATGCCAGAAAAGTACAAATACCCCCCAAATGACCCCTTTTTGGAAAGAAGACATTCCAAGGTATTTAGAAAGATGCATGGTGAGTTTTTTGAAGTTGTCATTTTTTCCCACAATTTTTTCTCTGGAGCACCCAGGCCAATTCTGACATTCGTCTCCTACATGTAAAAATCATCATTTATTAGCTAGAAAATTACTTAGAACCCCAAAACATTATATATGTTTTTTTAGCAAAGACCCTAGAGAATACAATGGCTGTCGTTGCAACTTTTTATCTTGCACGGTATTTGCGCAGCAATTTTTTTAACGCGTTTTTTTTTGGAAAAAAAACTGTTTTGTGCTTTACAAAAACCAAAACAGTAAAGTTAGCCCAATGTTTTTACATAATGTGAAAGATGAAGTTACGCCGAGTAAATAGATACCCAACATGTCACCCTTCAAAATTGCACGCGCTTGTGGAATGGCGCCAAACTTTGCTACTCAAAAATCCCCATAGGCGACGGTTTAAAATTTTTTACTGGTTACATGTTTTGAGTTACAGAGGAGGTCTAGGGCCAAAATTATTGCTCTCGCGCTACCGATCGCAGCGATACCTCACATGTGTGGTTTGAACACCGTTTTCATATGTGGGCGGGACTTACGTATGCGTTCGCTTCTGCATGCGAGCACACAGGGACAGGGGCGCTTTAAAAAATTTTTTTTTTTTTTATTGTTCATTTTACTTTATTTATTTTAGTTTGATGCTTTTTTCCAAAAAAAAACAATTTTGACCACTTTTATTCCTATTACAAGGAATAAAAACATCCTTGTAATAGGAATATGGCATGACAGGTCCTCTTTACAGTGAGATATGGGGTCAATAAGACCCCACATCTCGCCGCTAGGCTGGGAAGCCTGAAATTAAAAAAAAAAAAAAGATCCTGGCTTCGATCGTAGCGGTGAGTCGGTAGAAGCACCGCAAGGCGGCGGGAAGGGGGGATGTCCCCTCTCGCCTCCCGTAAGAACGATCAAGCAGTGGAACAGCTGCTATGATCGTTCTCATGGTGTAGGGAATCGCCGGCTGAAAAAGCTGATATCTGAATGATGCCTGTAGCTGCAACCATCATTCAGATATCTCCGCACAAAGTCAAGGACGTTGTATGACGGCCGGCGGGCGGGAAGTGGTTAAAACGCTTTTTTTTTTTTAACACAAAGTTGTCCATTTATACAATATTTCTACCACATAACATGTACATGCCAAAAATGACACCCCAAAATAGATTCTCCTACTCCTCCTGAGTACGGCGATACCCCATGTGTGAGACTTCCACAGCCTGGCCACATACAGAGGGCGAGTACAGCTGAGCATGGCTCAGCATGGCAGGGTATGGCGGGGTATGGCGGGGTATGGCGGGGTATGGCGGGGTATGGCGGAGTATGGCGGGGGCATGGCAGAGTATGGCGGGGGCATGGCAGAGTATGGCGGGGGCATTGCAGAGTATTGCACAGCATTGCAGAGTATTGTGGGGGCATTGCAGAGTATTGTGGGGGCATTGCAGAGTATTGCACAGCATTGCAGAGTATTGTGGGGGCATTGCAGAGTATTGCACAGCATTGCAGAGTATTGTGGGGGCATTGCAGAGTATTGCACAGCATTGCAGAGTATTGTGGGGGTATTGCAGAGTATTGCACAGCATTGCAGAGTATTGCACAGCATTGCAGAGTATTGCACAGCATTGCAGAGTATTGCACAGCATTGCAGAGTATTGTGGGGGTATTGCAGAGTATTGTGGGGGTATTGCAGAGTATTGTGGGGGTATTGCAGAGTATTGCACAGCATTGCAGAGTATTGTGGGGGTATTGCAGAGTATTGTGGGGGTATTGCAGAGTATTGCACAGCATTAGTAGTGAGGGATGGCTGAGCATGGATGGATGGATGTCTCTGTGCAGCGCTGTGGGCACTACACATACAGCCCACAGCGCTGCAGACATCCATCCATCCCCCTCCCCGCTCACTGTGTACCGATCGGTACACAGGAGGGGAGGAGAGGAACCGGCGTCATCAGATGACGCTGGTCTGTTTACATGTGATCGCGCCGTCATTTGACGGCTCGATCACATGGTAAACGGCCACGATCAGCGGCCATTTACCGGGATCCGTGATGCGCCGGGTCCCCTGGACCCGGCGGTCACGGATGTGTTCGGGTGCGCGCCCCAGGGGGCGCGCGAGAGGGGAATTCTGGGAGGACGTCATAGTACGTCCACCCAGAGTTATCCAACCGCCCTGCAGCCGTCATTCGGCTATGGGCCGGTTGGTAACTGGTTAATGTCAGATTTGTCCGCCGCAATGTCACAGTCCCGTTAAAAATTGCTGCTCGCCGCCATTACTAGTAATAAATAAAAATGCCATAAATCAATCCCACAGTTTGTAGATGAGATAACTTTTGCGCAAACCAATCAATATACACTTATTGGGATTTTTTTTACCAAAAATATGTAGCAGAATACATATTGGCCTAAACTGGTGAAGAAATCAGATTTTTTTTTTTTTACATTTTTTTATTGTCTGCCTTTTTTGTTTATAATGCAAAAAAGAAAAACCGCAGAGGTGATCAAATATCACCAAAAGAAATCTCTATTTGTGAGTTAAAAAGGACATTAATTTTATTTGGATACAGCGTTGCACGACCGCGCAATTGTCAGTTAAAGCAGCATAGTGCCATATCGCAAAAAAAATAGTCATTAATGGGGTGAAACCTTCTGGGGCTGAAGTCGTTAAGGTTGCCATTAATTCTTAATGATACCCCACACATTGGCAAATGCGAGATGTTCTTGGTGCAGCGCAATTTTAAAAATGGGTCAGGAGCTTCTTTCCCTGCATCTCTGCAGATAGGGCAACCTATTGAAATGCATGGGCTACCCTACACGTGCTACGTGCTGCACGCAGCCACACAGATGTGAATCTAAGGCTTGTTCACATGTGAGGTTGGAGGCAGAAAAAACATGCAGTTAAGCTGTTTTTACCACCCCCAACTGCTCCCCTTTAGCTGCAAAGTCAGTAGCTGGGGGTGTAAAAATGATGTGGACACGGCTGGAAGTATACCTCCAGGTGAATGGGGCTGCACTGCAACCACCTCGCAACTGTGTGCATTGCACGTGAGGCTGCATATTACGTGCACAGTGAGGCCGCATATGATTGGCACAGTGAGGCCATATATGATTGGCACAGTGAGGGCACATATTATGTGCACTGCGAGGCTGCATATTACGGGCACTGTGAGGCTGCATATTACGGGCACTGTGGGGCTGCATATTATGGGCACTGTGAGGCTGCATACTACGGGCACTGTGAGGCTGCATATTACGGGCACAGTGGCACTACAATTGATCGGCACAGTGGCGCTACAATTGATGGACACAGTGGCACTACAATTAATGGGCACAATGGTGCTACAATTGATGGGCACAGTGGCGCTACAATTGATGTGCACAGTAAGGCTGCAATTGATGGGTTTTTTTTTCAGTATTTTTCAGAATTTTTCAGTTTGTTTGAGCACCAACTACCACTGCCCTAGGGACTCCAAGTACTTGGAGTTGGCGTTGACTGGGAATCGAACATGCACAGTGAGGCCACATATGATTGGCACAGTAAGGCTGTATATGATTGGCACAGTGAGGCCGCATATTACGTGCACTGTGAGGCTGCATATTACGCACACTGCGAGGCTGCATATTACAGGCGCTGTGAGGCTGCATATTACGGGTACTGAGAGGCT
The DNA here is from genome assembly GCF_042186555.1 of Aquarana catesbeiana. Lineage (NCBI taxonomy): Eukaryota > Metazoa > Chordata > Amphibia > Anura > Ranidae > Aquarana > Aquarana catesbeiana. The sequence goes on from NC_133325.1 coordinate 316,042,976, forward strand.
GCATATTACGGGCACAGTGGCGCTACAATTGATGGGCACAGTGGCGCTACAATTGATGGGCACCGTGGCGCTACAATTAATGGGTACAGTGGCTGCAACTCATGTGCACAGTAAGGCTGCAATTTATGGGGTTTTTTTCAGTATTTTTCTGAATTTTTCAGTTTGTTTGAGCACCAACTACCACTGCTCTAGGGACTCCAAGTACTTGGAGTTGGCGTTGACTGGGAATCGAACCCAGGTCAGCTGCTGGGATGGCAACTATGCTCACCAATGCACCAACACAAGGTAGCATGTCTTTGTAGTGTGGGAGGAAACCAGAGTACCCAGAGGAAACCCACGCAAGCACAGGGAGGACATGCAATCTCCATGCAGATAGTGTCCTGGTCAGGATTTGAACCAAGGACACCAGTGCTGCAAGGCTAACCCTTAAGCCTCTGTGCTGCCCATATATGGCCTCTGTTCCCTAAGGCTCGCCCCCTCTGAGCAGGGTACATCAGTTATGTCCACTCAAAGCGCTTCCAGAAGAAATCCAAACTTATCCTTAGCTAATATATATATACTAGAAACACATCCAAAGAATAACGTACACCTCCACAACATGTATGAACTTATCCTAAGCTACAATATATAACACTCCTATAATAAAACACGCCCAAATAACAATAAAGAGGGGTACAATGGTCCCCAAATTAGCAACACAATGGAGCTGCCAACTAAGAGCCGAGTAAGCGGGAGATTTACTGCATTGGGACATGGTGAGGCGTAATTAGGCAGCTGCATTGATGGGGGAGATGGGCGCAGATCAGGCTGCAGTGAAGCTGCAGATGGGCATTGATCAGGCTGCATTGATGCTCACTGACCATTATTTTGCTTCAAAGTGGTTTATTTAAAAAAAAAAAAGTTTTTCCTGAAACTTCCCTCTTAAATTGGGGTGCGTGTTATACGCCGATAAATACGGTAAATACAGTCGTGTGTGTGTATGTGTGTGTGTATGTATGATATATATATATAGTGTATATTGGTGTACTGTTTCTACTACACTTCTGGTGATGTACACAATACAGTGCAGTCGTAGTGCAGTTGCTACTACTTTTCTACTGGTGTACACAGTACACAATACAGTGTAGCCATAGTGCAGTTGCTACTGCTTTTCTGGTGGTGTATACAGTGCAACCGTAGTGCAGTTGCTACTAAACTTCTGGTGGTGTACACAGTACACAATACAGTGTAATGTGGTGTTGCAAAGCAAAATATACATCATGTCCAGAAGGCCACCAAGGAGAGGCAGATGCTCACAGGCCACTAAAAGAGGGCAAGCAGCCTCTGTGTCTACAGTCAACAGTGCTGGTTGTGGACATGGTGCATCCTCTGCAGGTGGCCGTGGGGCATGCTTGTCCTTTTTTCTGTTGCTGGCCATGTTATTGAGCCAGAACATGCAGAAGAGTTGGTGGAGTGGATAACAAAGCCGTCCACATCTTCTGTCACCCAGGCTCAGAGTAGTTTGCCTTCCAATGCAGCTGCTAAAGCGGCCTATTCCACCAGCTTCTTGTCCACAGTCACTCCTTCCTTAGCCCCACTAAAATGCATGGAGGAGTACCCCAAACTATTTGACCACAGTATTGGGTACATGCTGCTGGAGGATGCGCAACGATTTGAAGGCTCCGTTGTTGGTTCCCAGGTTGAGGAAGGGAGTAACATGAGCCTAGAGAGAGGGGGTGCTCAAGAAGGACAAGAAACTTGCAGTCATGTTCCCCCAGCTGCAGCATACTGCCAAGTTTGCTCCAGTGACGAGGAGGGAGGGGATGATGAGGTCACTGACTCTACTTGGGTGCCTGATAGAAGGGAGAAAGAGGCGGCACAACTCCAATGAGACAGGATGTCCTCTAGGGGGCAACTTAAGGGCAGCCACCCTACTGCATCACCCCGCAGATCTCTGCAGGTGCAGGGCATTTCTGAGTCCCCGCTGATTCTGAAAAGTTCCTTGGTGTGGGCCTTTTTTGACAAGTGTGCAGCAGATGGCACCGTTGCTGTTTGCAAGTCTGAAGCGAATCAAGCGGCCAGAACAGAAGCTGCTTGGGCACCACATGCTTGACTAGACATATTACCACCTCCCATGCAGTCTGTTGGCAACAGCACTTGAAAGACCCACATCAAAGAAAAAGGCTCACTTCTCCTTGCTCCTCATCTGGGATCTCCAACCACACTATACATCCGGTCCTCTCAAAAACCTGCACTGAGAGGAATGAAGGTACTTGCAGCCAATTTGATATCAGTACACCACCATCTGATTTTAGCAGGCACATTTCCCTACCCCAGTTGCTAAACCATAAAAAGAAACTTTGGTCCCAGCCATCCACATGCTCAGCGTCTGAATGCTAGCTTGGCCAAATTGCTAGCACTGCAACTGCTGCCTTTTCAGCTGGTAGACTCTGCCCCCTTTCGTGAAATTGTGGAATGTGCTGTACCTCCGTGGCAGGTTCCAAAATGCCATTTCTTTTCATGGAAGGCCATTCCGGCTCTCTACCGACATGTGGAAGGCAATGTTTTGGCCTTGTTGGACAGGGCGGTCAACAGTAAGGTGCATATTACCGCTGACCCATGGTCTAGCAGGCATGGGCAGGGACGTTACCTGTCCTACACGGCGCACTGGGTAACTCTGCTGGCAGCGGAGAAGGATGCAGGACAGGTTTCAGTATTTTTGGATGTTGTTCCACCACCACGCCTCTAACATGCTAGTGGTGATTCTGCCACAGCTCTCTCCTCCACCCCCTCCTCTTCTTCTTCTTCTATGGCCTCTTCTGCAGATTTGTCCTCTGAACCAACGGTGCTCAAGGAGCTACGCAAGCACTCAGGCAAAAAGATGCCATGCAGTGCTTGGGTTGGTCTGCTTAGGGGACAGGAGCCACACTGGAGCAGAGATTCTGTCAGCTCTGCAGAGGCAGGTTCATAAGTGGTTGACGCCGTGCCAGCTTCGGCCAGGAATGGTTGTATGCAACAATGGCATCAACCTTCTCTCCGCCCTCCGACAGGGACACTTGACCCATGTTCCATGTTTGCACACATCCTGAATTTGGTGGTGCAGTGGTTCTTGAGCAGGTACCCAGGCTTACAGGATCTCCTGAGGCAGGCCAGAAAAGTCTGTGGTCATTTCCGCCGGTCATACAATGCCAGTGCTCGGCTGGCTGACATTTAAAGGGAATGCAACCTGCCCACCAACCGCCTCATTTGTGACATGCCCGCCAGGTGGTACTCAACATTGGCAATGCTGCAGTGGCTGCACATGCAGCAGAGGGCCATCAATGAGTACCTGTGTAAGTATGGCACCAGGACAAGGTCAGGGGAGCTTGGCTTCTTTTCGCCAGTCCAGTGGTTACTGATCAAGGATGCAAGCACTGTCCTATCACCATTTGAGGAGGCCATGAGGATGGTGAGCAGCGACAATGCATGCATCAGTGATACTGTCCCTCTTGTCTTCCTGTTGGAGCACACGCTTTGTGGAATAATGGACAGGGTACTTGAGGCAGAACAGCGGGAGGAAGAGGAGGACTTCCTTCCCTCTCAAGACCCCTTTATCCAGATAGTATTCTTGCGGGCCCGCCAAACACACAGGAAGAAGAGGAGGAGGAGGTTCTGTCACCATGGACGTGGAGGATAACACTCAGCAGCAGTCTTCAAGGGATGGTTTTCAGTCCCCAGAAACCCAAGGAGTTGTACGTTGCTGGGAGGAGGTTGTTACGAATCATGTGATCCTTAGTGACCCAGAGGACTCAGAATCGAATGCCTCTGCAAACTTACGCTGCATGGCCTCCCTGATTCTGCAAAGCCTGCAAAAAGACCCTAGGATTTGTGGTATCAAGGAGAGGGATCATTACTGGCTGGCAACCCTTCTTGATCCACGTTACAAGGATAAGGTTGCAGAACTCATCCTGCCTTCGCAGAGGGAGCAGAGGATGAAACAACTTCAGGAGGCCTTGAAGAAAGGTTTGTGCAATACATTTCCAGACCCTGGGAGGTTAAAATTTCCTGGTGCTGGACAACGTTTTGCTTAGGCTTCGTTCAGTCAGAGGAAGAGCGGGGGAGAAGGTGGCCGGTAGACCAATGCCCATAGACAATTTTTCAGTCCTCAGCGCCAAGGTCTGATCGGTTCAAGCAACCATCACCAGCGTCTGCTTTACATGGTGCAGAAATATCTAGGGGCAAGAGCAGACTTGGAGACCTTTCCAACAGACCATCCACTGGGTTACTGGGTCTTGAGGATGGACAACTAGCCAGAACTTGCTCAATATGCAATTGAGCTACTGGCCTGTGCTGCATCCAGCGTTCTTTCTGAACACACATTCAGGGCTGCTGGAGGATTTGTAACAGATCATAGAGTGCGCCTGTCCACAGACTCCATTAATAGGCTCACATTCATAAAAATGAATCAGTCTTGGATCAACAGCTATCAAGCACTTGATGCTGATGTAACTGATTGATTTTTCTATGGATGTGGGATCCCTTGAAGATTGCCTATGTTGAGTGACTATCCTATTCCTCCTCAATCTTGATGATGCTAGCTTTCAACAATTTTTTTTGGTTTAGGGCACCACCACCACTGCCTAAGGCCCAATTTTTCTGTCCCTGTTTAACAGGGGCATATAATTACAATTCGTGATCTAATATTTCACAGCAGGGCCCGTTCCTGTGCCTACCAAGAGTAACTGTGAGGGTTTACAGTGTTGTGGCACCACCACCACCACCAAAGGCCCAAGTTTTCTGCCCCTGTTTAACAGGGGCATGTAATTAACATTTTTGATACAGTATTTCAGAGCAGGCTCCGTTCCTGCGCTCACCGAGAGTAACTGTGAGGTCTTACAGTGTTCTGGTACCACCAACACCTAAGGCCTAATTTTCTGCATAGCATATAGGGCAGGCCGTATAGTATATATACTTCTGTTCAAAGTATTTAGTGCCTGGGGCCCCCCCCCACGCCATTTTTTTTTTAAAATGTGGGTGCGGGGTTACCTTTTAATATACATACCAGACCCAAAGGGCCTGGTAATGAGCTGGGGGGGGGGGGGGACCCATGCCGTTTTTCTCAATGATTTTCATCTATATTGCCAGGACCCAACAATACATTACAGACGCAAGCAGTTTTAAATGACTTTTTTCCTTTAGAAATGTAATTTTGCTGTGGTATTGTTCTAATCACGGGAAAACTGCGCCACTTTAGAGGCATACTATAAACACCCCCCCGGCACGATATTTAAAGGAATATTTAATTTCTATTTTTTCACTTTAAGCATTATTAAAATCACTGCTCTCCATCACTGATTGGGAAGAAGTTCTAAATGAACATGCAGTGATGCAGAAAGCATGCAAGCCAGAGCCAGCCAGGAGTATAGCATTTTCAGAAGAGGATCAGCAATGGCAGCCTACATATTTCTCTCAGTATGGGTTCCCTTGTAACGATTTGGGAGAATTCTAGTGGTCCCCGAAAACATTCATCCCTGGAAAAAGACTCTGCAATCCAAGATGGCTGCTGTGTGTACAGTAGATGCTCCTTTTCCCCTTATTTATTGCTATGGGAGAGATTCTGCTCACTTCCTGCTTTTCTGACCCCGGAGGAAGTGAGGGCTAAATCTCCACTATGGGGACCCCAGGCAGTGATAAAGATCTAACCCACTCCCACTCTACTATTGTGACCAATCAGATTCTGGGATTACACCATGGAAACAGAAATACATTTATTATCCATTATGATTGTATCCTTTCCATTGAAATCCACTTCCCCAAATGTGGCATATTGATTGAATGGGTTGTCATCTATAGATCGATTATTCCTATTGAAGCAGATCAATCAGAAAATAAATTGATCATTTATCAAAGTGATTATCACCACCATTAGGGTTTAACCTCTTCAGCTCTGGAAGGTTTTACCCCCCTTCATGACCAGGCCATTTTTTGTGATACGGCACTGCGTTACTTTAACTGACGTGGTCATGCGCCGCTGTACACAAATAAAATTGATGTAATTTTTTTCCCACAAATAAAACTTTCTTTTGGTGGGATTTGATCACCTCTGTGGTTTTTACTTTTTGCTCTTTAAACAAAAATACACGATAATTTTTGAAAAAAAAACAATATTTCTTTATTTCTGCTATAAAGCATCCAAAAATAAAAAGGTAAAAAAAATAGAAGTTCTTCATCAATTTATTGCAATATGTATTTTGCTACATATTCTTGTTAAAAACATTCCCAATAAGTGTATATTGATTGGTTTGGGCAAAAGTTATCCCGTCTACAAACTATGGGATAGACATTACGGCGGATAAATCGGACACTAAGTGACACTTTTGATACTTTTTTGGGGACCAGTGACACGAATACAGTGATCAGTGCTAAAAATATGCACTATCATTGTACTAATGACACTGGCTGAGAAGAGGTTAATTTCAGGGGTGATCAATCAGTTAAATGTGTGTCTAGGGGTGCTTGCTAACTGTGGGGGAGGTGCTGTGGGAAGACAGAGATCTGTGTTTCTGCTTAGTAAAAACACATGATCTTTGTCTTCTCTACTAGCAGAATGGCGATCTGTCTTGTTTACATACTGTAGATCACTGTTCCACCTCTGATAGAAACAATTGGCGGGTCCCGGTGGACATCGTGCGCGCTGGAGAGCCGGGAATGCAGAATCACATACCTTTTTTTTTTTTGGGTATAGGGGGGCAGGATTAGAACCTTTGTCAGTTTTTATTGCAGTCTGTGTCCCCAGTAGGTAGAGTCACCCTCTTTATTTGTCCTGTTTATTATTATCATAACTAATGAAAGTAAAAGAAAATCCCAAATGTAGGGTTGTCACCAGAAAAGTAATAGAGGGGAAATCTTCCAATGGGGACACTAGTTGTGACCTGGGGGCCCCCAGGGGCTTCCCTTAATTTGCAGGGATATCCTCTCACTTCCTGTTTGGTTATGGGACAGAAAGTGAAGGGGAATCTCCGTAATGGGACACAGATGGCTAAAGATAAACTGACGGGTTATGACCCTCCCTCATTTTTACTAGGAGCCTGCAAAGCATTGCACCCGCGATAAGCAAATTGTGGGTGCAATGCCGGGCTCCTGCAGACTGTCAGTGTTAGCTGTCTGCTCATACCTCGTACACACTGACAGGAAGCATCAATCACCTACCTAGAAGGTTCAACAGTGCCCTGGTAGTTCATTGAGAACTACAAGCTGACAACCGCAAAGGCTGCTGGAATTTGTAGTTCATTCACAGATTAATAAATGATGCTGCCAGGTGGGCCCCTCTTGGGTGTGTCTTTTAAAAAAAAAAATGTGACAGTGGGTGAAGATTCCCCGCTTGCTGTCACAACAGGGGATGGGAGGGATGTGGGCGCTCTGTCACAACAGGGAATGGGAGGGGTGCGGAGGGACACTGTCACAACAGGGGAAGGGAGGGGTGCGGGGGCCACTGTCACAATAGGGGATGGGAGGGATGCAGGGACCACTGTCACCACAGGGGATATGAGGGGTGCGGGGGCCACTGTCACAACAGGGAATGGGAGGGGTGTGGGGGCCGCTGCATCTTACACCCTTAATATGGTTGGAACACTATGAAAAGGTGAAGTTCTCCTTTAAGAAGTGGGAAGAGGAAGGATCCTTCTTTGCAGGAGAGATGTAGATTGTCACTTCTGTATAACCAGTCCAAAAAGTCCCCCTTTAATCCTAAGCTGATGGCTGCAGTAGTAGATTTTGTTTAGTCGGCGACCAACTTCAAAGTGAAGGTGATGGGTTGGCTCCATATCTGCCGATCATCCCACAGAGCCGGCAGCGCGGTGCCCCCTTCCTCCTGTGGTTCCGTGGTTCTCTCGCTCTTACCAGAGCCCGGGAACACAACCGCCAGTTAGGGGAAGGAGAGCGCTGTGAGACTGAGGCAAATCCACATCTCCACCTCACATGCAAACAATGAACCCGGAAGTGATGTCACTACCAGGTTCAAATCCACCATTTCCTGGACAGTACAGCCAGGAGACACATCTAACCAAGCCAATCTGTGATTGGTTAGATGGGGTGAAGGGCAGGGAAGACATTGAGGTCTAATTTCTCCATAAAGAGTTCCCAGTCACCTGCGGTTTATTAACCTCTTGTGATAGCAATCATTTAAAAAATAAAATTATTATTATTTATTATTTATAAAATAAGTGTGTGCACCTTGTTTCCCCCCAGACAATGGTATTATAGTGACAGGTATTGCTGTCTTACAGGGCCCTGAAATGTAAAACATTCCTCGGGTTGGATGGCTATGTGGGGTCTCCGTTGGTAATATTCCCCCTCACTTCCTGTCCTGGTGACAACATATATACTACAAGGACACAGACAAATACAAATCTGGCTGGGGTTCCAGACTTCCCCTTCTCTACTTAAGAAAAGTAATTTTCTGGCTGTTGGAGGGTTCCCCTCACTCCCTGTCTGATAGAATGTTGTCAGCAGGACAGGAAATGAGGGAAAATCTCAGTAACAGAGCCCCAGTTAGTAGGAAAAACTTTTCCTACGCTTTCCCACACTAATCAATAAAAATGTTTTGGCTGGACATACACTTTGAATGAAATGAGTGTAACTACTTCACCTCCAGAAGGTTTTACCCCCCTTTAAGATCTGGCTATTTTTAGCTAGCTATTCAGCTCTGTGATACTTTAACTGGTAATTGCGTGGTCAAACAACACTGTACCCAAATGTCATTTTCTTTCACACAAATAGATTTCTTTTGGTGGTATTTGATCACTACTGGCTGATATAACAAAATATCCAATAAACAATTAATAAGTTTCAACAATTTGTTCAAAATATATTCTGCTCCATGTCTTTGGTAAAAGAATTCCAATAAGTGTATATTGATAGGTGTGTGAAAGTTATAGTGTCTACATATTATGGGATATATGTGGGAGTTTTTATTTTTTTATACTAGTAATAACAGTGATCAGTGACTTATAATGTGACTTATCAATGACTTATAATGCTTTTACTAACAGATCTCTGTTTTTTGCTTTGCAGGGATGAGAAACAGAGAGATCGTTCCCTTTCTGCTGTACATGGCCCTGTGTTGCTTGTCAGCACAGGGCTCAGGGCTATGATTGGACACAGCTTATAAGTGGGTCCCAGCCACGAATCATCGGCTGGAACTTGCTAACAGACTTACACTGTGTACAATCGCAGCAGGTGTCGGTGAGGGGGTGAGCGTGCACGTGCCCTAAACCCGAAGGCACTCAGCTATGTACCGGGAAGTCGCTTTGCCTGCATAGGCCGCCTGTCTGCAGTACATTGTGGATGGGCGGTCCGCAAGATCTTAAAGTGGTTCTAAATCCTGAAGGTGTGCTAACCTAATGTATTACCTGCATGAAGGTACAAAACCTTCAGTATGCAGCTCCATAGCTAGCGACTTGTTATGGGGGCAAGGGGGGGAGGGAGCCCCCATGAGCGTCAGCGGAATGGGGCTGCTCTGTGCAAACCCATTACACAGAACAGGGAAGTATAGCATGTTTAAATATATATATATATATATATATATATATATATATATATATATATATATATATACAGTATCTCACAAAAGTGAGTACGTCCCTCACATTTTTGTAAATATTCTATTATATCTTTTTATGTGACAACACTGAAAAAAATGAAACAAATGATAAGAACCGCAAGATATACAAATAATAATATATAGGTGAAACGTATATAAACTATTGTAGCCCCTGAAGTGACAAAACAATACATGTGCATATATTCCAATATACAAGGAACCACCTAACCCAACAATAGGGAAAAGTGGTTATGTGTAAAAGAGCAAAAAAAACGTGAAAGTTTAGTACATCACAAATGTGTATTACACACAAATAAAACGTGTAAATGAAAAGTCCATCCGGGACTTATATAAAATAGGTGACCCAAAATCAATGTGTAAGGAACCACCTAACCCAACAATAGGGAAAAGGGGTTGTGTGCAAAAAAAAAAGGAAATTTTTTAGTACATCACAAATGTGTGTTACACACAAACAAAACGTGTGAATAAAAAAATATCCGGGACTTCTATACAAATAAAATGGGTGACCCGAGATCCAAATAATGTGGTGGGAAAACAATCAACAGCCGCCAAGATCAATGCTGGAGGACCAATGGATCCAAAGATGGCATCCACGAGATCTGGTGATAAACCTCTGTGTGGAAGGTGTAGGCATATGTACCCTTACCGGAGGTGGTGGACTCCCAGTCAGCGACTTGGGAGTCAAACGGACTTGTATTGAAGCAGGGGGGGTAGCTCCTGGATCCCAATAACTGCAGATGGTGAAGGAATGGCGACACTGACCGACTCTATCGCTTTTAATCTCACCGACTTATCCCATCAAAGTTGTCAGTGCTTGTTGTAGATATAACTCCATAGGCAGGAAGTCAATCCTCAAAGGGAAAAAAACGAAGGCTTCCCCATAGTGTGAATTGACTAAGAACCAGCTTTATTAAAACGAATAATAAAAACACTATGGCTCTTCAAAAGAGGACAATAAAAAATAGCGCTAGAATTCAAATGGTGGCAAGACAGGCATAACAAACCCTACGCGTTTCGTCCGAAGGGACTTCAACTGGGACTTCAACGCGTAGAGTTTGTTATGCCTGTCTTGCCACCATTTGAATTCTAGCGCTATTTTTTATTGTCCTCTTTTGAAGAGCCATAGTGTTTTTATTATTCGTTTTAATAAAGCTGGTTCTTAGTCAATTCACACTATGGGGAAGCCTTCGTTTTTTTCCCTTTGAGGATTGACTTCCTGCCTATGGAGTTATATCTACAACAAGCACTGACAACTTTGATGGGATAAGTCGGTGAGATTAAAAGCGATAGAGTCTGTCAGTGTCGCCATTCCTTCACCATCTGCAGTTATTGGGATCCAGGAGCTACCCCCCCTGCTTCAATACAAGTCCGTTTGACTCCCAAGTCGCTGACTGGGAGTCCATCACCTCCGGTAAGGGTACATATGCCTACACCTTCCACACAGAGGTTTATCACCAGATCTCGTGGATGCCATCTTTGGATCCATTGGTCCTCCAGCATTGATCTTGGCGGCTGTTGATTGTTTTCCCACCACATTATTTGGATCTCGGGTCACCCATTTTATTTATATAGAAGTCCCGGATATTTTTTTATTCACACGTTTTGTTTGTGTGTAACACAGATTTGTGATGTACTAAAAAATTTCCTTTTTTTTTGCACACAACCCCTTTTCCCTATTGTTGGGTTAGGTGGTTCCTTACACATTGATTTTGGGTCACCTATTTTATATAAGTCCCGGATGGACTTTTCATTTACACGTTTTATTTGTGTGTAATACACATTTGTGATGTACTAAACTTTCACGTTTTTTTTGCTCTTTTACACATAACCACTTTTCCCTATTGTTGGGTTAGGTGGTTCCTTGTATATTGGAATATATGCACATGTATTGTTTTGTCACTTCAGGGGCTACAATAGTTTATATACGTTTCACCTATATATTATTATTTGTATATCTTGCGGTTCTTATCATTTGTTTTGTTTTTGTTGAAGACAATAACAGTCCCATAGGACCTATTTTCAGCAATATTCTTTGTTGTGCACACTGCCCTTCAGACACCATTCTGTTTGGCCCTGCCCAATAAAGGACATCTTTTTTAGCGCCACACTTATTTTTATATATTTTTTTACAATTTTGTCTGATTGTTGTGTTCGGCTGCTCTGCCTCTTGGTTGGCGCATTATCATTTTTTGATACTGAAAAAAATGACACTTTGCTCCAATGAAAAGTAGTGAATGTACAGCTTGTATAACAGTGTAAATTTGCTGCCCCCTCAAAAAAACGATATATATATATATATATATCAATCATAGGGATAGAGGGGAGGAGTCAAACGAGAACACCACATCCCAATAGGTAAATTGAGAAAAAGGGGACTTGAGGCCACAGAGAGGCCAAGGGACTTTTACGGTGCTCGATAAACAGAGTGAAAATTTATAAAAAATATATTTTATTTAATAAATCTTTTAAAAAAGACAGACATGAGACAAAACACTGATGAATGTTTACAGAACAATTTCAGTAAAAATATGATACAGAGCTTAATACCACTTTCTCAACATGTTTCGCTTTCTTAAGCTTCTTCAGGAGATATAGTGTGGCATCTGATCAACTATAGAATAAGAGATAAGCTATAAATACTCATGTCCAAAGATATATATAACAACCATATTAAATTCAATTGGTATACAGGTATACATCAATACAATACATTTTTGAGTATGGATCATTGCAAGGTATAAATATCGCTACATAGTGTGTCAGCGGAATTACAACAAATAATAATGAATATGAAAACAATAATAATAATGATATTGAAAAAACAAAAAAAAAAACCCACCACAAACAATCCACCTTACCAGTATTGTAAAAACTGGAACTAACTGTAGATATGTATTTGAAACTCGAAATTGTGCACACATGGGTTATGTCCTCCACCCCTGACTCCCTGGTAAGGCATGCAGAGAGGGGCAAAAAGGATCTTGGTATGTAGAGTAGATGAAACTCTCTGTGAGATGAGAAGGAATCAAATACATTGGTGTCAAAAGGTAAGCATCAGGGAGTGGGTATTACAAAAAATACTTGTAGTGAACTACCCTGGGGTGATGAAAGATAAGAATATTGGTTGCAAATACCTTTTCAGGCGAGTAGAATCAATAAGGTTTCAAAGTCACATCCAGAGGATGGTTAAAAGCAAATAGCCTCTTAATAAAGGGTTCCTTAAACACAGCGGGAAGCAAGTGAAACTTTGCAGGATGTGAAAATGACCCCACATGGAACCTGCGGGTCAAACAGCATAAGAAGGCGCTATATTTCCCATAGCTGGGGACCTATAAATTAAAAAAAAAAAAAAAAAAGAAAAAATATATTTTTTCACCAGTAGAGAGATAATGATAGTAAACAGAAACAAAGCTGATAACAAGTCCATGACTGGAGCGGAGTTGGAGACTAACTTGAAGGAGACACAATTGGCAGAAAAGAACACCAAAGTGGTCCACCAGAGGGACTGCAGCGTTGTCTGCCTGGCGTCGGAGGGGAATGACAGAATGACGATTTATACCCCTCTCCAGAGTGACGGCGCCTGACTCGCTGTCACGCTGCGGACCAAACGAGAGGACCGCGCATGCGCACGCATCCAGGCTGTAAAATGGCGGCGACGTCAATGACGCTGGAGTGTTCATTGACCAGCGGCCATTTTGGAAAATCCGGTGCCCGGAGCAAGACACAAAGAGAGCCCTCGGAGATAGACAGAGGGAGGACAATGGTACCTCCCAGTCTGCGAGGGGAAAAAAAGAGACAGAAAAATGGTGGAGCTGGGATGCATGAGCCTTAGGCGATCCTCATATGTATAACAGTGTAAATTTGCTGCCCCCTCAAAATAACTATATATATATATATATATATATATATATATATATATATATTTATTTAGAATCACTTGAATGTATTTTCCTTCATTTCAGATTTCACCACCAATCCCCTCAATAAAAAAAAAAAAAAAGGCGTATGGACTGTTCTATGTCTCTGAGTGTTTTCTCAGAGACATAGAAAAGGCCATACGCTTTTTTTTTTTTTTTTTTTTTTATTGAGGGGATTGAACTTGGATGGGGTAAGGGAAATATGGGATGCCAGTAGAATTGGTAGCACTTGCTTGGGACAACTATACACAGTCCAGTATATACACTCCATTTCTCCTCCTGCACATCGCTTCCTCTCTAATCTTCAGACACAGCTAGCACAAAGTAGTTAGGGCTGACACTGGCTCAGACAGGCCTTTGTAGTTGCCCTTTGCAGGCAGGGACTGTGGGCCCCTATAGTGTAGCCAAATATAAAGTCTCTGGTGCTAGCTGTTCTACATGCGGCTTCTGAGCCCAGTAACCCATCTTCAGGCCCTGCCAGCCCTCCTAGCTGCAGCTGCCTCTTTTCACTGCCCCTGCCACAACAGTCCACACTTCTGGTTCTGCACCCATCTAAGACTGCAAGCTCCCAGTCCTCTCAGACGTGCCTCCCCAGTCCTCCTGACTGTGCCTCACTCACCAGCCCTCCTGGCTGTGACCAGTTTTCCTCTCTGGAGTCCCTTAGCAGTGCTCTCTCCTGCTGTCCTCTCTTTGTTCTCTCTTGTGCCTCCGGTCCAGGGTCTCTTCATGCATTCCGGAAGGTGGTCTCGACTGCGCCCGAGCCCAGGCCCAAGGTCACCGCCCCCCCAGACTGGGGAGCTCCCTCAAAGGCCCCAGCAGCCTCCACACTCTCTCACTCCAGCTCTTCCACTCAACAACTACCCCCCAGCTGGGCTGACTCTGGGTATTTAAGGAGACCTGCCCCCTGCCAATCCAGGTTGGGGATTGGTCAGGGCTCCCTAAAACACCCCAGTCAGCTCCACCTCTCCTCCCTCCTCTCTTTCCAGAACTTTCCAGCAAACTCTGGAAAGAAGATTGAGGTCTCAGTGATGCTGCCTGGTGAGTCACCAGCTGCTTTTCTGAGCCACTCCCAGCCCAGACCAGATCAAAACAAACAGGCCTGCTGCCAGCCAGGCCTGCCTAAATGTACCTACCTAAAAAAATCCTACCTCTAGCACCTACCTACCTAGAGGGTGCTACCCTTTTATGTATAAATGTGAGTTAGGGACCTTAGATTGTAAGCTCCTTGAGGGCAGGGACTAATGTGAATGAACAATATATATGCAAAGCACTGCGTAAATTAACGGCACTATATAAGTACCTGAAATAAATAAATAATGTGTAACAGATACGTGTTAGGCGCAGAGTAGCAGTACATGTAACAGAGGAAGATTGGCAAAGCATAAGTTTACTTTAAGACTGGGTTCCATTACTTCAATGAAATCTGTAATTTTTAAAATGTTTGTGTAAACCTTTTGTTGAAGCCTGTAATGCATGTAGTATATAAAGCTCACAAAAGTATGGTTCTTCCAAACAAATCATGAAAGCATACATTACTTCACCGTAAATGTGCAGTAATTTTCTCCATAAGGAAATCTGAAGGAAAATTGTTCCTTGATAGGAAAGGCCCCTGTTAAGTGCTTGGTGCCTGCTATGTGAAGAAAGCTATAGTAAATCAACATTTACATGCACAATACTTTGGTGTATAATTAGCACAGCATGCAGTGATTATATAGCTATGGAGATGTTGTGGATGTATAAATTATCTATATTTCCTAATAATTTGTATTTGTAACATGTCGTGTATGTATGATATACATCCCTCTGTTTGGCATATGCAAGTACTTTACTGCAGCGACCAGATTTAGTAAGAAAAGGGAACGAGTTGCTCTTTTATCCCTATTACTGTATACTGTTTTTCAGTTGTAATTACGTTATTTTATAGTCCCATTTTTACACAACCCTTTCAGAAAAATAATACACATTTTTACTAGCCTGTTTCAATTAGCATTTGTTTTATTTGATATGGAAGGATGACAGTTTGTGTAATAGAACCTGTAAACATCATTTTTGCGGAGATGTAACAGACACACCAGTTACAGAGCTCTCTGCTAATCTGAATGGGGTTTTGCACTGAATAAGCTGCTTGTACCAGGGAAGTTAAAACAAAGGAGACTTTTTCAGGAAATAAGTTTGGCTTAGAACATGGTGACGTTCCCTACTAGGAGCTCTAAAATAAAGAGGCAGTGTTGCAGGATATTTGTATGAACATGGGTTGATTGTCACATGGTGACTTTATATAGATGAAGTGTGAATCGCAGTTACTTAAGATTGTTTAGTGTCTTTTGAAGGCTAAGTTCACCTTCAAAAAATAAACAAAATATTAATAATAATAAATGCACATGATTTCACAGGCTGCTGCAAAGTAACATGTTACATACAGCTTACACACCCTACATATGGGTGAAAGCTTGTTACAAAAGGTGAATTTATCCTTTAACATTGCGGGTTTAAAAATAATTGGCCGATTTATAAAGGGGTGAAATCTCATCACCATTTATTTAGATTTCACAATTGTTTCCCTATTTATAAAACTTCCCCAGAATTAAATGGCAAAGTCTATTCTTTAGAAGGGTTTAGCCATTTCATAAGGAGATGAACTTCTGTTTAGTCCAGTGGCAGCCACTCCATAAAGGGCGCAGGGGCGCTGCCCCCCTAATCCATGCGCCCAACCTTTAATAAACATGCAGGGTGCTGGACACATGGATTTCAATAGGGTTTTTTTTTTTTTTTTTTTCAAGCACATGATTAGAGCCTGAGGCTCTAATTGGCTTCAAAAAAGGGTGGGCTCGCGGCGCAGAGCACTGTACCCTGAGCCCACCCAGTTGTGTGAAATTAGGGAATTAATATTCGCTAATGTCTTCTTGTTTCTCTTCCCGGCCAATCAAGAAGCAAGTCCTAAGACCCCACCCCATTGGCCGGGAGTCCGAAAACCCGATTGAACAGCGACCGCCGGGACACGGAGGAGACAGAGGGGGAAGCCGCAGCCGCGACCTGGATAGAGGAAGTGCTGATCGATTGACGACCGAGTGAGCCGATGACCAGGGGGTGGGTTGGTGTGGGGTGGTGGGCTGGAGCGACTGGGGGGGGTGAGATGTCTCAGGTTTGTTTGCCGCCCCCCCACCCGACCGATGGAGCACCAGCCACTACTGGTTTAGTCCTGTAGAGTTTATCCATATGATATTATTTAGGAAAGAAATCTAAAAAAATATGTTTAATCAGTGTCAGACATCGTTATTTATGGAATGATTGTATGTCATGAAACAGGCACTTCTATCTTACATTGACAGGGTTAGTACTGTCAGGTCAAGGATATGGCCTTTGATTTTAGGCATTAGAATTCAATGCATGCATGAAACGACGTAACTGAGATCTGAAATCCCCTGCCTCTTTGCCCTATCACTGACCAAGCTAAAGCAGGTCAACACTGACAGGAGATTAGATATAGTGAATTCAGCTGTCTTTACATTTTTTTAGTGAATACTCTTCAAGAAGTGTGACCAAAACCCAATATTCTGCACCTGAAGCCTTCAAAAGAGAAGACTGTACAAACTTCAGAGTGGGATAAAGGACTGGAAAGAACTCCTGCTGCCTTATCAAAACTTTCTTTAATTGGGGGTTGACTTTTAAAAGCATTAAATAGGTCATTGATGGGGGTACACAGGGGATTAAAAAAAATACTTCTCTCCGTAGTTTGTAAAGGGGAGGACAGTCAGTAAGTGCACAATACTGGGGATGCTAGGCACATTTTCGTAGGAACTCAGGCATAGGTAAGCCTCATGCATGCTGATATGTTTATTAATTATTGGACAAACTATTTTATAAAACAAGGGAGGGTAGTGGATGTAATATAGTGCATAAAACGATCCAGTGTTATAGCAGCTGTGCAACCCTGAGCTGCTGCACAGCCGATATGTTATTGGATTGGGGACAGGTGTGTGTATAAGACTAGGAAGAATGCCATGGGCAGGTTCAGTTACACTTTAGAAATGGACTGGATTATTATCATATGCAAGTCAAGCCAGAATGTTATAAGGCAGTGATATTTGAACCATGTATGAAGATGATATGGATATATTTTTTTAATATGGAGACAACAGGAGGTGGTTAGTAGGTGATTTCAGAACAAAGAGCGTATTCAACTACTACCACAAAACCTTTGTAGCCAAGGTGTTTGGGTGTTAGGTTGTCCACAATCATTTTAATTTTGGGTACGGAGTGAATTATACAGTATCTCACAAAAGTGAGTACACCCCTCACATTTTTGTAAATATTTTATTATAACTTTTCATGTGACAACACTGAAGAAATGACACTTTGCTACAATGTAAAGTACTGAGTGTACAGCTTGTATAACAGTGTAAATGTGCTGTCCCTTCAAAATAACTCAACACACAGCCATTAATGTCTAAACTGCTGGCAACAAAAGTGAGTACACCCCTAAGTGAAAATGTCCACATTGGGCCCAAAGTGTAAATATTTTGTGTAGCCACCATCATTTTCCAGCACTGCCTTAACCTTCTTGGGCATGGAGTTCACCAGAGCTTCACAGGTTGCCACTGGAGTCCTCTTCCACTCCTCCATGACGACATCACGGAGCTGGTGGATGTTAGAGACCTTGCACTCCTCTACCTTCCATTTGAGGATGCCCCACAGATGCTCAATAGGATTTAGGTCTGGTGACATGCTTGGCCAGTCCATCACCTTTACCCTCAGCTTCTTTAGCAAGGCAGTGGTTGTCTCGGAGGTGTGTTTGGGGTCGTTATCATGTTGGAATACTTCCCTTCGGCCCCGTTTCCGAAGGGAGGGTATCATGCTCTGTATGTCACAGTACATGTTGGCATTTATGAGTCCCTCAATGAACTGTAGCTCCCCAGTGCCGGCAGCACTCATGCAGCCCCAGACCATGACACTCCCACCACCATGCTTGACTGTAGGCAAGACACGCTTGTCTTTGTACTCCTCACTTGGTTGCCGCAACACAAGCTTGACACCATCTGAACCAAATAAGTTTATCTTGGTTCCAGTAATCCATGTCCTTAGTCTGCTTGTCTTCAGCAAACTGTTTGCGTGCTTTCTTGTGCATCATCTTTAGAAGAGGCTTCTTTCTGGGACGACAGCCATACAGACCAATTTGATGCAGTGTGCGGCGTATGGTCTGAGCACTGACAGGCTGACCCCCCACCCCTTCAACCTCTGCAGCAATGCTGACAGCACTCGTACATCTATTTCCCAAAAACATCCTCTGGATATGACGCTGAGCATGTGCACTCAACTTCTTTGGTCGACCATGGCGAGGCCTGTTCTGAGTGGAACCTGTCCTGTTAAACCGCTGTATGGTCTTGGCCACCAGGCTGCAGCTCAGTTTCAGGGTCCTGGCAAACTTCTTATAGCCTAGGCCAGTGATGGCGAACCTTGGCACCCCAGATGTTTTAGAACTACATTTCTCATGATGCTCCACTACACTGCAGAGTGCATGAGCATCATGGGAAATGTAGTTCTAAAACATCTGGATTGTCAACGTCCGCCATCACTGGCCTAGGCCATCTTTATGTAGAGCAACAATTCTTTTTTTCAGATCCCCAGAGAGTTCTTTGCCATGGGGTGCCATGTTGAACTTCCAGTGACCAGTATGAGAGAGTGAGAGCGATAACATCTAATTTAACATACCTGCTCCCCATTCACACCTGACACTTTGTAACACCGGTGAGGGAAAATGGCTAATTGGGCCCAATGTGGACATTTTCACTTAGGGGTGTACTCACTTTTGTTGCCAGCGGTTTAGACATTAATGGCTGTGTGTTGAGTTATTTTGAGGGGGCAGCAAATTTAAACTGTTACACAAGCTGTACACTCACTACTTTACATTATAGCAAATTTCTTCAGTGTTGTCACATGAAAAGATATAATAAAATATTTACAGGAACGTGAGGGGTGTACTCACTTTTTTGAGATACTGTAGCAGAAAAAACATACGCTCTCTTTTATCAATATTAAAGTGGTTCTAAAGACATTCTATGCATTAGGTTAAAAAACCTTTTGGGTGCAGCTCCCCCCAGCCCCCCTATACTTACCTAAGCCCAATCTCGATCCAGTGAAGTGCATGAGAGCAGTGGTTCTCCCGGTTGTCTCTCTCCTCGTTGGCTCCCACAGCAGTGGCCGACTTGCTACTGTGGGGCACTCGGCAGGGGGGAGGGGCCAGGACAGCCGTCGGGGGGGACCCAAAAAGAAGACTAATTGCTAATTGTTACTGCTACTTGTTTCCATTTACTTACTACTCCAGACCCTCTTCATTTTAGGTATCAAAAGTCTTGAATTCCCTTGGTTCTCCTCTTATCTTTATTGATGGCTTTTCAGTATGTCTCATTTCCACAGTTCTTTGCATTTCTTCTAGGTGTACTACAAGATATTGTTCTTTTGTTTTCATTTTTTTCACCTATGCCCATGATCTTGGGTAGCTAAAAAGGCAATTACTTTTGTATTGGGAGGCCAGGGCATGTTTGAGCTAAACGTACCTTCTCTGGGGTATCAAAAATACTTTTTCAAATTTGAAGTAGACTTGGAAAATATACCTGTTGTCTGTGTTTTCAGCAGCTCAAATCCCTCCAGTCTCTGAACATTAAAGTTTTAGTTGGCCCATAGTGCTGTAGGATGATGCTGCTCCGCTATCACAATGCCCTACTGAAGAACGAACTTACTCTCTCACTACTCCTATCACAACAGAAAGATCTCCACTTGCTTCTATATGTAAACAAGTTGTCTGGGATCCTTGGCAATGTCATTGACTGGATATCGTCATGATCATAATTGGGTAATGATGCCACCCAGGATCCCCAGGAGGCTGGGTTAGGGTCGAATACATGACAGGCTTCTGATTGATGTTTGTTTACAGGTTCATGAGGGCGAACTGATACAATATGACCAGTTTTTCCACTCATTCATTTAACTGTGAACAGGCTGTGTATGGGTCAAACACATGTTAGACCCAAATCTGAAGCTCATTCATACTCTTCAGTATTCTTGTGCTCTTCAGTGCTGGTTCAAAAGTCTTGAATTCTCTTGGTTCTCCTTATGGATAGCTTGTATGTAAACAAGTTGGTTGGGATCCTTGGCAACATCATTAACTAGATATCGTCATGCTCATATTTAGGTAATGATACCACCCAGGATCCCCAGGAGGCTGGGTTAGGGTCGAATACATGTTAGACCTAAATCTGAAGCTCATTCATACCTCATTCATACTTTTCAGCATTCTTCTGCTCTTCAGAGCTGGTTCACATCAGAACGTGGTCCGAGAAAGGCGCATTCAGTGTGCATTTCCTGAACATTGTTCAAGCTTTTGCGATCTCCTGCAAGTGCCAATACATTGTTAATGGCATCACCCCAAACTAAGTTTGTGGGCACCAGATCGCATAGTACCATGAAATTTGGTGTGGTGCATTTTTCAAATGCAGTGCATGCACTACTTTTTTGTGCGTTCCAGTGCAATTTGCAGCTTGTTCAGATGAATAGGCTGTAAAAGTGGACTGCAGCAGAACGGGCAGGAATCGCACAGGAACGCAGACCACGTTCCTGTGCGATTCTGGTGTGAACCTGCCCTCTATGTCTGGTGAAGAGCTGGAGACAGAGAGGTTGCCAAGCTATATTGCTCAACTGCAGTAGAGAAAAGTCAGGTCACCAGCTGTCTGTGCTGTCTGCCAGGGCTGTGTAAATATCAGGATTGGCTGGACAAAATTACAAATCCTTTGGCAAGTAAAATGGCTCACCCATACAGTATGTATTTTAACTGTGTATTTAGATGTTTAAGTAAATACACACAACACATAGCTCCCAAGTGTCCCTTTCATTTTAAGGGACTGTCCCTGATTTGGAGCAATGTCCCTCTGTCCCTCTTTCCTCCTCATTTGTCCCTCATTTTGGTCTGATCTATATAGTTGTATATAAAATACACTTTTTATCTTTCAAAAAGTGTTTCCCGGTTCTAAACGTTTCATTCAAATTCTAAATTGCTGCATTTGTAAATTTTAAAAGCCAATATAAAGGAATAGTAGTGGTAAAAAAAAGCCCTTTTTAATTAACCTTTTTTTTGGTTATATCTCCTTTTAAGGGGGTGTGGCAGGGGGGCGTGTCCTATGCCTACATACGTTTGCTAGTAGGTGTCCCTCATTCCCATCTCAAAATGTTGGGAGGTATGGACAACACAGTTTACAAATCAATTAATTTTTAATAAGCATATTGTATATAGACTAAATGTTCACATGGAGTCTATCTTTAAGTAACGTATTTTTCTGTGTATAAGACGCCCCCATGTACAAAACGCTCCCCACTTTTCCAACCCAAAATTAAGAAATCAATATTTTAAACATAGGTAAAACAGTATTTTATCTGGTAATTACCATAAGGTAACGTTTAAATACCAGTATATTATGCAGGGATTGTTCTTCCTCATACACTCAGTGGAGGGAGGTCCAAACTCTTCTCTTCAGCTCTATATTCCCATGCTCTTTTGCATAGCTGCCTACATTTGGTTTGAATTTTGCAGAGTAAGGCAATCACTTACTTTTATTATTTTCTGACATCTTGGGCTCAGAACACTCCGGTCCCTGTTGCATCTGCGCACTCTTCACCTCCAACGGGATCGCATCTGTGCACTCTCCACCTCCATCCCCAACTCCAGCTGACGTCAGTAACATACGGCACGTGATTGGTTTGACAAGCTATGGGCAGCGACGCACTAGCGCGGCTGTCTCCCAGGCTGACTGACCGTGTATAAGACGACCCTCGATTTTCAGTCTATTATTTTAGGAAAATTAGCATCTTATATACGGAAAAATACGGTATGTGTGTTTCATTTATTAAAACTAATTAAAGACAAACAGCAAGCATGTTTTCCAGCAGTGGCAGCACTTTTGTATTCAAACAACTGTTATTCTGCTGTACAAATACTTACATCCCACCTCATCCGTCTTAATTTATACTCAGATACTGTATATATGCCAGTAATGACATCTTGGCTTAACAGATAATTGATCCTCCGCTATATGAGTCAGCAATCAGAGGAACACAAACACATTTAGAAATGCTACTTTCCTGCTTAGGAGGACTTCAGGAAAACAAAAACAAAATAACTGCGACTGGAGCGTGTTTTTATTCCAGATATTGACAAAGCCACAAGTCTCTGCTATGTACGTTGTCTGAAATTAGCCCTAAGGTTTAATGAGAAAGCCAAATCTATTTATGAGTAATGTATTTGGCTGCCAGATAAATGATTTTTAATGCCGGAAGCCAGGTCTGTTTCCTTTTTCGCAAGTGTCTAGTTAATGCAACACCAAAAAAGACCATTTCGTTTTTCCCATGGCTTGAAAAACAGGCTCCTTGTTACTGCCTACTCATGCTTTCTGTCTGACCACTGCTTAGCCTCCTCATGTATGCAGCTGCACACATCCTTCAAAACAATTAAATCACCCCAATGTGCTCTGGGACGCCACACCAGCCAGCATTATGTGAGCAGTTTGCCTCTCCTGCTAAATGTTATTGACAAATCCATCAAAGGCAGTGATGCATTGGCTTCCACCTTCCCTAGAAGGACACTAGGGCAACAGTGACATGCTGTCACCGTGGTAACTGCAGCCGAAGTGAGCAGCCTGCTGGGATAGGTGACCTCTCTTGGCAGAATGCCTAGTGAAGGTAGCCGTGTTGTGGCAGCCACAGAGCAGAGACCCAGAGGAATAGCCTCGTGCCCTGCCATTGATTCATTAGGCTTTAAAACTATTGATTGCTCCAATTTGCAAGGAATTTATATATTGATTCCAGACTGATTAACATTTTGTAACGGACCGGCTCGATACATGCTTGTAACAGCCTTTAATGATTAATTGACTTTTATTATTTCATCCCTCTGATGTCAGAATTCTTCTGAACTGTGGACAGGCTCATTCCCAAGATACCTCTCAATTGGCCCAGGCCAGTGATTGAACACCTAGGAAATTAGTGCCCTCGCTGTTCCGGTTTATGAGAGATAAATGCTATGACATTTAATTTAGGCCAGATTCTAGAAGATCATTTTGCAATTTAATCATAAACTGGTAAATATTCCTGGGCGTTATGCACGTTTGAAAGTGCTGGGCAGCTTTTTCCAAAATAGATGAACATGTGAAAAGGAAGGGAATTAATATTGCTTCTAAAATAATCTTATTAAACTGCTTTGCTGTATTTTATTATAATCCATGCATTATTGAACTCCGCAGGCACAAATAATCACATCTATTTATATTAGTGTGGTTTATTTAGAAAAGAAAATCTACCTGCCGCTTCATGGTGTGGTTTGCGGCAAAGTGCACCTTCTATATATATATATATATATATATATTTTTTAATATGAGGGCACTTTTTATAAGATGGGACACTTTTATATATTATTTATTATTATTATACAGGTTTTATATAGCGCCAACAATTTGCACAGCACCTTACAACATGAGGGCAGACATTACAGTTACATTACAATTTGGTACAAGAGGAATCAGAGGGCCTTGGTATATATATATATATATATATATATATATATATATATATATATATATATATATATATATATATATATATGTATTATATATTTATATATATTACACACTTTTTGGTATAATTAAATTCTATGTGGTAAATGTATGGTTGGAAATTGTAATGTATGAATAATGTGCGGAGTATAAATGTAATTTTATTGTGATTTGTTTTACAATGACAATAAATCTTATCTATCTTATCTATATCTATCTATATATGAATGATTGGTGAAGCATATAAGACACATATGATATGTAAAACACTGCAGCTGAACCGCAAGAAAAGGCAGAGCTGTGACTATAATGTTATCCTATGGGCCATATTGATCAAAGCAAGAATTACAATTTTTTTGGTATTCCACAACTTTGTCCTGGGATTCTGCTTATTTCTTAGCACATACGATCGCTAAATATTTTTGGTATTACTGGTACTAGTAAAATTCACAAAAGTGAAATCGATATCACAGTCTTTTTAAATTATTAAAATTATGTTCCGGACATTTTTGTTCTTGTATACAGTGATACCTCGGTTCATGAACCTAATGAAACAACTATGGTCGCTAACCGAGGCAAATTAGGGTTCAATGTAAATCAGGTTAATCCGTTCTGAACTTTTTTTGTTTATATATAAAATTATGCAATGTATGTACAAAAAAAAAGGATTTTAAACATATAGTATATTACATACGGTCTTTTACATTAAGCTGACATCTTTCATGTGTACATCTAAAAAGAGAAAAAAAAAAACTACAGCTCCTCTTTAACCACTTGACCACTGGGCACTTAAACCCCCTTAACCACTTGCCGACCGCCGCACGACTATATACGTCGGCAGAATGGCACGGGCAGGCAAAAGGACTTACAGGTACGTCCTTGCCTGCCCGCGGGTGGGGGGTCCGATCGGACCCCCCCTCCGGTGCCTGCGGCGGTCGGCAAATCTCCCACGGCGATCGGTGGTGAGGGGGAGGCCATCCATTCGTGGCCCCCCCCTCGCGATCGCTCCCAGCCAATGGGATCATTTCCCTGCCTCTGTATTGTACACAGAGGCAGAGGAAATGATGTCATCTCTCCTCGGCTCGGTATTTTCCGTATCGGGCCGAGGAGAGAAGACTGCAATGTGAGTGCACCAACACACACACACACAGTAGAACATGCCAGGCACACAAAACACCCCGATCCCCCCCCCGATCGCCCCCCGATCCCCCCCCCCAATCACCCCCCCCCCCCGTCACAAACTGACACCAAGCTGTTTTTTTTTTTTTCTGATTACTGTATTGGTGTCAGTTTGTGACAGTTACAGTGTTAGGGCAGTGAGTGTTAGGCCCCCTTTAGGTCTAGGATACCCCCCTAATAAAGTTTTAACCCCTTGATCACCCCCTGTCACCAGTGTCGCTAAGCGATCATTTTTCTGATCACTGTATTAGTGTCGCTGGTAACGCTAGTTAGTGAGGTAAATATTTAGGTTCGCCGTCAGCGTTTTATAGCGACAGGGACCCCCATATACTACCGAATAAATGTTTTAACCCCTTGATTGCCCCCTAGTTAACCCTTTCACCACTGATCACTGTAAAACCGTTACGGGTGACGCTGGTTAGTTTGTTTATTTTTTATAGTGTCAGGGCACCCGCCGTTTATTACCGAATAAAGATTTAGCCCCCTGATCGCCCGGCGGTGATATGCGTCGCCCCAGGCAGCGTCAGATTAGCGCCAGTACCGCTAACACCCACGCACGCAGCATACGCCTCCCTTAGTGGTATAGTATCTGAACGGATCAATATCTGATCCGATCAGATCTATACTAGCGTCCCCAGCAGTTTAGGGTTCCCAAAAACGCAGTGTTAGCGGGATCAGCCCAGATACCTGCTAGCACCTGCATTTTGCCCCTCCGCCCGGCTCGGCCCAGCCCACCCAAGTGCAGTATCGATCGATCACTGTCACTTACAAAACACTAAACGCATAACTGCAGCGTTCGCAGAGTCAGGCCTGATCCCTGCGATCGCTAACAGTTTTTTTGGTAGCGTTTTGGTGAAATGGCAAGCACCAGCCCCAGGCAGCGTCAGGTTAGTGCCAGTAGCGCTAACACCCACGCACCGTACACCTCCCTTAGTGGTATAGTATCTGAACGCATCAATATCTGATCCGATCAGATCTATACTAGCGTCCCCAGCAGTTTAGGATTCCCAAAAACGCAGTGTTAGCGGGATCAGCCCAGATACCTGCTAGCACCTGCGTTTTGCCCCTCCGCCCGGCCCAGCCCACCCAAGTGCAGTATCGATCGATCACTGTCACTTACAAAACACTAAACGCATAACTGCAGCGTTCGCAGAGTCAGGCCTGATCCCTGCAATCGCTAACAGTTTTTTTGGTAGCGTTTTGGTGAACTGGCAAGCACCAGCCCCAGGCAGCGTCAGGTTAGTGCCAGTAGCGCTAACACCCACGCACGCACCGTACACCTCCCTTAGTGGTATAGTATCTGAACTGATCAATATCTGATCTGATCCGATCAGATCTATACTGGCGTCCCCAGCAGTTTAGGGTTCCCAAAAACGCAGTGTTAGTGGGATCAGCCCAGATACCTGCTAGCACCTGCGTTTTGCCCCTCCGCCCGGCCCAGCCCAGCCCACCCAAGTGCAGTATCGATCGATCACTGTCACTTACAAAACACTAAACGCATAACTGCAGCGTTCGCAGAGTCAGGCCTGATCCCTGCGATCGTTAACAGTTTTTTTGGTAGCGTTTTGGTGAACTGGCAAGCGCCAGCGGCCTAGTACACCCCGGTCGTAGTCAAACCAGCACTGCAGTAACACTTGGCGAGTCCCATAAGTGCAGTTCAAGCTGGTGAGGTGGCAAGCACAAATAGTGTCCCGCTGCCACCAAGAAGACAAACACAGGCCCGTCGTGCCCATAATGCCCTTCCTGCTGCATTCGCCAATCCTAATTGGGAACCCACCACTTCTGCAGCGCCCGTACTTCCCCCATTCACATCCCCAACCAAATGCAGTCGGCTGCATGAGAGGCATTTTTATGTCCTCCCGAGTACCCCTACCCAACGAACCCCCCCAAAAAAGATGTTGTGTCTGCAGCAAACGCGGATATAGGCGTGACACCCGCTATTATTGTCCCTCCTGTCCTGACAATCCTGGTCTTTGCGTTGGTGAATGTTTTGAACGCTACCATTCACTAGTTGAGTATTAGCGTAGGGTACAGCATTGCACAGACTAGGCACACTTTCACAGGGTCTCCCAAGATGCCATCGCATTTTGAGAGACCCGAACCTGGAACCGGTTACAGTTATAAAAGTTACAGTTACAAAAAAAGTGTAAAAAAAAAAAAAACACAAACAAAAATATAAAATAAAAAATAATAGTTGTCGTTTTATTGTTCTCTCTCTATTCTCTCTCTCTCTATTCTTCTGCTCTTTTTTACTGTATTCTATTCTGCAATGTTTTATTGTTATTATGTTTTATCATGTTTGCTTTTCAGGTATGCAATTTTTTATACTTTACCGTTTACTGTGCTTTATTGTTAACCATTTTTTTGTCTTCAGGTACAGCATTCACGACTTTGAGTGGTTATACCAGAATGATGCTTGCAGGTTTAGGTATCATCTTGGTATCATTCTTTTCAGCCAGCGGTCGGCTTTCATGTAAAAGCAATCCTAGCGGCTAATTAGCCTCTTTTACAAGCAGTGGGAGAGAATGCCCCCCCCCCCACCGTCTTCCGTGTTTTTCTCTGGCTCTCCTGTCTCAACAGGGAACCTGAGAATGCAGCCGGTGATTCAGCCAGCTGACCATAGAGCTGATCAGAGACCAGAGTGGCTCCAAACATCTCTATGGCCTAAGAAACTGGAAGCTACGAGCATTTTATGACTTAGATTTCGCCGGATGTAAATAGCGCCATTGGGAAATTGGGGAAGCATTTTATCACACCGATCTTGGTGTGGTCAGATGCTTTGAGGGCAGAGGAGAAATCTAGGGTCTAATAGACCCCAATTTTTTCAAAAAAGAGTACCTGTCACTACCTATTGCTATCATAGGGGATATTTACATTCCCTGAGATAACAATAAAAATGATTTAAAAAAAAAAAAAATGAAAGGAACAGTTTTAAAATAAGATAAAAAAGCAAACAAATAATAAAGAAAAAAAAAAAAAAAAAGCACCCCTGTCCCCGCTAAGGCGAACGCAAGCGTCGGTCTGGCGTCAAATGTAAACAGCAATTGCACCATGCATGTGAGGTATCACCGCGACGGTCAGATTGAGGGCAATAATTTTAGCAGTAGACCTCCTCTGTAAATCTAAAGTGGTAACCTGTAAAGGCTTTTAAAGACTTTTAAAAATGTATTTATTTGGGTGCCACTGCACGTTTGTGCGCAATTGTAAAGCATGTCATGTTTGATATCCATGTACTCGGCCTAAGATCATCTTTTTTATTTCATCAAACATTTGGGCAATATAGTGTGTTTTAGTGCATTAAAATGTAAAAAAGTGTCTTTTTTCCCCAAAAAATGCGTTTGAAAAATCGCTGCGCAAATACTGTGTGAAAAAAAAAATTAAACACCCACCATTTTAATCTGTAGGGCATTTGCTTTAAAAATATATATAATGTGTGGGGGTTCAAAGTAATTTTCTTGCAAAAAAAAATAATTTTTTCATGTAATCAAAAAGTGTCAGAAAAGGCTTTGTCTTCAAGTGGTTAGAAGAGTGGGTGATGTGTGACATAAGCTTCTAAATGTTGTGCATAAAATGCCAGGACAGTTCAAACCCCCCCCAAATGACCCCATTTTGGAAAGTAGACACCCCAAGCTATTTGCTGAGAGGCATGTCGAGTCCATGGAATATTTTATATTGTGACACAAGTTGCGGGAAAGAGACAAATTTTTTTTTGCACAAAGTTGTCACTAAATGATATATTGCTCAAACATGCCATGGGAATATGTGAAATTACACCCCAAAATACATTCTGTTGCTTCTCCTGAGTACGGGGATATCACATGTGTGAGACTTTTTGGGAGCCTAGCCGCGTATGGGACCCCGAAAACCAAGCACCGCCTTCAGGCTTTCTAAGGGCGTAAATTTTTGATTTCACTCTTCACTGCCTATCACAGTCTCGGAGGCCATGGAATGCCCAGGTGGCACAAAACCCCCCCAAATGACCCCATTTTGGAAAGTAGACACCCAAAGCTATTTGCTGAGGGGTATAGTGAGTATTTTGCAGACCTCACTTTTTGTCACAAAGTTTTGAAAATTAAAAAAAGAAAAAAAAATTTTTTATTTTTGTCTTTCTTCATTTTCAAAAACAAATGAGAGCTGCAAAATACTCACCATGCCTCTCAGCAAATAGCTTGGGGTGTCTACTTTCCAAAATGGGGTCATTTGGGGGGGTTTGTGCCACCTGGGCATTCCATGACCTCCGAAACTGTGATAGGCAGTGAAGAGTGAAATCAAAAATGTACACCCTTAGAAATCCTGAAGGCGGTGATTGGTTTTCGGGGTCCCGTACGCGGCTAGGCTCCTAAAAAGTCCCACACATGTGGTATCCCCGTACTCAAGAGAAGCAGCAGAATGTATTTTGGGGTGCAATTCCACATATGCCCATGACCTGTGTGAGCAATATATCATTTAGTGACAACTTTGTGCAAAAAAAAAAAAAAATAAAAAATAAATTGTCACTTTCCCGCAACTTGTGTCAAAATATAAAATATTCCATGGACTCAACATGCCTCTCAGCAAATAGCTTGGGGTGTCTACTTTCCAAAATGGGGTCATTTGGGGGGGGTTTGTGCCATCTGGGCATTTTATGGCCTTCAAAACTGTGATAGGTAGTGAGGAGTAAAATCAAAAATGTACGCCCTTAGAAATCCTGAAGGCAGTGATTGGTTTTCGGGGCCCCGTATGCGGCTAGGCTCCCAAAAAGTCCCACACATGTGGTATCCCCATACTCAGGAGAAACAGCTAAATGTATTTTGGGGTGCAATTCCACATATGCCCATGGCCTGTGTGAGCAATATATCATTTAGTGACAACTTTTTGTAATTTTTTTTTGTCATTATTCAATCACTTGGGACAAAAAAAAATGAATATTCAATGGGCTCAAAATGCCTCTCAGCAATTTCCTTGGGGTGTCTACTCTAAAATGGGGTCATTTGTGGGGGTTTTGTACTGCCCTGCCATTTTAGCACCTCAAGAAACGACATAGGCAGTCATAAATTAAAGGCTGTGTAAATTCCAGAAAATGTACCCTAGTTTGTAGGCGCTATAACTTTTGCGCAAACCAATAAATATACACTTATTGACATTTTTTTTACCAAAGACATGTGGCCAAATACATTTTGGCCTAAATGAATGACTAAAATTGAGTTTATTGGATTTTTTTTAGAACAAAAAGTAGAAAATATCATTTTTTTTCAAAATTTTCGGTCTTTTTCCGTGTATAGCGCAAAAAATAAAAATGGCAGAGGTGATCAAATACCATCAAAAGAAAGCTCTATTTGTGGGAAGAAAAGGACGCAAATTTCGTTTGGTTACAGCATTGCATGACCGCGCAATTAGCAGTTAAAGCGTCGCAGTGCCAAATTGTAAAAAGTGCTCTGGTCAGGAAGGGGGTAAATCCTTCCGGGGCTGAAGTGGTTAAAGTGGTGTTCCGGTCAAAATTATACTTTTTAAATAAAAATAACCCTATAATACACAAGCTTAATGTATTCTAGTAAAGTTAGTCTTTAAACTAAGGTCTGTTTTGTTAGTTTATAGCAGTAGTTTGTTATTTTATAAACTTACAGCAGGCTGTAGCCATCTTAAATGTGGGCATCTGAAGCCAGACTGTATTTCTTCCTGGATCTCATCCTTGCAGATCTCGCACGTGCTCATTGCAGCACAAGCAGTGTAATACGTTTCAGGTCAGGTTTCCATAGCAACGGCAGTGTCAGAGGAAGTTGCCGCCCCTTCCCAGAAGGCATTGCAAACAGGAAATGATGCGATCGGCCAGGGAGGAGGAAGTGAAAAATGAATACAGCAGGTATACAGTAGGTGCTGAGAAAAAAAATGTAAAAATATCCAATTCGTTTACAGTGCACAGTTTAGTGAGGGATGCTGAAGAGTTGTAAAAGTGGGTGGAACTCCGCTTTAATAACCAGACCAATTTTCAGCTTTCGGTGCTCTCACATTTTGAATGACAATTACTCAGTCATGCAACACTGTACCTATATGAAATTTTTGTCCTTTTTTTCCCACACAAATAGAGCTTTCTTTTGGTGGTATTTAATCACCGCTGGGTTCTTTATTTTTTGTGCTATAAAAGAAAAAAGACCAAAAATTCTGTAATAAAATGCATTTTCTTCGTTTCTGTTATAAAATTTTGCAAATTAGTAATTTTTCTTCATATATTTTGGCCAAAATTTATACCACTACATATCTTTGGTAAAAATAACCCAAATGGGTGTATATTATTTGGTCTTTGTGAAAGTTATAGAGTCCAAAAGCTATGGTGCCAATATCAGAAAATTGATCACACCTGAAGTACTGATGGCCTATCTAATTTCTTGAGACCCTAACATGCCAGAAAAGTACAAATACCCCCCAATTGCCCCTTTTTTGGAAAGAAAACATTCCAAGGTATTTAGAAAGATGCATGATGAGTTTTTTGAAGCTGTAATTTTTTCCCACAATTCTTTGCAAAATCAAGATTTTTTTTTTCTTTTTTTTTTTTTTTCACAAAATTGTCATTTTAGCAGGTTGTTTCTCACACACAGCATATGCATACAACAAATTACACCCCAAAACACATTCTGTTATTACTCCCGAGTACGGTGATATCACATGTGTGAGACTTTTACACAGCGTGGCCACATACAGAGGCCCAACATGCACGGAGCACCTTCAAGCATTCTGGAGTGCCCAGGCCAATTCTGACATTTCTCTCCTACATGTAAAAATCATCATTTATTTGCTAGAAAATTACATAGAACCCCAAAACATTATGTATGTTTTTTTAGCAAAGACCCTAGAGAATACAATGGCGGTCGTTGCAACTTTTTATCTCGCACGGTATTTGCGCAGCAATTTTTAGAACGCTTTTTTTTTGGAAAAATTAACAGTTTTGTGCTTTAAAAAAACCCAAAGCAGTAAAGTTAGCCCAATGTTTTTGCATAATGTGAAAGATGAAGTTATGCCAAGTAAATAGATACCTAACATGTCACCCTTCAAAATTGCACACGCTCGTGAAATGGCGCCAAACGTCGCTTCTTAAAAATCCCCATAGGCGACGCTTTAAAATTTTTTACTGGTTATATGCTTTGAGTTACAGAGGAAGTCGAGGGCTAAAATTATTGCTCTCGCTCTACCGATCGCAGTGAAACCTCACGTGTGGTTTGAACACCATTTTCATATGTGGGGGGGAACTTACGTATGCGTTCACTTCTGCATGCGAGCACACGGGATAACGGGGCAAAAAACATTTTTTTTTTTATTGTTCATTTTACTTTATTTATTTTAGTTTGACACTTTTGTCCAAAAAATAAATTTTTTGATCACTTTTATTCCTATTACAAGGAAAGTAAACATCCCTTGTAATAGGAATATGGCACGACAGGTCCTCTTTACAGTAAGATATGGGGTCAATAAGATCCCACATCTCACGTTTAGGCTGGGAAGCCTGAAATAAAAAAACAAAACAAAACAATCCTGGCTTCGATCGTAGCGGTGAGTCGGTAGAAGCACCTGAAGGTGGCGGGAGGGGGGGTCCCCTCTCGCCTCCCGTAAAAACGATCAAGCAGTGGAACAGCCACTATGATTGTTCTTATGCTGTAGGGAATCGCCGGCTGAAAAAGCTGATATCTGAATGATGCCTGTAGCTGCAGGCATTCACATATCCCCGTACAAAGTCAAGGACGTCGTATGTGGTTAAAACGCATTTTTTTTTATAACATAAAGTTGTCCATTTATACAATATTTCTAACACATAACATGTACATACCACAAATGACACCCCAGATTCTCCTACTCCTCCTGAGTACAGCGATACCACATGTGTGAGACTTCCACAGCCTGGCCACGTACAGAGGCCGAGTACAGCTGAGTATGTCTAAGCATGGCAGAGTATGGCTGAGCATGGCTGGGTATGGCAAAGTATGGCTGGGTATCACTGAGTATTGCGGAGTATGGCTGGGTATTGCAGAGTATGGCTGGGTATTGCAAAGTATGGCTGGGTATGGCAGAGTATGGCTGGGTATGGCAGAGTATGGCTGGGTTTTGCAGAGTATGGCTGGGTTTTGCAGAGCATGGCTGGGTTTTGCAGGGTATGGCAGATTATTGCACGGTAATGCAGAGTATTGCGGGGTATTGCAGAATATTGCGGGGTATTGCAGTGTATTGCAGAGCATTGCAGAGTATTGCAGGGCATTGCAGAGTATTGCAGGGCATTGCAGAGTAGTGCAGGGTATTGCAGGGCATTGCAGAGTAGTGCAGGGTATTGCTAAGCATGGAGGGATGGCTGAGGATGGATGGATCCATGGATGTGACTACACATCTCACAGAGCAGCGCTGTGGGCACTACACATCCAGCCCACAGCACTGCTGCCATCCGATCCCTCCCCCTCTGTACCAATCGGTACAGAGAGGGGAGAGAGGAATCAGCGTCATGACATGACGCCGGTTTGTTTACATGTGATCACTCCGTCATTTGACGGAGCGATCACATGGTAAATGGCCACGATCAGCAGAGAATTGCAGGGTATTGCAGAGTATTGCAGGGTATGGCAGAGTAAAGCGGGGTATTGCAGAGTATTGTGGGGTATTGCGGGGTATTGCAGGATATTACAGGGTATTGCAGAGTGTTGTAGGGTATTGCAGGGCATTGCAGAGTATGGCGGGGTATTGTAGAGTATGGCAGGGTATGGCAGAGTAAAGCGGGGTATTGCAGATTATTGTGGGGTATTGCGGGGTATTGCAGGATTTTACAGGGTATTGCAGAGTGTTGTAGGGTATTGCAGGGCATTGCAGAGTATTGTGGGGTATTGCAGAGTATGGCAGGGTATGGCAGAGTAAAGCAGGGTATTGCAGAGTATTGTGGGGTATTGCGGGGTATTGCAGGATATTACAGGGTATTGCAGAGTGTTGTAGGGTATTGCAGGGCATTGCAGAGTATGGCGGGGTATTGTAGAGTATGGCAGGGTATGGCAGAGTAAAGCGGGGTATTGCAGATTATTGTGGGGTATTGCGGGGTATTGCAGGATATTACAAGGTATTGCAGAGTGTTGTAGGGTATTGCAGGGCATTGCAGAGTATTGTGGGGTATTGCAGAGTATGTCAGGGTATGGCAGATTGCAGAGTATTGCGGGGTATTGCAGAGTATTGCAAAGTATTGCGGGGTATTGCAGGGTATTGAAGAGTATTGCAGGGCATTGCAGAGTAGTGCAGGGTATTGCTGAGCATGGAGGGATGGCTGAGCATGGATGGATGGATCCATGGATGTGACTGCACATGTCACAGAGCAGCGCTGTGAGCACTACACATCCAGCCCACAGCGCTGCTGGCATCTGATCCCTCCCCCTCTGTACCGATCGGTACAGAGAGGGGAGAGAGGAACCGGCGTCATGACATGACGCCGGTTTATTTACATGTGATCGCTCCATCATTTGACGGCCGTTTACCGTGATCCGTGATGCGCCGCGTCCTCTGGACCTGGCAGTCACGGATGTCCCCATGTGCGCACCCCGGGGGGGCACGTGGGAGCGGTTTTCCGGGATCATGTCATAGTACATCCTCCCAGAGTTATCCAACTGCCCTGCAGCCGTCATTTCGCTATGGGCCGGTTGGTAACTGGTTAATCCTTGTTGGAAACAATCCCAAACCCCAATTTAAATGACTAATGTAGGGGCGAGAAAACAGCACTGTGCATCCAGAAAAAGATCATCTGAGTGCATGATAAAGTTGTAGAATTCGTATGAACGTTTTTTCCATAGTAAGGGGCAGAAGCTACTATCTGAGTGGATTGGTTCACCTAATGCCGCGTACACACGGTCGGACTTTTCGGCTACAAAAGTCCGATGGACCAAGTCCGGCGGACAATCCGATCATGTGTGGGCTTCCCCGGACTTTCAGCGGACTTTTCCAGCCGCAAATCTGACAGACTTTAGATTTGGAACATGCTTCAAATCTTTACGTCGTAACTCCGCCGGACCCAGAAATCCGGTCGTCTGTATGCTAGTTTGGCGGACAAAAAAACGACGCATGCTCAGAAGCAAAAACTAAACGGAAGCACTCGGTCTAGTAAAACTAGTGTTCGTATTGTAGGTAGCACATTCCTCACGCTGCAAATTCTGTGATCGTTGAATGCAGCGCATTTAATGTCTTCTTTAATAATGCTATAAGAACGAAGATGTTTTGCTGTTCCTATTCACACAGAGTTCTCCCAAACTGATTTCTGGATTTTTTTTCTCTTTGATCTCATGATGATAAAGTATTTTTTTAAAAGCCATATCTCCATACTAATACTAATGTAATGTGTAAAGTTACCACAAAGAACCATTTTTTATTTTTTTTATTTTTGTAGTTCTTAAATTGAACACAAATACATTTTTATTTTATTTTATTTTATTTTTTTTTAAATTTTGTTTGGTTTAAGTTACCACAAAGAACCTTTTTTTTTGTTTATTTGGATTTTTTCTTTGTATATAAAGTTAACACAAAGAACCTTTTTGGTTATGTTTAAAAAAAAAAAAAAAAAAAGTTACCACTAGAACATTATATTTTTTTTTTGGTGTTTTTGCAACCTCAAGGATGTTGTTGTCCCTTGTCAATTTGACATTGTCTCTAAATCAATGATGTTAATTAAAACACATAAAGTCTTTTCATAAACTAAAATATCCATTTATTTATGGTAAAAAGAAAATGAAGAGGAAGTCAACGCTGGCAAAAGTCTGTGGACAAGAAAATTGGGATCTTGAGGAGTCCATATAAGAGGGAGCATAATCTGGTCCAGGAATTCCAGAGATCAACAGCAGCAGCAGATGACATAGATGTCCCCAGACTGTGGTACTACAACAGCTTGCGTCTCCTCTCAGACCAGACTGAACCCAGGTCATCACTTTCTTCTCTTCCCTGCAGCCTTCCCTCCACGCTGCCCTGCACCCTTCCCTGCAGCCTTCCTTGGAGGCTGTGGCTCTGGTGGTTGAGTTGTGGCAGGAGGAGAAGGAGGAGGAGGAGGGGGGGGCTGCCTCATGTATTTGTGTGTTGGCAGTTAGCTCGCCGTTCAGCCCCTTGTGTATCATTTCAGCAAACAGTTTTTCACAAATGAGGCGTTGGCCCCACTCCATTTGAAGCAGCCTGCTGGCTAAATAGCACTCATAGGCCTCTTCAGCTTCGGGGGGCTCTTCAAAAAATTGGTGGCCTCTCTCATGATGCGCAGGGATGCCTCCTGTGTCACCGTCCCCTTCCTGGCACTTTTTGTAGGAAGGCGGAGGGGAGCCACTTGGGATTGGGTCAGGCTCCTACTGGGCCCAGCCACCTCCTGCCTGACACTGGGTTCGGCCTCCTCTAGGATGACACAGGGTCCTGCCTCCTCCTGGATGACACAGGGTCCGTCCTCCTCCTGGATGACACTGGGTCCGGCCTCCTCCTGGCTGTCCCTGGGCCCGGCCTCCTCCTGCCTGCCACTTTCCCCACTTTCCTCCTGGCTGACCTCATCCTGTGTATAAAAAAGGGACATAGTTTTAGTTGTTTGTTTTTGGTTCATCAATGACACACAATTTGCTTCTCATGACTTGCAAATTCAATGTTAATACATCTATTAATAAAAGAGTCTAGAAATCAGACACCATAATTTTTTAAAGCAGGTGACAAACATATTTGGCCACTACTGTCAATTGATATGTATACATCATTTTTAGGATACAATTCTTTTAATCAATTATAACATCTAGTTAACATCATTAATATTAGGACAGTAAATATTTTTTTAATTAATTTACCTGACTCCAGATGGTCACATCCGGTTCTTCCAGGATGGAAGACCCAGCTTGGTCCTCATCAGCCTCTGCTGGGGTGGAGGGAAGGGTGCATGGAATGGTGGAGGTAAGGGTGGAGGGAAGGGTTGAAAGTGATGCCCTAGCTTCAGTCTGGTCATCAAGAAAACGTAGTTTATTGTAGTACCACAGCCTGGGTACATATACATCATCTGCTGATGCTCCTGATCTCAGGGAATTCTGGATCTTGTTATGCTCCCTCTTATACATGTTCCTCAAGATTCCAATTTTCGATAACAACATCTCCATCGTTGCGTCTGGACAAATGTCAGAAGTCTCTCCAGCGTTGACTTCCTTACATGCTTAAGATAATATTGAGGGTGTTTGACCTCCCACAGATTCCTCATCTCTCTGTACTGATCAATAAAAGCCAACAGAAATTCAGGCTCCTTAAATTTTGCATTCATAATTTCTGTAAAAGATAAAGACGCAAGACAAAAAACACTTATGTTTCTGCTAAACCCTCATCATCTTATCCCAACATAGGCCTCATCAATCTGTCAAGCCATGTAGGCTGCTTGCTACAAAGTTTTTACCAAATTTCAAAATTTAAAATTACCTTTGTTTTCTAGCGTCCCGATCCACTATCATCTACGCACAGAACGTACGTACGACACAATACATAATAACGTTTTATACACTGCGCATGCGTGAAACTCCGCCTGCTTTGCCCGTCCCTGACGTTCTTTTTCTTTACGCATATTTTCAGCCCCTTGTCTCTACGCACAGAACGTACTTACGACACATGCGTAATACTTCTCTTTATACACTGCACATGTGTGAAACTCCGCCTGCGTCACCCGCCCTTGACGTTCTATTTTAACTCATATTCTCCGCCCCTTGTCTCTACGCACAGAACGTACGTACGACACATGCGTAATACCTCTCTTTATACACTGCGCATGTGTGAAACTCCACCTGCGTCGCCCGCCCCTGACGTTCTAGTTTAATGAATATTCTCCGCCCATTCTTTCTACGGTGCGATGAACAATGGCGGAGACACAGCAGGTGTGTATAACTTAGGCAGTGACGAAAGCCCGGAGGCCGGAACGTCCCGATCTGGGAAGCAGAGATTTAAGGCCTCCAATATGTCCTTTAAAGAGATGGTGGAAATGGTGGCAATTCTGAGAAAAAATGACTATGATGGGACGTATAGACCGTACGCCCGGCCTAAATTTAGAAAAGCCAAAATAATGGCGAAGGTGGTGAAGACATTACATCTTTCTTTTGGGGTACAGCGCTAAAAAAATCAGATTCGGAAAAGATGGTCCGACCTCAAACTCCAGGAGCCGGATCAGTACAGACGGATCCGTAAAGTGCTGAAAAAAAGTAAAGTATTTGTTGTGTGTTCATATTCTGTTTATTACCTTGTATACTGCTCCATGTGCTTTTCTTTAATGTACGAGTTTATATAGTTTGAAACGATCTTAATAAACCTCGTTACATATATACAGACCTATATCTTTTATTAATGTATCTATCTATATTTTATATATATATATATATATATATATATATATATATATATATATATATATATATATATATATATATATATATATATATATATATCTCTCTCTAGATAGAGAGATAGATAGATAGATAGATAGATAGATAGATAGATAGATAGATAGATAGATAGATAGATAGATAGATAGATAGATAGATCGATCTAGATATGTCTTAAGAAAATTTAAAAATGTATTAAACTAGGAACTCTACACAAACAGACAATTTGTACACCACTTCACTACAATGTTTTAAGATTACTATTCATGTACTAAAATATCTGTGTGCTAAGTATATATTTTTTTCATACACATAGGGGAGAAAAGACTCAGCCAAGATGAACCCAGTCCCCCCCAACTGCAACACCATAATTGGGAAATCAGCCCAAACCCTACAGAGGATGTGGAGGAAGGAGAGGTGGCCAACATGGGCACCCCACCAGGTGAGTGTCTGACACACCAGCTTACGGTAATCTATATATGGCTGCATATTTTGAAAATAACATTTTCAACTCTATTTTAGGTGATCTGGTTGTGCTTGAATCAAGCAACAGCGCCACCCCCGAGGATGTTGATGAAGTATGCGACATGGGCACCCCACCAGGTCAGTGTCTGAGACACCAGCTTATGGTAAGGTAATCCATGTATGGCTGCATATTTTTAAACACATCTTTTTTTCATTCAATTTTAGGTCTGGGTGAACATTTTAGCACAGACAGTGCACAACGCCTAATTGGTCAGATAATGGCCTGGAATGGGGAGATTGATTTAATGCGGAATCGGCTGGATCGTATGCAGCAGGAAATGAAGAACATGATTGATGTTTTGGGGAGAATCTAAATGCCCTTTTTCAACCAAAAAAACATCGATCATGTTCTTCATTTCCTTGTTTGCTGACCCCATTCTGGACCTTCTCTTTTCTATTCTTAAAATTATATGCCTGTTTCCAAAAATTATAATCCAAAAAAAGGACGCCTGTTGTTTTTACCAAAAACAAAAAAAATAGAGGCCTGTTTTTATAAAATAATAAAACCCCAAAAAATAGAGGCCTGTTTTCTAAAAAAAAAAAAAAAAAAAAAAATAGAGGCCTGTTTTTATAAAATAAAAAAACCCCCAAAAAATAGAGGCCTGTTTTAAAAAAAAAAAAAAAAAAAACACAAAAAAATAGAGGCCTGTTTTTATAAAATGAAAAACCAAAAAAAATAGAGGCCTGTTTTAAAAAAAAAAAAAATAGAGGCCTGTTTTTATAAAATAAAAAAACAAAAAAAAAATAGAGGCCTGTTTCCCCCCCCCCAAAAAAATAGAGGCCTGTTTTCCCAAAAAAAAAATAGAGGCCTGTTTGTTAAAACAAAAAGAAACAAGAATAATGAAAAAAAAATGACCTAATTATATTGTTGAAAATTTCTAAATATAGATATATTTTTGACTATCAACATTTTTTACAAACGCGTAAGTGAATGTACACCGAATATTAAAAAATCTGTTTAGTAATTAACAAAATGTGTGGTTTCTTCTTCTTCTTTCAATGCTCAGTATCAGTTTGTTTAAAGTTAATAGTTGGTTACAGTGACAATGGTGCTTATTTACTAAAGGAAAATACACTTGGCACTACAAGTGCTCTACGATAACCTAGAAGAAAGCCAAAAAGAAAGACAAGCAATAAATATAATTCAAGTTTTGATCAAGATTTTTTATTTTAACAAATTAAATATTCTGGGGCATTGCAATGGCCCCCCTACCCATAAAATAATCTACATATTGATCACGAACTTGACGGGCACTTTGGGTGGCCAAGCCAGTATGGACATTATCCAGGCCCGTCAGATTGTCACTAATAATAAGTCCGGCCTCAGGCCCAACTGGCAAAATATAATTTGGGGAATGTTTGTTCAAAAAGTTGTGCAGGATGCAGCACGCTAAAATGATGTAATTAAATTTGAATTCCGCAAGGTTTATCGATGTCTGAAACAGGCGGAACCGGCTGGCCAGAATCCCAAAAGCATTCTCAACAACTCTTCTTACTCTGGCCAGCCGGAAATTAAAAACCCTCCTCTCCGGGGTGAGGGTCCTTTGGGGGAATGGCCTCATGAGGTGCTTGCTCAGAGCGAAGGCTTCATCTGCTATGAAGACTTCCACGTTATCCACATCAGGTGGCAATCCCAGGCCACCACTCTGAAGACGCTGGTAGAACTCCGTCTGGGCAAATACTCCTCCATCCGACATCCGTCCATTCTTCCCCACGTTCACATACAGAAAGTCATATTGTGCCGACACCACAGCCATTAAGACAATACTATGGAATCCCTTATAATTAACCACTTACCAACCGGCCCATAGCCGAATGACGGCTGCAGGGCGGTTGGATAACTCTTGGTGGACGTACTATGACGTCCTCCCAGAATTCCCCTCTCAGAATTCCCCTCTCGCGCGCCCCCTGGGGCGCGCACCCCAACACATCCGTGACCGCCGGGTCCAGAGGACCCGGCGCATCACGGATCCCAGTAAATGGCCGCTGATCGCCGCTGATCGCCAAATGACGGCGCGATCACATGTAAACAGACCGGCGTCATCTGATGACGCCGGTTCCTCTCCTCCCCTCCTGTGTACCGATCGGTACACAGTGAGCGGGGAGGGGGATGGATGGATGTCTGCAGCGCTGTGGGCTGTATGTGTAGTGCCCACAGCGCTGCACAGAGACATCCATCCATCCATCCATCCATGCTCAGCCATCCCTCACTACTATGCAATGCTGTGCAATACTCTGCAATACCCCCACAATACTCTGCAATGCTGTGCAATACTCTGCAATGCCCCCACAATACTCTGCAATGCTGTGCAATACTCTGCAATACCCCCACAATACTCTGCAATACCCCCACAATACTCTGCAATGCTGTGCAATACTCTGCAATGCCCCCACAATACTCTGCAATGCCCCCACAATACTCTGCAATGCTGTGCAATACTCTGCAATACCCCCACAATACTCTGCAATGCTGTGCAATACTCTGCAATACCCCTACAATACTCTGCAATGCTGTGCAATACTCTGCAATGCCCCCACAATACTCTGCAATGCTGTGCAATACTCTGCAATGCCCCCACAATACTCTGCAATGCCCCCACAATACTCTGCAATGCCCCCACAATACTCTGCAATGCTGTGCAATACTCTGCAATGCCCCCACAATACTCTGCAATGCCCCCACAATACTCTGAAATGCCCCCACAATACTCTGAAATGCCCCCGCCATACTCTGCAATGCCCCCGCCATACTCTGCCATGCCCCCGCCATACTCTGCCATGCCCCCGCCATACTCTGCCATGCCCCCGCCATACTCTGCCATTCCCCGCCATACTCCGCAATACCCCGCCATACTCCGCAATACCCCGCCATACTCCGCCATACCCCGCCATACTCCGCCATACCCCGCCATACTCCGCCATACCCCGCCATACCCCGCAATACCCCGCCATACTCCGCCATACCCCGCCCCCGCCATACTCCGCAATACCCCGCCATACTCCGCAATACCCCACCATACCCTGCCATGCTGAGCCATGCTCAGCTGTACTCGCCCTCTGTATGTGGCCAGGCTGTGGAAGTCTCACACATGTGGTATCGTCGTACTCAGGAGGAGCAGGAGAATCTATTTTGGGGTGTCATTTTTGGCATGTACATGTTATGTGGTAGAAATATTGTATAAATGGACAACTTTGTGTTAAAAAAAAAAAAAGCATTTTAACCACTTCCCGCCCGCCGGCCATCATACAACATCCTTGACTTTGTGCGGGGATATCTGAATGATGGTTGCAGCTACAGGCATCATTCAGATATCAGCTTTTTCAGCCAGCGATTCCCTACACCATGAGAACAATCATAGCAGCTGTTCCACTGCCTGATCGTTCTTACGGGAGGCGAGAGGGGATGTCCCCCCCTCCCGCGCTTCTACCGACTCACCGTTACGATCGAAGCCAGGATCGTTTTTTTTTTTTTTTTATTTCAGGCTTCCCAGCCTAGAGATGAGATGTGGGGTCTTATTGACCCCATATCTCACTGTAAAGAGGACCTGTCATGCCATATTCCTATTACAAGGATGTTTATATTCCTTGTAATAGGCATAAAAGTGGTCAAAATTTTTTTTTTTTGGAAAAAAGCATCAAACTAAAATAAATAAAGTAAAATGAACAATAAAAAAAAAAAAAAAATTTTTAAAGCGCCCCTGTCCCTGTGTGCTCGCATGCAGAAGCGAACGCATATGTAAGTCCCGCCCACATATGAAAACAGTATTCAAACCACACATGTGAGGTATCGCTGCGATCGGTAGAGCGAGAGCAATAATTTTGGCCCTGGACCTCCTCTGTAACTCAAAACATGTAACCAGTAAAATATTTTAAAGCGTCGCCTATGGGGTTTTTTGAGTATCAAAGTTTGGCGCCATTCCACAAGCGCGTGCAATTTTGAAAGGAGACATGTTGGGTATCTATTTACTCGGCGTAACTTCATCTTTCACATTATGCAAAAACATTAGGCTAACTTTACTGTTTTGGTTTTTGTAAAGCACAAAACATTTTTTTTCCAAAAAAAACGCGTTAAAAAAATTGCTGCGCAAATACCGTGTGAGATAAAAAGTTGCAACGACCGCCATTGCATTCTCTAGGATCTTTGCTAAAAAAACATATATAATGTTTTGGGGTTCTATGTAATTTTCTAGCTAATAAATGATGATTTTTACATGTAGGAGACGAATGTCAGAATTGGCCTGGGTGCTCCAGAACGCCTGAAGGTGCTCCCCTGCATGTTGGGCCTCTGTATGTGGCCACGCTGTGTAAAAGTCTCACACATGTGGTATCGCCATACTCGGGAGTAATAGCAGAATGTGTTTTGGGGTGTAATCTGTGGTATGCATATGCAGTGTGTGAGAAATAACCTGCTAATATGACAATTTTGTGGGGAAAAAAAAAGTAAAAAAAAAACCTTGATTTTGCAAAGAATTGTGGGAAAAAATGACAACTTCAAAAAACTCACCATGCATCTTTCTAAATACCTTGGAATGTCTTCTTTCCAAAAAGGGGTCATTTGAGGGTATTTGTACTTTTCTGGCATGTTAGGGTCTCAAGAAATTAGATAGGCTGTCAGTACTTCAGGTGTGATCAATTTTCAGATATTCGCACCATAGCTTTTGGACTCTATATCTTTCACAAAGACCAAATAATATCCACCGATTTGGGTTAATTTTACCAAAGATATGTAGCGGTATAAATTTTGGCCAAAATATATGAAGAAAAATTACTAATTTGCAAAATAT
Source organism: Aquarana catesbeiana (assembly GCF_042186555.1). Lineage (NCBI taxonomy): Eukaryota > Metazoa > Chordata > Amphibia > Anura > Ranidae > Aquarana > Aquarana catesbeiana. The sequence goes on from NC_133325.1 coordinate 316,086,908, forward strand.
TATAACAGAAATGAAGAAAAATTTATTTTTTTACAGATTTTTCGGTCTTTTTTCTTTTACGGCGCAAAAAATAAAGAACCCAGCGGTGAATAAATACCACCAAAAGAAAGCTCCATTTGTGTGAAAAAAAGGACAAAAATTTCATATAGATACAGTGTTGCATGACTGAGTAATTGTCATTCAAAATGTGAGAGCACCAAAAGCTGAAAATTGGTCTGGTTAGGAAAGGGGTTTAAGTGCCCAGTTGTCAAGTGGTTAAAATAGTATGACCCCGAATGGGGTGGTGGCACGATGTGGACATGTTTCTCATCTATAGCCCCTCCACAGTTAGGAAAGTCCCAACGGGTGGCAAAATGGGATGCCACAGTCTGCCATTCCTGTGGCGTTGAAGGAAACTGGGGAATCAAACAAGAAACCAAAACTCAGTAATTTTGAAAATAACATTGCAAGAACATTACACTTAAAACATTGCCCAGCATCAGTATAACATTAAATAATTGAAATCTTCTTTAATAAATAATATGGAAAGGCACACTTATCAGATTGCTCACCCCCTCTGATGGTACATTGTTACATTTTAGGGGGTGGTGAAATTAGAAATTAAGTTTAAGGACACGCAGGGTTTGATTTACTAAAGGCTACAAGACTGTGCAGTTTGAAAAGTGTAGTTGTTGCACTCTGCAAGTGCAGTTGCTCCACAGCTTAGTAAATAAGGTAAGGTAAAGGCTTCATGTTGCAAGGAGTACCCAATCACATGCAAGGGCAATTAATCCAAACACTTTGTGGCTTGCACATGATTGGATGATGGAAATCAGCAGAGCTTCTGCTGCTTTACTAAAGCCCTGGAGCAAATGCACTTGCAGAGTGCAAATGCATTTTGCAAAGTGCAACATATATTTGCTTTTTTAAAATCAACACCACAGAACATTATAGCAAATTATTAGGGGGGGGGGGATTGGAAATCGAGTTAATGACACACACACTATTTGGATGGAGTTTAGGGGGGGGGGATTGGAAATCGAGTTAATGACACACACACTATTTGGATGGAGTTGGGGGGGGGATTGGAAATCAAGTTAATGACACACACTATTTGGATGGAGTTTAGGGGGGGGGGGTTTGGAAATTGAGTTAATGACACACAAACTATTTGGATGGAGTTTAGGGGGGAGGGGATTGGAAATTGTGTTAATGACACACACACTATTTGGATGGAGTTGGGGGGGGGATTGGAAATCGAGTTAATGACACACACACTATTTGGATGGAGTTTAGGGGGGGGAGGGGATTGGAAATCGAGTTAATGACACAAACACTATTTGGATGGAGTTGGGGGGAGGGGCTTGGAAATCGAGTTAATGACACACACACTATTTGGATGGAGTTTGGGGGGGGGGGATTGGAAATCGAGTTAATAACACACACTATTTGGATGGAGTTTAGGGGGGGATTGGAAATTGAGTTAATGACACACACACTATTTGGATGGAGTTTATGGGGGAGGGGATTGGAAATTGAGTTAATGACACACACACTATTTGGATGGAGTTTGGGGGGGAGGGGATTGGAAATTGAGTTAATGACACACACACTATTTGGAAGGAGTTTAGGGGGGGGAGGGGATTGGAAATCGAGTTAATGACACACACGCTATTTGGATGGAGTTTAGGGGGGGAGGGGATTGGAATTCGAGTTAATGACACACACACTATTTGGATGGAGTTTAGGGGAAAAAAACTACAATGCAGCTGACAAAATACATTCAAAGTGAGTAGACTAGGTGGATATGTGCCCAGCATTGCATGCTGGGGAGGTTAGTGAAGGCATATATACATGCAGGACGAAAAAGAACATGAAAAAATTACAGCATGCATGAGAATAAAAAGGGGACATTCACACTATATTGCAATGATAGTAAGTAGTGTTTTAGTTAAGAAATACATTACATTATCAAACATTAAATAAAATAACATGTGATGCTAATAAAGGATAAAATTCTTACCTTAATATAGTCCTTCTGCAGGACCTGAATTATAGCAGAACAGGTCTCTGGGATAATGATCCCCAGAGCCTGGGGGGAGATGCCTGTCGAGAACTTAAGGTCCTGCAGGCTTCTCCCTGTCGCCAAGTACCGCAACCTGGCAACTAGCCTCTGCTCCGGATTGATGGCTTGCCTCATGCAGGTATCCTGCCTGCTGATATAAGGGGTGAGCAAAGCCAACAATCGGTCAAAAACAGGGTCCGTCATCCAGAGAAAGTTCCTGAAATCCTCAGGATTATTCTCACGGATCTCACGGAGCAATGGCATGTGACAGAATTGGTCACGCCGGAGCAACCAATTCTTTGTCCATGAACTCCTCCTCGCTCTGTTCATGGACTGGTCTTGGGCTGAAGAATGAACTACAGCACCAAGCACATACAATGCACGAGCTCTACGACGAGTACGTACAGGTAACATGGCTTCAAAACGGTCGGCTGGTCAGAACGCACTTAACAGAACGCACTGAAGAACAGCAAGGCCTGTGAAGAGCGACCTGAAAATCAGCAACGAGCGGACAATAAAACAAAGATTGCTCAATGCCAACTAACCAAATGCACTGAAAAGCACATACAAACCTCACAAGCACAGACTGAACAACAGTTAAAACGAACGGAAAAATACGAGTCTCACAAGCACGAATCGTCTCTCACCAAACTTCTACTAACATGAGATAAACACGAGATTAGAAGAAGGAGCCCAAAGGGTGTCGTACGGCTATTGAACTTCCATTTTATAGTCTCGTCGGACTTGGTGTACGTCACCACGTACTAGGCTGTCGGACTTTTGTGTGATCGTATGTAGGCAAGTCCATTCATTATAAAGTCCACCGCAAGTCCGCCAAAAGTCCGTCGAAAGTCTGTCGGACGGCCGTCGGACTTTTGTAGCCGAAAAGTCCGACCGTGTGTATGCGGCATTAGACTCTCATCTTGCATTGCTCTTCTCAATATGAACGTGTCCAGCACAGGGAAGATGACTGCGGCTCATGTTCATGAACCGAAGCGGAGTTCACGTACCGAAGCAAATTTTTGCCAACTCTTCTGTTAGCGAACCGAGTTGTTCGTAAACAGAAGCATTTGTGAACCGAGGTATCACTGTATTAAACACAAATATGTTGGTGCAATGTAAATTCAATGCTTATATGTTTTATATATCCAGAGTTTCTACTCCAAAAGTTTGTACTTTTTGACATTTTGCACAATAAAAACTTTTTTTCTGATTAAATAAAACAAAAACACCCATACAATTGCTGCATGGAAAACTTGCATCCATGGCAATTGTTCCAATTGTTGAGCTACTGTAGGTTGTACTTACACACTTAATCTGCCTTTAAAGTATAGCCAGCCTTAGATAAGCAAAGCAATAACTGTTGTTCAAGAGAGTTACCTAAACAATCCATTCCATTAATATTCAATCAAGCAGACCATGTCACTACATCGTTTATTGGTAAATTTTGCTTGTGCTTATCCAATAGGCCCAGTATGAGAAACATCACATTGGTGTGTGGACAGGTTTAGAGTTATGAGATATTAATGCTAGGGATGAGGTTAGGATTTGGCAAAAAAATGGATTAGCAATGAATCCTGTGAGTTGTTAGATATATACAAATTCACGTGACCAATTTTTTTTCAATCATAATGAACTATAAGGCCGTTACACTATGTACAGCATATTTAGAGGGCCCAGCAAGATGGTTTTTGTATGACCAATCCCCCTCACTTACACCACAATAAAAGGATGCTCAGAGCAACCATTATGTCAGTGTCGTATAAAGCTTTTGTAGGGAAAAGATAGGAAAATCTGATAGACTACATAGGGAGATTAGGGTCAGTTAGGTAGCTGATTCTGAGAGTTAGCTCTTTGGGCAATCATCCCCTTTGCTGTCTTCTTTTTTTTATTTATTTTGTTCTTATTATTGAGGTCTTTTTTTGTTTTTAGTTTGTGGTGCTAATTTTACCTGCTAATAAATACTAATAAATAGTCTTATTCATAGGAAACTGCTTTTTTTTTTTTTTTTTTTTTTTGCTGCAAGGCTTCCCTTTAAGGGAAAGCAACTGGGTTTTTGCTTCCGCTTGGTGGAATTTTTTTTTCATTGTATAAGGAATTTGATTTTATATAGGCCTTGAGATTTTCGCTGTTGACCATCTGTACTTGGAGCTGACTTTTGTTTGCAGCACACAGCTTCAATATTTGAAAAAAAAAAGAGAAACGTGCTAGCACAGTGTGCACCAAAACAACCTTGCATAACAGTACATTATTCTCATTTACTGTACCCCTTCCTCAATCCCCATTGTAAAGCTAAAAGTTAAGCCTATTCTCGTTAATTAAAGCTGTCCTGCAAATGGCCAAGTTTACACTGTTTTTTCATCTGCAATTTCTTAATTCTTTAATGAAAACACCTGCCTGTGCCCTGTGTCTCCAGAACATTTCAGCCTAGTCTTGCTCACTAATACTCTCCTGCTACCAGCAAATTTTACTTTGCTTTATCATCTGTTGTGTAAGGGAAGGCTTGCCAATAGATGAGATGACTCCACTGGACAGACTTCTGTGCACAGGCTAATACAGGTTCCCTTTTGGGGTCGCAGGAATTGGGTGCACCTGTGATAGATGTTGGCGCCAAACAGGCTATTTAACCACTTCAATACAGGGCACTTATACACCTTCCTGCCCAGACCAATTTTCAGCTTTCAGCTCTGTCGAACTTTAAATGACAATTGCGCAGTCATGCTACACTGTACCTAAACTAAAGTTTTATCATTTTGTTCCCACAAATAGAGCTTTCTTTTGGTGGTATTTGATCACCTCTGGGATGTTTTTTGTTTCAGTTACAAAACTTTGCAAATAAATAAGTTTTCTCCTTCACTGATGGGCACTGATGGGGCTGCACTGACGGGCACTGATAAGGCGGCACTGATAGGCACCGATGAGGTGGCACCAATGAGGTGACACTAATGAGGTGGCATTGATGGGCACTGATGATGGGCACTAATATGTGGCACTGATGGGGCACTGATAGGCAGCACTGATGAGCACTGATAGGTGGCACTGATATGTGGCACAGATGGGCACTGATAGGCGGCACGGATGGGCACGGATAGGCGGCACAGATGGGAACTGATAGGTGGCACGGATGGGCATGGATGGGCACTGATAGGTGGTACTGATGTACTGTAATCTATTGTATTGATGGATGCCAATCAGTGCCAAACAATAATGCCTGCCATTCAGTGATGACCATTGTGGGCATTGATTGGCATCCATTGTGGGCACTGATTGGCATCCATTGTGGGCACTGATTGGCATCCCTGGTGGTCTAGGGTGGCATACCTGGTGGTGGGCATCCCTGGTGGTCTGGTGGCATCCCTGGTGGTCCAGTGTGGGCATTCTCGGGGGAGGTGCGCTGATAATCGATCAGCACAGACCCCCCCTGTCAGAGGAGCAGCCAATCGGCTCTCCTCTACTCGCGTCCGACAGACGCGAGTGAGGAAAAGCAGATCACGACTCTTCCTGTTTACATTGTGATCAGTCGTGATTGGACACAGCTGATCATGTGGTAAAGAGTCTCCGTCAGAGACTCCTTACCTAGATCTGAGTTGCGGTGTGTCAGACTGACATACTGCAACAACGATCGATGCGATGCGCGCCCCCGGGGGCGTACAGCGGCTTAATATCCTGAAGACGTCATGTGACGTCCGGTCAGGATATTGAAACCACTTTGCCGCCGTCATTCTGCTATATGGCGGGCAGCAAGTGGTTAAACTCGGCCAGTGCTCAGGATCAGTGCTGCTTTGTCTTCATCCTGATGTGTATCCTGCTTGTCTTGACCACTCTCTGAACTCCACCTGCACTGACTTCAGGTTATCCCCTGACCTCTGCCTTTGTCTGCTTCATTGGCTCCTGCTTTACTGATCAGTTCCAGACCTGGCTTGTTTCCTGACCACATCCCTGTCTGCGCCTAGTATCTGATCTATCATGTCTGTGTTTGACCTGGTCTACCTGACTCTTCTACTCTGCCTGCTGTCGCCAGTATCAGCAGCCCACTGGAGCCATCTGACGACTTCTCCTGCCCAACATGAACACTTGTCCTGCTACTAGCAAGACTTACAGGCACTCGTGTCACTCTGTACTCCTGCACCCCCTGTCTACACTATCAGGGGCCCTGTGTTAGAGGTGTAAGAGAGGCCTACCTCATTATATCAGGCTCGCTACCAGGTACGTGATATGTGGTCTCTTATTTCTTGTAGTAAAACATCTGTCTATGCCTTGTGTGCTTAGTACATTGTGGCCTAGCATCGCTCATTAAAGCTAGCCTTATGCTGGCTAATTTTTCACTCTTGCGTAGCAGCATTGCAGTTGGAGGGAAAGTCAAGAGGAACATGGTTCTTCTATGGTTTCCTGGTTCACTGGGGAAGTTATCTAATTGGATGCTGCTGCCCCATGTGACTCTAACAGCCATCTTGGGTCAGGCAGAGCCTATTTAAGGCCCTGGCTTCCAGACTTGGTATGCATTTTGCGAGTGGGTAGGGTAGGGGCAGGTACACCTGGCAGGGACAGAACTAGCAGCAGAGAAAGGTTCCTGACAAGTAGGGAAAGCATAGGTTTTGTGTATTTAAAATGAATTTGAAGCATAGACATTGACGGGCATTCACAGGACTTCTTTACTTAATCACACACAGGAATACAGGAACCATAGATGCTAAAGAAATAGTTTTACCAGAAATATACACAAGTGAACATATTTACAATGCTTCCCCCTACTGGATGGAGAGCAGTATAACACACTAATACATAACACTCCTTCCCCCTAGACCTCGAATCTTTGAGATAACTGGGAGGGTGAATATTTCTCCTTGCATGCCTAAGGCCTCTTTCTCACGGGGCGGATCAGTGATGATCCGCCCCGTGAACATCCGCTGGCTCAGCGGGGATCGCTCCGCCGATCCCCGCTGAGCAGGAAGATGACAGGTCCATCGCTGCACACTGTGCAGCGACGGACCTGTCAGAGCGCCGCTCTCCCCTATGGGGGGATCGGATGATGACGGTCCGTAGTGTCCGTCGTCATCCGATCCGATCCGAAAACAGAGGAAAAAGTAGGTTTTTCCTCCGTTACACTTTTCGGATCGGAGCGGGTCGGATGTCAGCGGACATGTCACCGCTGACATCCGACGCTCCATAGGGATGACTGTATGTCCGTTTTTCATCCGAAAACGGATGGATGAAAAACGGACATACGGATCATCCGTGTGAAAGAGGCCTAAGAACCACTGTTTAAGATAGCTCCCTGGGACCCTCAGTTGGTTGCAATTCTTCTTCTTGTGCTGTGTCAGAGGGGCTGAGAGAAACTGGCTCTGCAACAACATTTCCCGGAGGAATAGCACCTGTATCAACCAATGGTTCACCATGTTCTGGCATCACTGGAACCCCAGTACCACTAGAACCAGCAGCAGGTACAATTTCACCACTTCTTTCTCGGATCTGATCAACGTGCCTTCGTAATATTCTACCATCAGTAATTTGTACTTTGTATGACAAAGGTCCTGTAGCCATAGGCACCTTTGCTGGTATCTAACGAGGTCCAACAGCATAGTTTCTGACACAGACAGCACTGTCAGGCTCAAACACTCTCACAGGAACATTAGCAACCTTTTTAAAATGCAGTTCTTGCTTTTCTTGCAACTCCCATGTCAGATCAGGGTGCATAGGCATGTGCACAGGGTGTGCCAGGTGTGCCTGGGCACACCCTAATCACCCTGTGCTGGGCAGATTCCCCCTGCTGCTTGGCTGCAGAGAAATGGACTGGGGAATCTCTGTGCCCAGTCCCTTTCTTTGTCTCAAAAGTGAAACATCAGGGGCCTGTTTAGACCCCTGATACTTCACCAAAGCCCCCCAACGGGGCCCCTAAAAAGATTGTTAAAAACAATAATAAAATGATTGTATAAAAATATTATAAAAAATAATGCAATTGTAAAAATGTAATAAAAAAAGAAACTACTGAACCAACCTCTGCCCTACTGACATCGTCCACTGCTCTACCGATGCTGTCCATTGTCCTACTGTCATATATATATATATATACACACACGCGCAAGTGTGTTAGCGCTTTGGGGTGCACACCCTAATGCAATAGGCTGCGCACACCTATGTCAGGGTGTAAACGATCCAAACATATTTTTATATTAGGAGCTCGTCTGGGCTACAACCAGTGCTTCAGCATGGTGTCACATGTTGTTGCAGAAGGAAAATTGCAAGTCTCTGATTCCAATCTCCTTGAACAATTCTCTTCAATGAGTTTTTGGTGGTCTGAACCTTACGTTCAGCTTGACCATTTGATGACAGGTAGAATGGTGCAATTGTAACATGTTGAATAAGATTGCTTGCCATAAAGGTTTTGAATTCTGAGGAGGTAAATTGTGTTCCATTATCAGACACGATTGTATCTGGCAACCCATGTGGTGTGTAGCCTCCTTAAAACTCTTATGACAGTGGCTGGGGGATGTAACTGATACAACTTTCAGTCATTTTGAGAAGGAATCAACTAAAATCATCTGTCCTTGAAAAGGCCCCACAAAATCTATATGCAACCATTAACAAGGTGACCTAGTCACTTCCCAGGGATGTACTGAGGCTTTAGGTGGAGCATGATGGCTGGATTGACATGGTACACAGTTCTGTACCCACTTCTCAATAACTTCATCCATTTTAGGCCACCAAACATAACTTCTGGCTAATGCTTTCAATTGAACGATTCCAGGATGTCCTTCGTGGAGAGCATGCAGTACTTAAGCTTGTCCTGCCTTTGAAATTACAACTCTGTTTCCTCATAATAGGCAACCTTTATAGGCAGACAGTTCATGTTGGCGCACTAAAAATGGTTTGAACTTCTCTTAAAAATTTGATTTGGGTTATCCCTTCCACATCCAGTTGAGCACACAGGCCAGCACGGGATTTTTAGCAGTCATACCAGCAATGTCTCTAGCATGTAACAGGGGGGTTTGGAATTGATTCCAACATGAGAACCTCAGGCACAGGAGGGACAAGGAAATCAGGAGAAAACAAAGGCAACTGGCTCAACCCATCAGTATGAGTGATATTCTTGCCAGGACGATATTCAAAATCACAGTCATAGGCATTCAGCATGAGTGACCATCTGAGCATTCGTGGGGAAAGAATTTGAGGAGTGGGAGTACTTCTGGTGAACAGACCCAGCAAAGGCTTATGGTCTGTTACAATGGTAAACCTTCGCCCAAACAAATAGCCATGAAACTTTTTTACCCCGGATACAATAGCTAAAGCCTCCTTGTCAATTTGAGCATAATTCCTCTCTGTCATAGGCAAGGTCCTTGAATAGAATGCAATAGGAGCCTCAACACCAGTTTCCAAAACATGACTCGTATCCGCTCCAATGCCATACGGAGAAGCATCGCAGGTAAGAGTGAGTGGTTTTTGTAAATCATAGTGTACAAGTACACTGTCAGAAGATAACAATAGCTTTTTTGCAGCATTGAAAGCTGTAGAATGAACATCAGTCCGCTTCCATAGAATGACTTTATCTAGTAAACAATGCAGGGGTTCAGCAACAGTGGCTTTGTCAGGCAGAAAAGAATGGTAAAAATTAAGTAACCGTAGGAAAGCTTGCAGCTCTTGTTTGTTTGTTGGGAGCTTTATGGATAGCTTCAACCTTAGAATCAGTTGGATGAATTCTGTGTTTATCAATTCTGTATCCAAGGAAATCCATGCTATTTACCCCAAAAACACACTTTTTATTTTTTAAGTTTGAGACCAGCATCAAGAAAATGTATGAAAACAAGTTGTAGTTGTGAAGCCAAAGACTGAATGCAATCCGCTCAAATAAGAACATCATCAAAATAAGGTACTACACCTGGAAGTCCAGATAAGAGGTCCTCTATTAATTTCTGGAGTATGCCAGAAGCAGTGGAAACTCCAAACTGCAAATGTTTTACTTGAAAGCTCCTTTGTGTGTTATTATTGTTTGTGCATCCGCAGCGTCATCATCCACAGGTAATTGTTGGTAAGCTTGTGCCATATCCAGTTTGGCAAATACCTTCCCTTTTGCTAACGTAGTCAGAATTTCATGTACAGCTGGAATTTGATAGGGATGTTCGTGCAGTGCTTTGTTGATTGTACATTTATAGTCAGCACAAATTCAAACGTCACCATTTGACTTCAATACTGGAACTATTGGGGTGCACCACTTAGGGTGTTTTACAGGTTCAAGTATACCTTGCTCCACAAAATGTGTAATCTCAGCATCAATTTTTTTGGTCTGAGAGCTAATGCAACTTTGCGTGGTTTCAAACTAATTGGGGTTACTGTAGGGTCTAAAAGAAACAGGAGGGCCTTTATACATGCCAAGGCCTTCTTCAAAACTGCACTAAAGTCCACATTCTGTAGAGTAACTGGAGATACATTATGAACTCCCGATAATGAAATTCCAAGAGGTTCAAACCACACTCTACCCAGCAAACTTGCTCTTTGTCCCTTAGTAGTTATTAGGCGTACGCATCCTCTGAGATTTCCATATTTAACTGGTACAAAGCAAGCACCAATCTACCAACTGGATATCACAGGGTGCTATTGAAGGTGCATTGTGAGGCCATAATGTGGTAAACGTTTCTTCTGAAATCAAGGAATATGAACACCCTGAATCTACTTCCATTTTGCATGGCACATCTTGTAACGCAATCTTGGTGTAAATCTTCATTCCTGAGTTTTGTGTATTTAAAATTAATTTGAAGCATAGTAATGGACAGGCATTCACAGGACTTCTTTACTTAATCACACACAGGAATACAGGAACCATAGATGCTAAAGAAATTCATAGCTCTACCAGAAATATACACAAGTGAACATATTTACAATACTTCCCCCTACTGGATTGAGAGCACTATAACAGACTAATACATAACAATAGGGCTTGCACCTTTTCTGGACATTTTCCCACTTGGGCGCAAGATGGCAAGGCCTCATTCTATCCCTCCTAACAGGCGCTATCAGTTCGTCTGAAACCTGCTCTCTAAACTCTGTTGGACCTGTGAGATTTCTCGGTTGGGCTGTCTTCCCACAGGGTTTAGTATGAACTGCCTTTGCATTATTTCAATACAAGTTCTTTCATTGCACTTGGACTTTAACATCTTGGATGTCTTGGCATTGTTGCACATCCCCCATTGAAATCGCCATGACTTTTTTTGAATAATAAGATTCACCCCCCATAGATTTCAGTGGGATTCACTGCTAAGCCTGTATTTGGTGAATTTCAAACAGGATTCACCTAACCCTTTACAAATTAAAACCAAATAAATCTGAGACGGATTTTTTTTTTTTTTTTTATCTATAGACAACTTACTACTTTTTGCTATGTGATCTTTTTTTTATTAGGCTTTGCGCCACCTATTTTTATTATAACAGAGCAAATAATACAGAATGTTACAGATCAATGTTGTGAAAAAAATGCCTATACCTGGATCTATATCCAGTGATAAAACGTCTTTCCTTAGATACTGATGCATTAATCATAGATGTCTAATGCATGTCATTTCTTATGATATCTGTTTCTTGATTACCCCATAATAACTCCTCACGAACCCTACTTACACAGTATTGCTGGTTCTACTTGTATCTTTCCTGATAAAATCTGATGTGTTTATATTCATTAGTGATGTGTTTGTATTGTAAAGTATATAATGTTGTAGGAAATTTAAGATTAAGAAAATGGGAAAAATCAAATATTACAATTACCGTTGGTTCAATCCAGTGCCCCCCCCCCCCCCCCATTCATTGCACCCGGCACCTAGTCTACATGCAGCCGGACGCATGGCTTCCAATGTTTTTTTTTTTTAGGTGCATGATTAGAGCTGACTTCAACATTGGCTTCAAAAAAGGGTGGGCTTGGGGCGCGGTGACCCCCCAAGTTGTGTGACATTAGTGAATTAATACTCACTAATGTCTTCCTGTTTCTCCTCCCGGACAATCAGGAAGTAGGTCCTAAGACCCGATTGGCCGGGGGTCCTAAGACTCCTGGGCAATCGGGTCTCAGGACCCACTTCCTGTTCCTGGTGCAGGCCTGTGGCTGGCATCTGGAAGCCAGAGCGAACATGGAGGCCAAGGCCGGGCAGGAGCTGTGGGTCAGCTCACTGGTGCTAGTCCTGGTGGAGCAGATGGTTAATGACACACTGGTGTTGACCCTGAGCTGTGGGCAGAAGTCGTACAGCGAGATCCTCCTGGAATCCCGGAAGAATAAACTGTACAATCACTGTACAATCTCATTAATCGCCGCATTCCCATCCGTCTCCTGCGGGCAAAGGGGGGGGTGCGGTTTGTCGTTTGTCTGCCCCCCCTCAAAATATTGAGCACCGGTTGCCCCTGGTTCAATCTGTAACTAGCATTAACACAGCAGTTTTAGCTTTACTTCCTCTGTAACATAACTTTATTACCTGTTGGTCCAGCCCATAAATCATTTGATTTTTCACTGTCTGTAACAGGGTGACTACGCTATTAGTTCTGCAGAAATTATATAGCAGCGTTGCCATGTGCCTTTCTCTTGAAAGAAAAGGTTTATACCGTAATAAATAATCCATAAATAAAATCCGATCATTGTAAGTGTCAGTTTTATAGTTTATCTCCAGTGTCACCTTTTTGTAGCCATCTTGGCCTGCATGTAAAGACTGAGCAAAATATAACTAAAGGCATATGAAATAAATAAAATCATTCACATACTTATCATTAAAAGTATCATTATATCAATGGGCACATTAACCTTGACTAGGGCCATTCTAATGTTGATATTTTAGTTATTTTAAAAGCATGCGTGATTTTGTGGAAGTAATGCACATTTTAAGGATATGGGCAATATACTTCAGGGGTATTTGAAAAACTGAAAAAAAAACCCCAGGAATTTTGTAAGTAGGGAACATACTATACTAAGGTTGAGAAACACTTCTCTAACACTACTCCAAACACCAGGTTTGGCAGTTTACTCTTTGTTTTATTACTTAACCTTTTTCATGCAAACCTGAAACAAAAAATGATTTATTTTATATGAGGTAGACAAATCTGTGGTCACAGGGGAGAAAACAATGAAAGTGGCATGGAATTACAATTAAACCTTGGCTATTTTTTCCATGAAGAGAGAATATTGCCTCAGGTGGCACCTTCCAAAGGTTGGCCGACACAAGGTTCTCCCTTAACGCACAGCCGGGTGCCCAATTAATAGCAGCTGAAAAATCTGCCCTTTGTTCTTCAGCCATATATTTCAATCCATCATTTTTAATCACTACTTAAAATGAATGATTAACTAAAATGACAAGGACCTGTATTGCTTCTACTTTGCAGAATAGTAATGAACTACACATAGACAGGCAACCTTCATCTTTACAATGACTATGGAAACTAAAAAATGTTAAGATTTCAAATGTAAACACAAACTGTGCTGCTGCATCTCAAACCGTATTCTTTATTTTTGTAGGATACATGTTTAAACATGTGCAAAATGTGCAGTGCTATGAGCTCCCCAGAGGACAAATCATGTCCACTAAACATTTGCATCATTGTAATTGTAATATTTTATGACAGAATATTTGCCTTGCTCAGTGTTATAACTTGAAACAAATATTTAATCTTCTTGAACTCCAGGGACAACTTTCCCTACTGGAGATAAACTTGTCTACCTCCTGTGTTATTCTATGACGTCTCCCTTTCATACTGATTCAATTTGAGTACTGTATGGTCTCCCGATAAGAGTTTGATACTAGCTGTGCACATTTCAGCAGTTTTATTGTTTTCTGGAATGTAAAAGTACAGATTAAATAATATAACTCTGTTTTTAAGGTGCAAATCTAAAAACATTTTCATCTGTACCAAGCCTTACCCCTAATCCAAAGGCCTTGCCTTTTATATTATTGCTCTGTGGTCAGTATTCTTTATGTATCAGATGCTAAATCTTAATCCTTAAAGTGTTAGTAAAGCCCGCTTGGTGATTTTTACCAACAGGTAAGCCCATAATAAGGCTTATGTGCAGGTAAAATGAATATCTCCTAAACTTGCACAGTTTAGGAGATATTCACTCTGAATGCAGCCAGTTACATGACCAGTGCATGTGCTCTGAAGGTCTGGCATACCTTCCCGGACCTTCAGAGCTTCGTGCCAGAACCGAGGGCTCCTGCACGCATGCGTGGGAGCGATGTCATCGCGGCTCCGGCAATCACATAGCCAGAGCGCGCAAACCCAGAAGTAAGATCGGGGGAATATTTCAGCCCTCTCTGTGATGACACCAGCTGTTTACTACCACTTTAACATGGTCTATGTGCTTTAGTGTTGGCACCACAACAAAACCATGGCTTAGATTGTGAACTAGAGTTAGAATCCTTAAGTAGAGGAGATGAACCTCCTTGTGTGATTCCTATTCTTTTTTTTCTGACTATGTAATGATACCAACTAATGCAGCAATCCCTTCTCTAGGTGTCATCTTTTGAAACAGAACAGCGGAATTATGAGACCTGATTTTAGAAGACCACTTTTTAGTATTTTCACAGTCCCCTTTTAGGTGAATGCGCTTTTAAGCCTTTTGCTGGCAGAGCCTTTTTTGCGTTTTTTGTACATATGTATAAAAAATAATTTTAAAATTACATAAAACCCCCACACATTATATATTTTATGAAAGCAGATACCTCAGAGAATAAAATGGTGGTAGTTCCAGATTTTTTCGTCACATGATATTACTACAACCATTCAGGAAAGGCAAAATGTCAAAAAAATACACTAAAGGAAATTTTAGGGCACAAAAACACAATATTTTCCAATATATTGGCAAAATATAAAAGATGAGGTTGTGCAGAGTAAATAGATACCCAACATGTCAAACTTGAAATTGCATCAAACTTTGGTACCCTATATTTTCTATAAGCAACACTTTAATTGTGATTCCTGTACTGACTCAGCCTCCTAAAACTCTTCCTCTCAGCACCTTTTTAGTTCAAAGGGCAGTCTCTGTGAAATGTGTGACACAGCTGTGCCTACTCACTGGGCATAGTGTATCACAGAATCCAAGGAAGTAAATGTGTGGGGATCTTCACAAAGTAAGTTTACAAACTTGAAGACATTTAGATTAATAGGAGTAGGCTAGACATGGCTGAAATACAATGTGGAAATAGATTTATGATTTTCTTTTTTGGCCATAGATACAATTTAACTGGTTAAAGTAAGAAAAACATAATATGGCATTCACTAAAGGCTAGGCGACCTGTCACTCATTACTTAGTTACTTACCTTTTGGAAAAAAATTGGAGGTTTTAAACATTTCTTGATGCCAGCTATTTCTCTTCTTGCTTCAATACTGTTTTTACTGTTCGGCAGGCAATTTCCACCCAGCACAGCTGATATGATGAGCTTGCAGGGCCACCAACAGTTCCCAATTTGTCTGAATCAGCAGAAATTGGTCAAACTTTAAGCTGTCTATGACTATCTTTGGTGTGTTGCTGCAGTTACACCATCTGAACTGTGTTAGGTGGGTCCTAGATCAAGCTCTATTGCTTCATCTTCTATAGAGAAAAGTTAGTTCAGAACTGGGTGGCTTTATAATCTTTAGATTACAAAACTTGCAAGACAGCATTACACAATTTAGACAGTTGAGTTCATAGCACGTTTAAAATGTCATACTTTTTGCCAACATTTGGACTTTAAATTAGTTAAATAGGTATATGTGGGATTGTTGTCTTGAAAACAATTGAACAGATGAGTTTGTATGTTTTATACTGAATAATGTATGTCCATGATGGGAGAAAAAAAATCTTTTGAGGGTCTGATCACTCAACAATATGAAGCCATCATGCACGAATAGCTTAATTCTGGACCTCCAGGAAAGAAAGAGAGAAAGCAGTAGCTGAAAAATGATGTGCAAACTTAAAAAAAGACTTTGATTACCATTAAAACAAACCACTTATAATCATGGTTCCAATTACCTCGCATGTTTATAGGCTTTGAAATTGTTATTTTCACCTTGATGTTCCGAAGGTTTAGGATTTTATGATTATTATTCTTTCATCATATGGAAGTAACATTGCATTTCATCTTCTTATGGCTTCTTCAATTGTTTATATTTCACCTGCATGGTTATGATTCCCTTTAACTCTTCAGTTTTCCCAAATTATGTGCTTGCTTTGGAAATGGTTCGCCTTTGGCTATATTTACTTTTATGATACCTTCTGTTCAGTTAACTGAATGCAGATAGGACACCAGCACTGGAAACCTCAAAGCTCTTTGCTAATGCTTTCAAATTGAGAACGCAGAGACATAATTGCTTTTGTTGGATCACAATCTCGAGTAGCAAAAAGCATTTTAAACATCTGCCCAGCTTTTGATTGGCTTTTTGTCATCTTCCCTTTTGGCCATAGTTTGATGATCTGAAAAACCTCTTTCACCAAATCAGCAAAAGTCATAGTAAATAGACTTTATGTGGAGCTACGGGAAAAGGAATTTATGTTCAGACCAATTCATCATCTAAAAGTAAATTGTCTGAGCTGTTGTGTTCAACATTTCTATGGAGACGTCCTCTTTAAAAAAAATAGCAATCAGTGTTTATGTTTCATACAAATGAGTAACATTTAGGTTAGCCATAGACAAGCAAATTGTGTAGATAGCAACTTGACTGCTTGTAGGCAAAAGGATTTCAGTGCTTTAATATTACAAAGGCCTTGCTCTTGTACTTTGGTATTGTATGGCCAGTCAGATTTTGCCGTTCATCTATATAATATGGTCTGAACAATCTATCCAAGCTTTCAAATGGCTCTAAGTCTAAACACATACATGAAATCAATCAGAGCGCACATACAAAGATGGATTTATTATATGTTATGTTGATTTGCTCTCAAGTCTTTGTTAAATTATTTTTTGCCACCAAAATACTGAATGGTAGAAGAAACAGATTTCACTGCATATTCACAAAAATGCATTCTCCTACATAAGGCAGCTTCCTTTCATCTAAGTATTTTAAACATATTAATTTGTGCATTTGGCATGTAGGTGAGGATAGACTTAAAGCCGAACGGGAATACCAATAACAAGGAATTTTACTTACCCTATTCCTTGCTCCCCTAGTATTTGGTGCTCTCATATTCTCTCTGATTTTCTGGCCTTGGATAGGCCCTAGGTATTCTTATGTACAAAGCAAAGCAATTGGTCCTACACTATACTCAAACTTTCTCAACCTTTTCAACACAGAGGAACCCTTGAAATTACTTTTTGGTCTCAGGGAACCCCTGCTAAAAATTACTATATCTACAACTCATGGCAAATTAGTGTGATGGTCAGTGGGAAAAATGCTCCTTAAACTTGTGGTGATTGGGAAGAATAACCCACTTACACAGAACTATAAATATGTATGGTGTCCGTGGAAACTTATCTGAGAGGCAGAAATTGCTCATTGCTCAAGGAACCCCTTGCAACCTCTGGAGGGACCCTGGTTGAGAAACCCTGCTATGCTTGATGATGTCAGAGTGCTTGTGACCGATGGAACGCCTTAGAGAAGAGGCTGTGGGGGCCGGTTGTATATCATGGAGGGAACCTGTGGGAGTACGGGATTAGGTAAGTAAGGGTCATTTACTTTGGGTGTAAAAGAGCATTTCATCATGGCAGCCCCACTGCAAGGGAGGATTTTTTTCCCCCTGGATTTCAACCTCAAAAAAGTAAAAATAAAAGTATCTGCTGTTTTTGTAGCATCGTTAGATGTTTGCTTCCATCCTTTCATTTGAACTTGAAAAATAATGACACTTTTCTGGTCACAGATTTTTATAATTCAGCATCATGGTTTAATCTACAGAGAATGCATTCTTTTTGAAAAGCCCATTTGGTTCCTTTATTTGTAGACAAACAAAACTTCAAAACATTTCAAGCCTACTTACAATGTATGCAGTATGTAAATGTACGACTATACTTGGTAGAAATATTGGACACGGCATAGCAGATTGGATCTGTGTTTCTTATCTTTAAAAGTGTTTACCGTTCTTACTAAGCCAATCTTTACCAGGTATACTTTAGTTTTCATTTGCTGTATTTCAAGCAGTTTTACCTGCAGTCGTCATCACCAGTACCCAATAATTGTGTAAAAATGTTTTTCAAATCATATCCTGTACTTTCAGATAACTATAAAATACGTATTAAGTTCCATTTTATAAATGGTTAACCATCTGCGAAATTCTATACTGATATGATGAACTTGGTTTATGCAGCAGAAGTACCCCTGCACCTGTCACGAGCACTCCCTAGAGTACACATATCACTTGAACCTGAGGGATTAGGTAATGGCAGGAACTGAAGTACCCGTGGAGGACTTTTGTACGTGAAAGGTGTTACCATGAAAAAGCTGCATTGTGTGACTGAAATATCAAAGTAATCTTTTTCTTTCAACTTTTCTGTACATAATTTTGTACTGCAATATTTCAGTAAAAAAATAGCATATCCAAAGGTTTGATATTGCAGCAAAATATAATGCCAGCCCCCTGAATCTGTGTATTATGTACACCAACTATCCCTTATAAAGCATTTAACTTCATCCTGCAGTGAACCCCATCATTACCTGCACACTTTTCAATATCACTTCCTGAACTTCTGCAAGCCACTGCTCTACTGGCTCCTGAAAAGCGATCCACTGTGCATGGCTTTAAACCAGTGTTTCTCAACCTTTAAAGCGGAGTTCCACCCAAAAGTGGAACTTCCGCTCATTTGTCTCCTCTCCCCCTCCGGTGCCACAATTGGCACCTTTCAGGGGGGAGGGGGGACAGGATACCTGCCTTTGACAGGTATCCTGTTCCCACTTCCGGGAGTCTGGGCCGCGGCCCTTGACAAGACCTTGGGTCTCCCTCCTCCTCTCCCTGTCGCCGGGCTAGCAGGAGAGAGGAGCAGGACCTCGCGCATGCGCAGTAGGGTTCCCAGCGTGAAGCCATAAGGCTACACTGCCGGGTACCCTTACCCGCATTGGCGGTGGCAGCACACGACAGCTGATGAAAACATCAGCTGTGGTGCCGACATCATTGGACTCCAGGACAGGTAAGTGTCCTATTGTTAAAAGCCAGTATGTGTAGCTGCTGGCTTTTAAATTTTTTTTTTTTTGTGGGCGGAACACTGTTTTAAGTAAAGGCATCTTTTAAAATTCTGCACAATCTTAAGGCACTCCATTGTAAAATGAAAAAAAAAAACAAATAGTTTTACATATTGAAGCAACATCTACACACATGGGACATAGGTGATTTATTCTTCCAGAGCAAATACATGTTTGCATACTGGTACTGACTAGTATTCCAGTGTTTCTCCTCTCTCTCAGTTTCAGGTTGTAATGGTGCACAATGAAAACCTGTGGGTTTGTGTAACTAAAAGATAGACCTGATCCACCCGCTGGCCTGTTGACAATGTTTGGGCAATTTAGGGCAATTTCTAAGCATTTTGCCAAGGCACCCCTGAAGAAAGCTGAAGGCACCCTGGTTGAAAAGGCTGCTTTAGATTGCCATGCATGTAAATGTCATTCAGTTCTTTCAAAATACTTTAAACATGGATTCTGCTGCAGTTTTCATACAAGGAATAAACAAACCAAGTGCACATAACTTGATGTCATATGGGTTTGTAGAGCATTTTTATCCAGATTTAATACAACGATTTTACGCGATCAAAGTATGCCTTCGTAAATAGTAGCTAGTACAGCAAGAGTTACCAATTAAGTTGCCAGCAACTTAAAAGTTGCAAGAGTTTTAAAAACTGTGTTGTATGTATAATAGAAAATAACAAATGAATACAAAAGTGACACTGTTTCGAGTGTACGCCTTTCTGTTTTAATAAAAATGCTGCACTGTACTTATAACCAGTTGAACATTACATTTTGTCAAATCGCTGTTATACATTCCTAGCATTTCTATTGCCTTGAAATGACACATGGAAGCAGCATGGGCTCACACAGATGTAATTAGCACCCCTAGGTTCACTGCTGTGGGCTCACCCCTGGTGGTGGTAACCCTTCACACATTCAGCAGTGTCTTTCATGTATCGCCCTATGGTGCTGGATCCCAGCCATCCAATTTAGCAGTTCCTGTGATGTCATGCTGAGTATAACCTTGTGCAACCTTTGCAACTACACAGAAATGAAAACCTCTAGTGGTTTGCACATCCTCACCAGGGCATTTTTCTGGTGTCAGTTTAGGTATCACCCTAACAGAAATCTTTATGCAAACTCATTAACTGGTGGAAAACCCCTATGTGCTACTCCAAAATGTTGCAAAGTGATCAAACAGAAGAAGGAAATTTAGAGGCAGGGATTTGGATGCACAAAACTTTGTATTCTAATGCAATCTTGGTGTTATAAATGCAGACCTAAAGACATACAAAAATACTGTATGGTTGTCAAAAGACTGGGTATTCTACCTCCCTGAAATTTTAAATCCACTGTTGTACAAATATCATCAAATTAAACAGTGGCACTGGACATCAAAATGAATTAGAGCTCATGCCCCTGTTGGCTTTGTGTGTTGCCCAGTGCAGTCCCATCACATAACTGTAATTTGTTTCATGCCCTATTGCTTTAGTTCACACCAACATGCTGTGTTGGTGTGTGCTGAAAAAAAAAAGAATATTGCATTTATGTGCAGCATTTTCAGATGCACTATAATATATTGCAACGCATTGCAATGCAATGAATGTATAAAAAATATGTAAAGCGCTGCGTAAATTGATGGGGCTATATGAGTACCAGTAATAATACAAATAATAATAAATAAATAAAAAGAGTGTAAAGTCAAAGTTTAAGTTTGAAAAAAGGGAAAAACTAAAACATGTTTAACAATGTATTGCAGTGCACATGCACTACGCACACCAGCGTATGGGCATCCATGGCAATACATTGCCAGTATTGCTTACTGTATATTTCTGATATTAGATTATGCAGCTGTTATTGAACTACTGCATTTACTATTTCAAGCCTATTTAACCAACTCCTCTTTTTTCAAGGCATATTGCTAGTTTTACTTAAGCCCATGTATTGCCATTGATGTGTCAGTGTACTGCTGGGTCCAAGTATAAGGAAATAATAATTATGGAAACAGTAGGAAAACCCAACATTTCCTGGCTAAACACTTGTTGGTTTCTAAAGAGTTTTCATCTGTTTAATCAAGTTTTTTCTAAAGTGGAGCTGCATTTTGCTGTCTGTGGGTGAGCTTGCTCCATAATGTGCAAGTATGCAACATATTTGCATATTATAGCACACTTATCTCTCAGTTTCTCCTCCTGAAGTTGTGACAGGTCCAGGTTACAGTCCACGTGCCATTAGTTACCAATATCACCCCCTTCCACTGCAGCTCCTTTTAAGTCCTGCAACACTCCTCTTTGGCCATTGGACAGCCACTGATCATGTGTCTTCTACGCATGCCACAGGAATCACAGTGTCCCCTAGTGCTCACATGTATTTTTGAATGCTGTTAATGGGTCTGGCTGTACACTGCACGGCATATGCATTCTAAGAGAAAAATTGGACATTCTAAGAGAATAATGGATGGAAAGGATGAATGGATTTGAAAAACATGAATCTTGTGTCTTGACGTTTATGTACAGTATATCTGTGAGAGTGTCACTTGAGGAACAGTAATTAAGGTGACTTTTGTTAGTGCAAGGTTTGTGGCATGTGTCTGCAGTCATAGGTTTGTGCAGCCTATTGCATTAGAGTGTGCCCCCCTAAAGCTCAAACACACATGCTTTTCTCAGCAGCCTCAGCTGAATGGGAAGTGCTCTGTGCTGAGCGGCTTCCTGTTCATTCACAAACTGAAGCATAGCAAACATGGTTTACTATGCCTCCACTATGAATGAACACAGTATGTTCGCTGTGTTCATTTAGGAAAGGAAACCACTGGCAAATGAGATATTTACTAGCCCCTTCCCCTGTTCTTCATCCTGAAATATCCCCCACAGCAGCCAGGGGGAGAATAGTGAAGGGAAGCCAGCAGCACTGTGGGACGGGGGGGGGGGCAACACAAGAGGAAGCCCGGGCAGTAGGGGAAATCGGCACCGCACATAATAATTAGGGTGTGTCCAGGCATACCTGGCACATCCCTTGTGCATGCCTATGTCTGCAGTGTATACTGCTAGTAGGCTCAATTTTGTTTTCCCTATGCCTCTTTAAGCCACTACCAATATTCTGTGCAATGTAGACATAATTGGTTTTGCCGTGGCATGCCTCATCTGCATGTAAGGTGTTCCTTTTTCTTAAAGTGGTTGTAAACCCTCACATACAATATCTCACAAAAGTGAGCACACCCTTCACATTTTTGTAAATATTTTATTATATCTTTTCATGTATCAACACTGAAGAAATGACACTTTGCTACAATGTAAAGTAGTCCGTGTATAGCTTGTAAACAGTGTAACTTTGCTGTCCCCTCAAAATAAGTCAACACACAGCCATTAATGTCTAAACCGCTGGTAACAAAAGTCAGTACACCCCTAAGTAAAAATGTCCAAATTTGGCCCAATTAGCCATTTTCCCTCCCCAGCGTCATGTGACTCACAAACAGTAGCTCAAAAAAGTGAGAACACCCCTCACATTTGTGTAAATATTTTATTATATCTTTTCATGTGACAACATGGCACCTCATGGCAAAGAACTCTCTGAGGATCTGAAAAAAAGAATTGTTGCTCTACATAAAGATGGCCCAGGCTATAAGAAGATTGCCAAGACCCTGAAACTGAGCTGCAGCATGGTGGCCAAGACCATACAGGTTCCACTCAGAACAGGCCTCGCCATGGTCGACCAAAGAAGTTGAGTGCACGTGCTCAGCGTTATATCCAGAGGTTGTCTTTGGGAAATAGCCGAATAAATGCTGTCAGCATTTCTGCAGAGGTTGAAGGGCTGGGGGATCTGCCTGTCAGTGCTGAGACCATACACCACACACTGCATCAAATTGGTCTGAGTGCCTGTCATCCCAGAAGGAAGCCTCTGCTAAAGATGATGCACAAGAAAGCCTGCAAACAGTTTGCTGAAGACAAGCAGACTAAGGACATGGATTACTGGAAACATGTCCTGTGGTCTGATGAGACCAAGATAAACTTATTTGGTTCAGATGATGTCAAGCGTGTGTGGCGGAAACAATGTGAGGAGTACAATGACAAGAGTGTCTTGCCTACAGTCAAGCATGGTGGTGGGATTGTCATGGTCTGAGGCTGCATGAGTGCTGCTGGCACTGGGGAGCTACAGTTCATTGAGGGAACTTTGAATGCCAACATGTATTGTGACATACTGAAGCAGAGCAAGATCCCCTCCCGTCGGAGACTGGGCCGTAGGGCAGTATTCCAACATGATAACGACCCCAAACACACCTCCAAGACGACCACTGCCTTGCTAAAGAAGTTGAGGGTAAAGGGGATAGACTGGCCAAGCATGTCTCCAGACCTAAACCCTATTGAGCATCTGTGGGGTATCCTCAAACAGAAGGTGGAGGAACGTAAGGTTTCTAACGTCCACCAGCTCCATGATGTCGTCATGGAGGAGTGAAAGAGGACTCCAGTGGCAACCTGTGAAGCTCTGGTGAACTCCATGCCCAAGAGGGTTAGGACAGTGCTGGAAAAAAATGGTGGCCACACAAAATATTGACACTTTGGGCCCAATTTGGACATTTTCACTTAGGGGGTGCACTCACTTTTGTTGCCAGCGGTTTAGACATTAATGGCTGTGTGTTAAGTTGAGTTTTGAGGGGACAGCAAATTTACACTGTTATACAAGCTACACACTCACTACTTTACATTGTAGCAAAGTGTCATTTCTTCAGTGTTGTCACATGAAAGATATAATAAAATATTTACAAAAATGTGAGGGGTGTACTCTTTTGTGAGATACTGTATACCCAGTGAAGTGAACAGCCTTAGATGATACACAGAGATGAAACAAATCCTCCTACATAGGTTTTACGTGTTTATTTGTAGTCTCCTCTTCTCTACACCCTTTCAAAAGTGCAGATCATGCAAAAAAATCTTTCTTCATCTGTCAGCAGCACAGAGGAGGGGGCGGAGAGACTGCAGTTGCAGTGTGTGAGAACTGATTGTAGGAAAGGCACACACCCCCCTCCACACAGCAGAAGAACTGTGTTGGGAATAGACAAGCTTTGTTCTGAGCCCCCTTCCCCTGACACAAATTTATCTCATGAAGTGAATCATGCTGATAACAGAGGAACGAAGAACCAGACATAAACAACACTTAGAGCTTGGAGAGAGATAAGGAAACACTACAGATATATTTGCTTTGCTCAAATTCCATGACTGAGGTTTACAACCACTTTAAGTAGGGAGATGTGTTTTTGGTAACAAACTGAACAGTGTGCATAGGCGTGCGTATGGGGTGTGCCGGATGTGCCTGGGCACACCCTAATCACCCCCGTGTGCATCGCTCTGCCTGGCCCTGGTAATTCTGTATGGGTTCCCGGCAGCAGAGAGAGGAGGCCAACTCACAAACTCTGGGCACCTCTGCTATGCAGCTATTTAAAAAGAAAAAACAGCACCGTTGTTTATCTGCCTGGCGGGGCCAAAAGGGGACTATTTAACCACTTTTGGGCGCAGGCGGAGTGAGCTACTGCACTGTGGTTCCCGACAATTAAATTAAAGTCCAGGCTTCCCCCTTCTTCTATAACAATCTGCCGGTGCTTTAATCTAATTGCAAGTAAAGGCTGTGGAAGATTACTCCACCTGCTCCTGAACGTGGATAAACAGTCCTGCTTAGGCCCCAGACTCCAGTGCCCAGCCCAGCACAGCGCAGTGGAGTGGTGGGTCTGGGATGGTGAATCCCAGTGATCGATGCTGTGCCCGGCTCTCGGTGACTGACATGGAGCAGCGGGCGCAAGTGCAGAGGATGGCTGGCTGTGTGGATCCCTCCAGTGTGTCCCGGGTCCCTCCCGTGCAATGCCGACTCATCCCCCCCCCCCACCCTCAAGTGGATGTGCTGCAGGAAGAGATTGGCTACACTGCTGGCTGCCCAAATCGTGAGTACCAGCTAACCCTCTAACCCTGCCAGGCTATCTGGGGTCCCCTCTTACACTGTTCTCTGCTCCTCTCCTGACCCTGTGCCTTCCATCTGCCCTGCACTCCTCACCCTATACTGACCTACTCTACAGCACCCTGCACCCCTCACTATGCACCCTGTCCCCACCCCACAGAACCATGCACCCCTCACTATGCACCCTGCCCCTACCCCACAGAACCTGCACCCCTCACTATGCACCCTGCCCCCACCCCACAGAATAATGTACCCCTCACTATGCACCCTGCTTCCACCCCACAGAACCCTGCACCCCTCACTGTGCACCCTGCCCCCACCCCACAGAACCCTGCACCCCTCACTATGCTCCCTGCCCCCACCCCACAAAACCCTGCACACCTCACTATGCACCCTGCCCCCACCCCACAGAACCATGCACCCCTCACTATGCACCCTGCTTCCACCCCACAGAACCCTGCACCCCTCACTGTGCACCCTGCCCCCACCCCACAGAACCCTGCACCCCTCACTATGCACCCTGCCCCCACCCCACAAAACCCTGCACCCCTCACTATGCACCCTGCCCCCACCCCACAGAACCATGCACCCCTCACTACGCACCCTGCTTCCACCCCACAGAACCTTGCACCCCCCCACTGTGCACCCTGCCCCCACCGCACAAAACCTGTACCCCTCACTATGCACCCTGCCCCCACCCCACAAAACCCTGCATCCCCTCACTGTTAACCCTGTCCCCACCCCACAGAACCCTGCAACCCTCATTGTACACTCTGCACTGACCCTGCCCCTACCCCACAGAACCCTGCACCCCTCACTTTGCACCCTGCCCCCACCCCACAGAACCCTGCACCTATCACTTTGCACCTTGCCCCCACCCCACAGAACCCTGCACCTATCACTATGCACCCTGCCCCCACCCCACAGAACCCTGCACCCCACAGAACCCTGCATCCCTCACTATGCACCCTCCACCCACCCCACAGAACCCTGCACCCACTCTGCCCCCTCCCCACAGAACCGTGCACCCTGGCCCTACCCCACAGAACCCTACACCCCTCACTGTGCACCCTGCCCCCACCCCACAGAACCCTGCACCTATCACTTTCCACCTTGCCCCTACCCCACAGAACCCTGCACCTATCACTTTGCATCTTGCCCCCACTCCACAGAACCCTGCACCTATCACTTTGCACCTTGCCCCCACTCCACAGAACCCTGCACCTATCACTTTGCACCTTGCCCCCACCCCACAGAACCCTGCACCTATCACTATGCACCCTGCCCCCACCCCACAGAACCCTGCACCCCACAGAACCCTGCACCCCTCACTATGCACCCTGCACCCACCCCACAGAACCCTGCACCCACCCTGCCCCCACCCCACAGAACCGTGCACCCTGCCCCCAACCCACAGAACCCTGCACCCCTCACTGTGCACACTTCCCCCACCCCACAGAAACCTGCACCCCTCACTATGCACCCTGCACCCACCCCACAGAACCCTGTACCCCTCACTATACACCCACATCATAGAACACTGCGTCCCTGTCAGGCTTAGGCCCTAGCTCTGTCAGGTGGAGGGAGTTTTGTCAGGTAGACTGTATCAGGCCCATGAATTCTGACAGTGGCCCTGTCGCTCTGTGCGCTGGAAGGGTGATGGGAAAGCTCTCCCTCTCTTCTCTTTCACTATGCGGGTGGGGAGATGAGATAGAGATATATTATATACTCACACCCACATGCGTGTTTGAGCTTTGGGGTGAACACCCTAATGTAATAGGCTGCGCACGCCTATGACAGTGAGTGTATGTTATGTACAGTGGCGGCTGGTGCTCCTATTTTGAGGGTGGGCGGCAGACAAACCACTCCACACCTATAATTGTAACATAATAAAAATACGAACCTGTAAATCAAAGCCCAAGGATTAAGGGGGTGGCACCCCTAATGGAGTGACCGCCACTGGTTATGTATGATAGCCGCAGAGAAACCCAAGATACCAAAGAAAGGGCTGAGCTGCCAACTTTGAGTATGACGACAGGCTAGTTTTTTATATATTAAAATTACAAATACATGCAAAGCTGTAATATATTCATATTCCTATCAATGACAAATTGTGCTGTTGTCTTTTTTGCTTTGTAATACTCTATCCATTCACAGATAAAGATTTAAATAACACATAATTGCTTAAGTCTAAACTAGATATTACTTTGCCTGACAGTAACCTCCACTATTCTGTTGGCAATATGTTTAATATATGTAAAGTTGCCAAATCTTTCTATGATTTTCAAAATAAAATCTCCAAAGCTTATTTTTGGTTCATTTATCATTGAATTAAACTGTACAGTTTTATGGGTCTTTGGTAGGACTATGGATCGCAGAGGAACAATTGCAGGGCGGCTTGGCAAGTTATATAGCATATTCTCTCCAGATCTGTGCAGTCATTGCCAAAGCAAATGAGATTTAGTCGTGGCCTGGTGGGTGAATGTACCATCAAAAATTGTATAGCTCTAAAACAGGGGGCATGCAGCATTGTGTTACGGTGAAAACTTTTTACTGCTATAGAAAGGGAACAATATTCTAATATAATTCTATGCTAAGCTGAAATCATTGCACAATTTCTAATTCATTCTAATAATAAACATATCTTGTCTTTAGGCTTTAAAAGTAATTACAAAACAAGCAAATGTCATTGGTCAAGAACTTTGCCACAAAAAAAATACCGTCTGTTTAACTATTTAAGTCCCTCTTTCTTCCATTGGGTCCCAGGGCATTTTCCTAATTTAGACATGCTGGAATTATGCATTTTTACAAAAAAATTCCAGTCTTTTTTTTCTGTAATTTACACAGCCCTTTATACTTATACAAAATGTAATAACCAAAGTCCTCTGGCTAAAATAATATTGCATGCATGCTATTTTTATATGACAAAAGTAAAGCTCATTGGTAAAGTTTAAAAAAAGCTTTTTTTCCCTTTTATAACATTACCTTGTAGTGCACAAAATGAATATGTTTGTGCAATTTGCTAGTTTAACATTTAGATAAGATCAAGTCTGATTTGTGCTAACAGGAACTAGCACACCATTTTCACAGTTTTGATCAGTGTATACATTTGCAGAACATCCAAAATATTTGTTGGAACTTAGACCCCTTTCACACTGAGGTGCTTTGCAGGCGCTATAGCGTTAAAAATAGCGCCTGCAAAGCGCCCTGAGACAGCGGCTCCATTCACTCCAGTGTGAAAGCCTGAAGGCTTTCACTCTGGAGCGGTGAGCTGGCAGGACGTCAGAAAAAGTCCTGCCAGCAGCTTCTTTGGAGGGCATTAGGAGTGGTGAAGTCAATGGGGCAGCGCTGCTATACCGCCGGCAAAGCGCCGCTGCAGCGGCATTTTTTGGGTGGATTTAACCCCTTTTTTGGCCGCTAGCAGGGGTTAAAACCGCCCCGCTAGTGGCCAAATAGCGCCGCTAAAACAACAGTAAAGGGGCGCTAAAAATAGCTCCGCTTTACCACTGACGCCCCGGGCAGCTCAGTTTGAAAGGGGTCTTAAGGATAAATGGGGGAAGAAGGTATTTTCATATTGTTTTTAATAAATGTATTTACTTATTCGTTTTTATTAGATTTTTTTTTGCTTTGGCACTTTTGCTCCTTCCTTAAGGTTGCATTCACACTACAGTGTTTTGAATCACGGACAGATTTGCTGTGGATCTGCCTGCGATTTGACAGCGCCGAGGTGTGAATGAAAAAACGCGGAACTCTCATTTGAGATGCTATTCATTTGAATGACATCTCAAATCGCGGTGCGGGTTTGCTGCGACTGTCGTGCGATAAAATGTGCTGCAATCGTGTCAACCCGCATCATGGGATGCATGTCACCAAAAAATAGTTCAGGAGCTACTTTGGGGTGACATGCATCCCGCGATTGCAGCGCATTTTATCGTGCGACAATTGCGGCAGACCCGCACCGCGATTTGAGATGTCATTCAAATGAATGGCATCTCAAATGCGAGTTTCGTGTTTTCTCATTTACACCTTGGCGCTGTCAAATCGCGGGCAGATCCGCAGCAAATCTGTCTGTGATTCAAAACGCTGTAGTATGAATGCAGCCTAAAAGCTAAATTCACATTTTCAGGCAGAATTTCACTTTTCACAATAAATAGAAGTCTTTTCTAATCTATTTTCTGGCCAAGCCACCCCAATGTGCTTATCTCTCACTTATCTAGTCCATGGCAGCTTTGAATCTTCACCTTTCTGAGCCCTGACTACCTGTATCCTCGTGTGACCTTCCAGGAAACGTCATATTCCATCATGCACTTCCTTACTGCATCACAGAATAGGGCCTGTTTTACTTCTGTAGACCACTCCTTCCTTATTAACATACCAACTCTTTTTTTATTTCCACCCACTTTCCTATTTCTTCCTTTAAGGTGGCCATACACTGTATAATCTGATTGTACAATCTCCTTACGGTCTACCATCATTCCCATGATCCCCATGACTAAGCTCTGGAGGGTGGAGTGAAACGCGTTGGGGCCTGACCTGGTTGGAGTCCAGGCTGAGGTTGCCACTCCATTCACCTCTCTAGGACATCTTAGATGCGCAACTTCCAGGAGCTACCCCTTTTTCCCTTGAACTCTTGCAGTAGCCAGGATGGGCTCCATCCCCTGTCAGCACTCTAACAGCAGCTGTGGATGTACTGTCTACATACCCCCTCCTTACTGAGCTTGAGCAACACACATACACTTTCCAGGTCACTATGTAGACCAAGTGCCTGCCTGATTTGACACAAATTGCATAGATTGTTCAGGTGGGTTCTCCCATTACATAGTTTTGGTAAAACTAAAGGAAATTATACAGAGATTGTACAGATCAGACATAGTGTATGGCCAGCTTTATGAAAGTACATGGGATGGAGACAATCAACTGTCAATGTTCTTGTAATCCAAGTCCAGCTCAGGGAGAGGGAGGGAGTAAACCCACCAATTTCACTTTCAGGCCCTATTTACATAACGTAGTGGGAGCGCATGGTTTTTGGTGCAGTTTTCCCACAACATGGGCAAGGCAGGGCTTACCAACAAGCACAGCAATGTAGATCATGAAGCTTTTTTTACCATGCATTTTTCATGCATTTTGCACTTGACAACATGCGTATTTGCTTCCACGTTTGGGGTGCCATTAACAATCATTGGCACCAAAAGCTTAACTAGTTCATTTTAGGTGTATTAAGGTGGTTATACACTATACAATCTGATTGTACAATCTCCAAACAAACTTTGTTAGATTTGTAAAAACTGTATAATAGGAGGACATACCTATCTATACAATAACTCAGTAACCAATCAGGCAGGCATAGTGGATGGTGGATCTAAAGAAAACTGGAAAACTGTATAATTAGATTGTATAGTGTATGGTGAGCTTTACAGACTTCTAGGGACACACTTCTGTTTTCAGTGCTATAGCTCTGCTCCACATGGGCTGTTAGGTGATCGCTCAGCTCCTGCACACTCCAAATGAACAATGTATACTAGATGAAGGTACAAAACAATCGATCAGTAGAGGAAGATACTGGCTGTGTATTCAGGGAGAACAGTGCTTACTGACATTGACTGCATGTGAATACAGAGGAGGGCAGGAGCAATCTCTTGGAGGGGGGGACAGGTGCAGGGTGACGAAGGGACGATGGATTTACATCGGGGGACACTGTTTTTTTAGTTTTTAATAAAGTAATTGTCAAAAATTGTTTGTGTTATTACTTTTTTACACTTTTTTGGTAAACAGGTATCTCCTTAACATGGGGGGGGTGCATCTAGGGGCCCCTTGTTAAAAGGGGGCTTCCAGATTCAGATAAGCCCCCTGCCTGCAGACCCCCACAACCACTGGCCATGGTTGCAGGGATGAGGCCCTTGTTCCCATCAACATGGGGACAAGGTGCTTTGGGATGGGGACCAGACCTTAAAAGTCCTATAGCTTCACAAGTCACTGATGGAACCAACACAACACAGCCCAGGCTGAAGAGTTTTTCTACTCCAAGAAATACTTCTGACCCTTTGACCCTATAGTCCAGAGCTGTCAAACTTTGCAAGACTAATTATAGTCCTGGACCTGATGGTAGCTACCTTTGAGGCAGTTCCATTTGCTTAATTTTACTCCAGACCCCTACAGCACACTATTGTGTCACTGTGGGAGAAATCAGTTCACACAAACTGACTCATCTGACATCTAAGATTAGATTATCTCTGGCCTTATGGCTCAGGAATCAAGCTCTGGAGTTTGGGAAATCCTCCATCCAGGGGCGGACAGACCGTTCGGGCACATTGGACGTGGTCTGAGGGCCCGATTGCAGTAGGGGACCGCCGGCGCCACCCACTGGAACTCCCTGGCCCGCAGCTGCCATCTTCTTCGGGTCGGGCCGGGTCCAGTGCGCATTATGATCATAGGGAGGGGCCGACCCGGCTCTGGTAGAAGAAACCAGCCCAGGAAGGAACTAGGAAGCGTTGAAGCAGTCCCAGTGCAGGCAGCATGCCCATGCGGTATCATTACGTGTTGCTCTGCGCACTGGACCTGGGCACCTGCTGAAACCCTTCCTATAGTAGTACCCATATAGGTCGCTGCCTCCATCTGTGTCCCTCCCTCACTCACCAAACTGCCCGGAACGGAAGTGGAGAGGAGGAGGGCATACCACTAGCCAGCCACAGCAGGGCTAGGGTGCCCTAAAGCCACCCACAGTGACTCCCAGCAGAGCCAGGGTACCCCCAAGCCACCCACAGTGACCCACAGCAGGGCCAGCGTGCCTCCAAGCTACCCACATCAGGGCCAGAGTGTCCCCAAGCCACCCAGGGTGACCCACAGCAGGGCCAGGGTGTCCCCAAGCCACCCACAGCAGGGCCAGGGTGCTTCCAAGCTACCCACAGCAGGGCCAGGGTGTCCCCAAGCCACCCACAGTGACCCACAGCAGGGCCAGAGTGCCCCCAAGCCACCCACAGTGACCCACAGCAGGGTCAGGGTGCCTCCAAGCTACCCACAGTGAACCACAGTAGGACCAGCGTGCCCCCAAGCTACCCATGCACAGTGACCAACAGCAGGGCTAGGGTGCCAGCCAGCCACCCACGGTGACCCACAGCAGGGCCAGAGAGCCAGCTAGCCAGCCAGCCACAGCAGGGTGTTAGCCAGCCACCCACAGGAGCCAGCCACCCACAGTGACCCACCCACAGCAGGGCCAGGGTGCCAGCCACCCATGGTGACCCACACACCAGGGAGCCAGCCACAGCAGGGTGCCAGCCAGCCACAGTGACCTACCCACAACAGGGCCAGGGTGCCAGCCAGCCACCCATGGTGACCCACCCACAGCAGGGTGCCAGCCAGCCACCTACAGGAGCCAGCCAGCCATTGCGACCCACCCACAGCAGGGCCAGGGTGTCATCCAGCCACCCACGGTGACCCACCCACACCAGGGAGCCAGCCAGCCACAGCAAGGTGCCAGCCAGCCACGTACAGGAGCCATGAGAAGAAGTGAAAGTAAAGGAGTGCCCGGTGTCCAGAAGATGCAGGTTTAAAAAAACATTTTATTTTGAGTCACAACAATAAAATGAGGCCAACGCGTTTCAGGGGAACAGAGACTTCCCCCTTCATCGGGGCTGCTGTTGAAAGCTATTAAGGAAATGGTACTGTTATGGACTGCCTTTGGCACAAGGATTGGACCGATAGATGTCCAAATGCTGGCTATGGGTTCAGAAGACTCTGTTGCAGACTCTAATGGGGCCTGGAGGGGACGCTTTCTAACAGACTGTCCAATGGACACTGTTAGAGAGAGACCCCCCTCCAAGTCTCATTAAAAAAAAAGGCAGAAGTTGTACTTTGTGCAAAATGTAGGTAGTGGGATCAGGGGTGGGCGGTGGGTGGGGTCAGGGGTAGGTCATGGCCTCCATCCCTCTGTCTTGAGAGATTCTCACAATGCATGCCAGCCTGAAGGGCTGGGAAGGAGCCCTAGACACCTTGTCAGTGTAGGGAAATTGGTTGACACAGAATAAATACATACTAGTTCCATTGCACACTTTCCTAGAAATGGCAGGGAATTAAGCAGGTGCTGTAGCAGCTATCAGCTAGAGACCGGTAACATCATAAGCAAGAGTATAAATTGCTAGCACAGTATGGTTTTTAAACAAGTTGTTCAACCTTTTTTTCAAGTAATCGCATTACTGTGGTAAAGTGCAACATTTTGGAGCCACGTGGGACCCCTTTGTCAGGCATGTAATTACTTGAATAAACGTTTGGACAACGTTTTCAAGATCCATGATGAGCTGGTGATATATGGGTACTATTGATTGCCAATGGAATCTCATCTCCTGATCAACATTCTGGAGCTTTGAGTGATTTTTTATCCCTGCAACACTGGACACCCTGATTCCAGGTTCTAGATCCTTTCTGCTTATGATCGTGTTAATGATGATCATGTCTTGTGTATACAATTTAAGGAATTAACTTTAAATTATTATGTACAAGTAAATAATGCTTGATTTGGGTGATTAAGCTAAAATCATGGGCTTAGTGCATGTTTACTATATTGCCAGATATACATAGGTCATATAGAGCACACCGCTATTTTTTGGGTACTACCAATGAAATTTGAATTGAAGTTGAACATGACTTTGACCCAAATTTTTAAATGATAAATTCCTATGAAACCGATTGTGGTTGAATTCAGTGCCCATCCATTCGGCAGCCTAAAACTAGCGTAGCCTCCCTGGCATTATGATTATGTCAGATTTTTTAATCTCAAAGTGGTACAATTGTTTTGCATAAAAATTTGGCATTTTATATTGTAGGCCTGTAATTCTTAGTAATAACCCACTTAAATCTGTCCAAAAAAGAGTCTAGTAGACATCCTGGGTATGATAAAGTTTGAATCACAAAATCATAAATTATAATACAATAATAACTGCAAATATATATAAAAAATAATAATATAATAATAATAAATTGAATTTCCTTACGATTCACTATCGCTCACTTCTGCAAGTGTTCTAATTTACTATTGTTGTTTTCTAGCTGGTCTAAAACCGCTTTTGATGTAAAGGGACACTTTTTGGTTGATATGGACAATCTCAAGTTTCCAGGCAGAAAGAACAGTATATATAATATAAAACTGTATGCAGGGCATTGGACAAAGCACTAGGGACAAAAGGGAAGTGAAATGATTTGATACAGTAATGTAATCTGTAAGATTACTTTGTACTGTATGTGTTCTGTTTTTTTCACTTTTTGGATTTTCCCCCGGGCTCTTCCCCCATGCGTCACAACGCTCCCAGGGGATGGAACCTGGCACACAGAGGCATCGGGTGGAGGACAGAGCCCGCACACACAGCGGAGGGACATCGTAGGATCCTGGGGACAAGGTAAGTAACCTGGACCAGGATCCTGAGATGCAATCCTGAGTGTGGCTCGGGGTTACCGCTGATGGTACTAAAATTTAACCCCGAGCCAAAAAACTCTTTAAAAACTAGCATATACAGTACACACACAAAATACATATTGTGAAAGCAGAATCACTAAAAAAAATAACATTCTTAGGGAGATATCCCTTTCTTCATTCGCCAATCCCCACACCATCTTAAAATATATAGATATTAAAATTACATAATTCAATTTTTAAAAAAATGTCCTCACGGAATAATCCCCAGGTACTGAAAATTACATTGAATGACCTAGAGTGAAGTCTGTGAAAATGTCGCTAATTTGTGTTTATACGAACCTGACTTCTCAGTGTTATGCTAACAACATACACAAATAGATTTTATTTTTGCTGTGTGAGTCGCAATGTAAAGTTATGTAGTATGGGAAGTGGAAGACAGCTCTCCTAAAGTGAAATGCAAATGTTCACTTCCAGCTTGATCATACTGCTATGTTGCATAAAAAAAAAATCACACTTATGTGATATCCTGCTAATCAGCAGACTTTGGCAGTTATATCTTTGGGTTATTATCTGTGTGAGTGCAAATTAGGTTAAAGTTGCATTGGGAATAATTAAAGTAAAACACATTCCAATTTTTTACTATTTTCTTTCTAATAAAAACCTTGAAAATTAAAATCTGCAGTCAAATTAAAGCCCTTTCTTTTACTAAAAAAATTATGTATAATACACTAGGGTAGACTACAAACACTAAAAGGTGTACAGGGCAGAATGAAGATATCTCAAAAAGCTTTGGGACTTAAGGGAATATTGGAAAGAACAAGGTTTAGAGACTCAAGTGGTTAACACTGAGATGTTTACTTTTTCACACATTAAAGTTATATTAAAGCCTTTTTTTAAGCAATTTCTACTGCTGAGATATCTGTATGCTGCTTCTCTAGGTATTTAGCTTGTCCTTTCCTCTTGATTTGACTGATCCCCTCAGCACCTAGCCCAGCTTCTGGTTTCAGGGTGGCTCCTTTACATTATAGGGCCCAATGGAGCCACCTGTGTGTGGGTACTTCTGGCTAGCAATGTGGCCGAGTCTCCCTGCGTCCACAAGAACACATAGTCCCGGTGGCAAGCCAGTTCCATTTCCATGTTCCTCCCTGTGAGTGACTGATATCGACTGGATTTCACTGTCCTTACTTCAGTGCACATGTGAAGCAGTCAGAGTGCATGCTTCACTCATTCAGAAGTTGGAGAAGTGGCAGTATAGACCTAGAGCCGATTACGGTGAGTGTTTGGGAGAACTGGGGCATGTAAAAGTACTGGGGCATGTTTTGCACACAAAATATAAATTGTTGTGTAGCACTACTGCCCGGAGGAGCCCTTGAATTGCCTTGTGATTTCTCTGCTCACCTGAAGATGATACACCTCGCTCATCCAGCAATTACCGACACACATTGATATATTTCAAAGAAATTTTAAGACCCCTCTCACCCTCTCACACTGAGGTGCTTTTCAGACACTTTTGCACTTAACCACTTAACAACCGGCCCATAGCCAAATGACGGCTACAGGGCGGTTGCTTAACCACGGGAGGGTGTACAGTGACGTCCTCCTAGAATTCCGCTCTCGTGACGGAGCAATCACATGTAAACAAACCGGCGTCATATCATGACGCTGGTTCCTCTCTCCCCTCTGTGTACCGATCGGTACACAGAAGGGGAGGGATCGGATGGCAGCAGTGCTGTGGGCTGGATGTGTAGTGCCCACAGCGCTTCTCAGTGACATGTGCAGTCACATCCATGGATCCATCCATCCATACTCAGCCATCCCTCCATGCTCAGCAATACCCTGCACTACTCTGCAACACCCTGCAATTCCCTGTGCAATACTCTGCAATTCCCTATGCAATACTCTGCAATACCCTGTGCAATACTCTGCAATACCCTGTGCAATACCATGTGCAGTACTCTGCAATACCCTGTGCAATTCTGTGCAATACTCTGCAATACCCCGCAATACCCTGCAATACCCAGCAATACCCTGCAATACCCTGCAATGCCCAGCAATACTCTGCAATACCCTGCAATACTCTGCAATACCCTGCAATACTCCACAATACTCCACAATACCCAGCAATACCCTGCAATACTCTGCAGTACCCTGCAATACCCTGCAATGCTCTGCAATAGCCCGCAATACCCAGCAATACCCTGCAATACCCTGCAATACCCTGCAATACTCTGCAATACCCCGCAATACCCAGCAATACCCGCAATACCCTGCAATAACCTGCAATACCCAGCAAGACCCTGCAATATTCTGCAATACCCTACAATACTCCACAATACTCTGCAATATCCAGCAATACCCTGCAATACCCAGCAATACCCTGCAATACTCTGCAATACCCTGCAATACCCTGCCATACCCAGCCATACTCTGCCATACCCAGCCATATCCAGCCATACCCAGCCATACTCTGCAATACCCAGCCATACCCAGCCATACTCGGCCATACTCTGCCATGCTCAGCCATACTCGGCCATACTTGGCCATGCTCAACCATACTCAGCTGTACTCAGCTTCTGTATGTGGCCAGGCTGTGGAAGTCTCACACATGTGGTATCGCTGTACTCAGGAGGAGTAGGAGAATCTATTTTGGGGTGTCATTTTTGGTATATACATGCTATGTGTTAGAAATATTGTATAAATGGACAACTTTGTGTAAAAAAAAAAAATGCGTTTTAACCACTTCCCGCCTGCCGTCATATGACGTTCTTGACTTTGTGCGGGGATATCTGAATGCAGCTACAGGCATTATTCAGATATCAGCTTTTTCAGCCGGCGATTCCCTACACCATAAGAATGATCATAGCAGCTGTTCCACTGTTTGATCGTTCTTACGGGAGGAGAGAGGAGACTCCCCCCCCTCCCGCCACCCTCCGGAGCTTCTACCGACTGACCGCTACGATTGAAGCCAGGATGTTTTTTTTTTTTTTTTTTTTTTTTATTACTTCAGGCTTCCCAGCCTAGAGGTGAGATGTGAGATATCTCACTGTAAAGAGCACCTGTCATGTCATATTCCTATTACAAGGGATGTTTACATTCCTTGAAATAGGAATAAAAGTGATCAAAAAATTTATTTTTTGGACAAAAGTGTCAAACTAAAATAAATAAAGTAAAATGAACAATAAAAAAAAAAAAAATTTAAAGCACGTCTGTCCCCGTGTGCTCACATGCAGAAGCGAACGCATATATAAGTCCCCGCCCACATATGTGTTCAAACCACACATGTGAGGTATCGCTGCGATCGGTAGAGCGAGAGCAATAAGTTTTGGTCCTAGATCTCCTCTGTAACTGAAAACGTTTAACCAGTAAAACATTTTAAAGCATCGCCTATGGGGATTTTTAAGTAGCGAAGTTTGGCGCCATTCCACAAGCGTGTGCAATTGTGAGGGGTGACATGTTAGGTATCTATTTACTCGGCATAACTTCATCTTTCACAATATGTGAAAACATTGGGCTAACTTTACTGTTTTTGGTTTTTATTAAAGCACAAACTGTTTTTTTTCCCAAAAAAAGTGTTCGAAAAATTGCTGCGCAAATACCGTGCGAGATAAAAAGTTGCAACGATCGCCATTGTATTCTCTAGTGTCTTTGCTAAAAAAACATATATAATCTTTTGGGGTTCTATGTAATTTTCTAGCAAATAAATGATGATTTTTACAAGTAGGAGAGAAATGTCAGAATTGTCCTGGGTGCTCCAGAACGCCTGAAGGTGCTCCCTGCATATTGGGTCTCTGTATGTGGACACGCTGTGTAAAAGTCTCACACACGTGGTATCGCCGTACTCAGGAGTAATAGCAGAATGTGTTTTGGGGTGTAATTTGTGGTATGCATATGCTGTGTGTGAGAAATAACCTGCTAATATGACAATTTTGTGAAAAAAAAAAAAGAAAAAAAATCTTGATTTTGCAAAGAAATGTGGGAAAAAATGACAACTTCAAAAAACTCATCATGCATCCTTCTAAATACCTTGGAATGTCTTTTTTTCCAAAAAGGGGTCATTTGGGGGGTATTTGTACTTTTCTGGCATGTTAGGGTCTCAAGAAATGAGATAGGCCGTCAGTACTTCAGGTGTGATCAATTTTCAGATATTGGCACCATAGCTTTTGGACTCTATAACTTTCATAAAGACCAAATAATATACACCAATTTGTACTTTTTTTTTACCAAAGATATGTAGCAATATAAATTTTGGCCAAAATTCATGAACAAAAATTACTAATTTGCTAAATTTTATAACTGAAACAAAGAAAAATTCATTTTTTTACCGAATTTTCAGTCCCTTTTTTTTTTATAGAGCAAAAAATAAACAACCCAGTGGTGATTAAATACCACCAAAAGAAAGCTCTATTTGTGTGAAAAAAAGGACAAAAATTTCATATAGGTACAGTGTGGCATGGCTGAGTAATTGTCATTCAAAATGTGAGAGCACCGAAAGCTGAAAATTGGTCTGGTTATTTAGGGGGTTTAAGTGCCCAGTGGTCAAGTGGTTAAAATAGCACCTGAAAAGCTCCTAAAAACTGCTTCCCATTCATTTCAATGGATGTTTTCACACTGGGACAGTGCGCTGGCGGAGCGGCGAAAAAAGTCCTGCAAGAACAACTCAAAAATGCCCCTCTCCATTGAAATTAATGGGAAGCGCCTGAAAAGTGCACGGAAAGTGCTTCATAGACTCCGCAAAAAGTTTTTTTAGACACGTGGTTAAAAAAAGCGCACCACTAACGCCACAAAAGCACCGGCAAAACGCCCAATGTTTAATGAGCAGTTTTCGAGCGCCTCGAGTGTGAAAGGAGTCTTGGAGCAAGCGCAGCCAAAATGAATAGAGGATTAGCAAATGTACTTATACAAACAATCAAAAAGACAACAGGGTTACTGTAAGAGATTTAGTTAAACACCTGCAGTATTTTGACTATCAATAATTAACAAACCTGAATTGCTTTTACCTAGCAACAGTATTTAAAGACAGTCGTATCTTGCTTTGACAGTCCCTGTTTTATCCCACTGGCCAGTGAATGATGAAAAAGGGATAAAAACATTGACCTACAGAGTTCCGGCCCTTGAAGAAAGCACAACAAATCCCAGCAGACAACAGATTAACTTGTGCAATATTAGTCTTTTACCAGACCCAGGGCGCCCTTTTCTGGGTTACTGGACATGTGCTCTTGTTCAGTTCAAGATAGGAGTTGCTGTGATGTCTTTCTTTTAATCTCGCTTAGATAGTCCCTCTTTTCCTTCCTTACAAGCGGTGGGGTTACTTTATAGTACAGTCTGATCTCACCAGACATCCAAATAACACCTCACACTTTCTGTGCGATGAGCAGTTTCTCTGGGGTCTCATCTGATTGTGGCCAGCTATGGCAGGGTTCCGTTCAGCCAGCAGTCCAGTCTCTCTGTTCAACAGACAGTCCAGTCTCTTTTTCTCACCCCATCTGCTTTAAGACTGTCCTATTTCTTCCTCTCAGTGGGCTGCAGACCCGGCTCTCCTTGATTTGTCGCAGCAGCCAACCACAGTCTTTCTAGGATAAACACAAATCCAGCCAAGCTGGCTGCCCCCTGCACTGGAGACACTTTATAGATGAGCATTGCAAAGTGGCCTCCTTAAAGATGACTGCAACACTTCTGCATTAATGAATATTCAGTTTAACCCTGTCCACACTGCAGAAGGATAATACAGCAGCAACAAAAGAAGAAGTTCCGCAACAGTAATTAGCTACACTCCATGCTACAGCTAAAAAGCATGGAAAATAATGTGTTTGATGGTAAGTGATTTTCCAAGGTTTTCTGTACCCCATGATTTTGGAGGTAAAATAAATTATTAGTTAACCAATAGCACATAAAGCCCATCTCTGAAAAAAAATGCCTCCAAACCTACCCCCTACTACCCAGCCACAATTTAAAAAAAGGAAACTTCTAAGACACCCTTTTACTTACCAGAGTTTGCCATCATGTGAACTTCTGCAACCCTTCTTAGGCTTAATGTACACGGGACGTTTTTACAACCTCTCCTGAATGATTTAACTTGACAGATAGTAACCCACACTTAAAACGTCCATTTTGCCACGTTTAAATGCCACGTTTTGCCGTGTTTGCGTTTAGAAGCGTTTGATAAATATCCAAAAATGAAAAATGCCTGTCAACGAAATGCGGCTAAACGCAAGTTACCGCGTTTAGCCGCGTTTAAAAGCGTTTGCCGCTTGAAATGCCTCTAGACTCAGCTTCTGAACTCATTTTTTTGCTTTTAAAAAAAGTCCTCTAAACTCAACTGCCTAAAAACGACATTAAACGAACCTGTGTACATGTACACATAAGATACCATTGGATGAGTTCAGGGACAGCTGAAAAAAGAATCCAACTGCCTCTGAACATCCGTTTAACAGCAGCAGTCTACATGAGGCCTTAAAGTGGTGGAGACTGGTGATCGATCTCTGTATCCGGGCATATAGATCAGTCTTGCTGCCACCCCTCAAGTTGTGACATTATGACACCATTGTTTTAAAGTTTTCTGGACCCTATGAGAACTTCTGTCATGGACTTTCCTGATAGCCATTGGGAAGAGTCATTGGATGTGTATGCATTATTTTTTAGAAAAAAAGGATATAATTTAGTGTCACTTTAATTATTTAGATTATATCTGTCTCTTGACCTTGAATCTTATTATTCTAAAGTTTATATTTGTGGCTTTGATAAATGTTTGGAATAATTGTGAAACTTGAAGTAAACTTTAAATGATTCACATGGTGAGATACAATAAACGGAATCAGAAAAATCTATAACTAAAATA
This sequence comes from Aquarana catesbeiana, assembly GCF_042186555.1. Lineage (NCBI taxonomy): Eukaryota > Metazoa > Chordata > Amphibia > Anura > Ranidae > Aquarana > Aquarana catesbeiana. Next base: position 316,128,207 of record NC_133325.1, read on the forward strand.
AGTGAGGTGTGAAGATAACACTTCATTCTGCTATATAGGTCCATGGTGCAAAACCTTGGCACTGAATAGTCCTTACGATCACATGAATGCTTTGGTATTAATTGTGCGGCCTTTGGACCCCAGCAGTGGGAATGAAAGCAATGATTTGGAAAAGGTTAATAGAAGTGATCTTTACTTACTTCATTTAACATGCCCCCAGTTTATCATTGTCTTCTGCAGGTTGTCTCCAGTCTCTAACTAAACCTGTAGTGTGTTCACAATCCCTGACCATCATTTCCTCCAGCATGTCTGCATTTTCTAACAGTCCACTATAGTAATATATACAGTATCTCACAAAAGTGAGTACACCCCTCATATTTTTGTAAACATTTTATTATATCTTTTCATGTGACAACACTGAAGAAATGACACTTTGATACAATGTAAAGTAGTGAGTGTATAGCTTGTATAACAGTGTACATTTGCTGTCCCCTTAAAATAACTCATCACACAGCCATTAATGTCTAAACCACTGGCAAAAAAAGTGAGAACACCCCTAAGTGAAAATGTCCAAATTGGGCCTAATTAGCCATTTTCCCTCCCCTGTGTCATGTGACTCATTAGTGTTACAAGGTCTCAGGTGTGAATGGGGAGCAGGTGTGTTAAATTTGGTGTTATCTCTCTCACTCTCTCAGACCCAGAAATTGAGCGGCAGCACGGTGGCCAAGACCATACAGCGGTTTAACAGGACAGGTTCCACTCAGAACAGGCCTTGCCATGGTCGCCCAAAGAAGTTGAGTGCATGTGCTCAGCATCATATCCAGTGGTTGTCTTTGCGAAATAGACGTATGAGAGCTGCTAGCATTGCTGCAGAGGTTGAAGGGGTGGGGGGTCAGCCTGTCAGTGCTCAGACCACACGCCGCACACTGCATCATATTGGTCTGCATGGCTGTCGTCCCAGAAGGAAGCCTTTTCTAAAGATGATGCACAAGAAAGCCTGCAAACAGTTTGCTGAAGACAAGCAGACTAAGGACATGGTTTACTTGAACCATGACCTGAGGTCTGATGAGACCAAGATAAACTTATTTGGTTCAGATGGTGTCAAGCGTGTGTCGGCAACCAGGTGCGGAGTACAAAGACAAGTGTGTCTTGCCTACAGTCAAGCATGGTGGTGGGAGTGTCATGGTCTGGGGCTGCATAAGTGCTGCCAGCACTGGGGAGCTACAGTTCATTGAGGGAACTATGATTGCCAACATGTACTGTGACATACTGAAGCAGAGCATGATCCCCTCCCTTCAGAGACTGGGCCACAGGTCAGTATTCCAACATGCTAACGACCCTAAACACATCTCCAAGACAACCACTGCCTTGCTAAAGGGGCTGAGGGTAAAGGTGATGGACTGGCCAAGCATGTCTCCAGACCTAAACCCTATTGAGCATCTGTGGGGCATCCTCAAACAGAAGGTGGAGGAGCGCAAGGTCTCTAACATCCACCAGCTCCGTGATGTCATCATGGAGGAGTGGAAGAGGACTCCAGTGGCAACCTGTGAAGCTCTGGTGAACTCCATGCCCAAGAGGGTTAAGGCAGTGCTGGAAAATAATGGTGGTCACACAAAATATTGACACTTTGGGCCCATTTTGGAAATTTTCACTTAGGGGATGTACTCACTTTTGTTGAAAGCGGTTTAAACATTAATGGCTGTGTGTTGAGTTATTTTGAGGGGACAGCAAATCTACACTGTTATCCAAGCTGTACACTCACTACTTTACATAGTAGCAAAGTGTCATTTCTTCAGTGAAGATATAATAAAATATTTACAAAATGTGAGAGGTGAACTCACTTTTGTGAGATTATATATATATATACAGAACATCCTGAGTGGTCCCTTGGTAATGTCAGGGGTCATGTCTGAGTTGAACTGTAATTTTTCACATATTCAAACCAGTGTCTAGTCTGAACAAATATAAGTCTTTTATCAAAATATACTACTTTTTAATTTTTAATTTGTATATTCCTGCAGCTTATTTGAAAGTAAAGTTTTAATTCAAAGGCATGAACTCGAATTCATTATTGACATTGTTAAAGTATAACAAAGAACAAAACCTTTGTTTTAGTTTCCGATAGAGTGAAGAGGGATAAAAACACCTGGCAGTTTTTTTTTTTTTTTGCTGTCTGTGTCCCCGTTTATCCTCTCTATTTGTCTTGTTTACTTTTATCACCAATGATGAAAGTGAAAAAAAATCCAACATTCTGGGTTGTTATCAAAACAGAAATAGAGAGGAAATCTTCCAATGGGGACACTAGTTCTGGTGACCTTCGTGACAACCAAGGATTCCCGCACTAAAATGGATTTCTTTTGACTTCCTGTTTTGGATATGAGACAGGAAGTGAAATCTCCTCAGTGGAACGTATGTAGATGGGGTGCAGCGTGGTGCAGCGGCAAAAACACACTCAGTCCCAGTGCGATGAAAGAACTTGTATTGAAAGAATCCAGAGACAGTTCACAAATAAACCAGTGGCAAGGCAGCCCAGCTGGGAATATTCACAGTTCCAACAACTTGTAGAGAGGAAGATTCTGTTAAACTGACAGTGCCTGTTGAGGGGTAGAATGTGGCCTGGCCATCTTGTGCCCAAGCAGGAAGATGTCCAGAGAAATTGCGAGCCCTATGCTTTTCCTCTTCATCAGGAACCTTTCCCTGCTGCTAGTTCTGTCCCTACCAGGCCGGGTACCTGCCCCTACTCTACCAACGCACAAAATATGCACAAAACCTGAGAGCCAGGGCCTTAAAAAGGCTCTACCTGACCCAAGATGGCAGCTAGAGTGACATAGGGTGGCAGCATCCAATAGGAAAGCTTCCCCAGTGTCCATAAAGGAACCATGTTGCTCTTGACTTCCTCTACAAGTGGAAGACCCGCCTGCAGTGGAAAAAGTAGATTGTACCTGCCTACACAGGGATGACAAAAAAACAAACAGGGGTTATAACTCTCCCTTACTCCACCCAAAATGAAGAAAAAAAGTTTTGCCTTTAGTTATAATTTAAGCCTGTAGTGTCTACTTATCATCATCATTATATTTGGCTATCAGCACCTTGGCAGGTCATATGTGCATAAGGTTTTGGCAACTTTATGTCACATGGTCTATAAAAGGTTACTATTCCGTGTTGCTATTGCTGCTGTTGAAACCTGTTGTAATATGAATTGCATCGTGAATCACTGTTTTTTTTTATATTTCTGCTATAGTCCTGACCAACCTAAAGGAATCTGTTGTACAACATTCTGTGCTTTCCCACAAAATAATACATGGTGTCATCACCTAAAATTTCATGGTCTGAGAATATGGTATGAGTTGAGTATTTTAGAATTTTACTAAAGGTACATGCTGTGAGTTAATTGCACACAGTGTGAGTACTTTGCAAGCTTGTGTCCTAAAACCAGATATTCTTTAAGTATCGCATTCAATAATGACCTCTATTTCCTCTGTATATACGTTATAGAATTTTCAGTAAGTACTGGCTCAGACTCCATTTAATTCTCTGGGACATCAATGAAGCAGTAACTTTGATTGAGAGAACAAAGCTACTGTTACAGTCAACTATCACAAAGCAACAGAGGTTATTGCATTTCTAATATCCCTTTCAACTAGGCCTTCACATCTGTTCCACAGTCTAATTACAAATACAAAAAGGCCATAATTCACAATTGCATCATAACAAAGAAAGATTGAAGTGATTTAAATTCATGTGCATAGTCTTCGTTCATTGCGGCATACATCTGTTATGTTATTTCCATGTCGGAAACACAGATAGAGAGGAAAATTGGTGTTATCTCAATAAAAAAAAAAATCCCTTAGCTAGGCACTATTTTCAAGATAAACCTTGGTTTTCATTCAACGGTATCATTAATGTCATGCAGGACACAAGCTAACCATCCTGTTAAAAACATGAATGGGTTTGTTTATAATATAGTAGGACATATTTAATAGGATGCAAACTGCAAGGCAATGGCTGCAACAAATTGCATTTCAATTTTATCCATTAAGAGTAGTGGATACAATAAAAAAAATATTTTTATTGGTAGTAGAAGACAGTGCAGTTTGCACAACTATTGTTATTTGCAAAACTAGGTGCATTTATATATTTTTGCAAGAATCCATGCAGCATTATTATATTACGGACAGTTAATATGCTAGGCTCGCTTTAATAGATTGTGCAAGGGTAAAAGGATTGCTGCAAGCAATCTTTTGTCCAACTTATCTATTTTTAGGTCATGTGTTTCCTTGGGGGGGGGAAGGTGGCCTGGTTGTAGAATGGCATTTGTTCTTATGGTGCTGGCAGCCGGCCACAATTTAAAAATGCACAATGCTGTGCAGCTTGACCACCCATGCTATGGACACGTGTAATGTTGTGCAGCCCATTCACCTGCTTCCTACTAATCAATGAAGCTGAATCACCAGGTGAAAGATCCAGCTGAGCCCTTCAGTAGACAAAGAGTGGATAGAACAAGGGTACTGGGTGAGTTTAGGAGCACAGACACAGCTCATCTGTGAGTGCCTCTGTCTTTGCTGGAATTTTTATTACTCTGGAAGTTTGGTTGATGCCCCCTTCCGACTGCATACATAGTACCAGTGCTTGTCCTTGGCTAAGCCTAATGTCTATACAAGCACTATCAATCATAACTCATTAGGTATTCATCACCTTGAGAGTAACTTGGTTAAACAGTGGTGGAGTGATGGGTGTTCTATTGATGACACTATCTCAGCAGCCAGACCGCTTAGAAAAATGGAACAGAGTGTTACATGCACTTTGCACACTGGAGGAAAGAGTAAATAAAGAAACATTTGCTTAGACTTTTTTTAAACCCTTGGGCAGAAGTTTTTTTTGCCTTGGGTTTACTTATACTTTAGGACTCTCCTGGGAAATCCATTAGTCCTCATATAAATACCCAGTGAATTATATCCACCAACATTCATTCACATCTGATATATTATTTCTGTATGTAAAGCCTTTACAATTTCTGCAATGTATCCAAGTATCTATACTATATCCCTGTAAAAAAAGACCCATTGACAGAACTACCGGCATAGCAATCTACAGAGTTGCTATGGAGCCAGGCCGGGTGGAGAGGGGGGCATAAATGGGGCCCTTGAGATGAGGAGTGGTGGGCTAAAGCAAACACTCATCAGTAGGGCAGAGAGTTTACTAAGTCCAGTACCCAATGCTGGACTGTTGAGCAGTCCAGCATTGGGTGCTGTTCCATCAGGCATAACAGGGAGGCATTATATATCAACGGGTAAGTTACACTTTCACTTTACATGGGTTTCCCTTACTGATAGCAGGTTGAACAGCAAGGCGTGGGGGAAGCAACCACACATTGCATCCTTCACGTGACCCCCCAGCCCCCTATAATGCAGTGCTCCCTGCATTTTCTTCTACACTCCCCAAAAGCACTGTGTCCGCAGCCCTCAACAATGCTCCCCAGTCCCCCTCCAGAGCCCTTTCTCCCCACAATTCCTTGAAAGAAGACCAAGCCCACCACTGTGCCCCCTTGTTGACCCCCTTAACTTCCTGCAGCACATTGCTAGTTTGCTGCAGAACACTTAGCCCCTATAATGCTGCAAACCTCCCATCCACCTACAAAGCCCTCCACAGTGCTTCCTAGTCTGCTGCTGAGCTCCCTCCATCTACCAAGCATTCCCAATGCCCTATAACCCGCTGCAAAGCCACTCCCCCTTCAATGCAACCTTGCCTGTTACAGATCCCTCATCGCTCTCTTGCCCACTACAGAGTCCCAACATGGCCCCCAGCCGCTTGCAGAGTCCAAGATTTCCTGCAGATGCCCCCACAGTGTACCCACAGCCCCCCAGAACCCTTAAAGTTTTATTAAACCCACATCATAAAAAACTATCAATAAATGCTGTATTAAATGCTGTTCATACTTAATCAGTCACTATGAGATTCATTTTCTGTATTCTGCAAAAAAACTGGTTGATCCTGCTGCTCTCTAGCTCTACCTTCTGTTCAAGTCCCCAATTCAGCTAGGGATTTTGCAGCTGGGGTGGCAACTCTGCACATGTTCAGTTTTCAGTGAGTTTCTATGCTGAGCATTTTCTCCCTATCACATCTAAGCAGCCCATGTGACTATAGAGTCACACATGTGGGCGTATACACCGTGGTAAATGACAGCCCACACCCTCCCTTCCCATCCATGGCCACTAACCAGCTAAACACACTGGGGGGGGGGATTACATGTAGATTAATGATGACCTAACCTCCCTTATTCTAAGACGCAGTCTGGAGGGGTGTGACACAGCCTGTGACTGGCAGAAATCTGCCCACACCATGTTATTGACAAAAAATAGTAAATATTTAATTTCAAATATATATTTGTATGACAATTTAAAAGAGTTTACTGATATTAGTTATTTATTGTTACTCTGTATCCCAAAGGCTGTTTTTTTAATTTTGAACATGTGAACAGCAACAGAGGACTAGAAGCTCCTCCTGCTTATGTTTCTCTGCAGACAGGCTGGGAAATATCTGGGTCATGTGACAGTTGTATATTGATTAGGAAAAAGGTACTTAGATTTTTTCTTATTAAAATAATTACAGTGCCATCAAGCACATACAGTTTAATTTACATTGTCCCTTCTATTTCTGAATGTGGATGATGGCACTATAATTATTTTAATTAAAAAAAAAAAAAATCTAAGTACCTTGTGAATGGGCTGAAAATTGCACTGAATAGTAGTCCTGTGTGATTCAGGTGTGAACCGGCCCTCATTGTTAGTGGGAGTAAAAAATGCACCAGTATTGGTGGTCAGTAATAGGAAATAATGTCATGAACATCCCAGTGCCTGTGCTTAGTGTTAGAAAGGATGCCCAAGTGATAGTGGTCAGAGTAGGGGGAAGAAATGCTCCAATATCGTGGTCAGGAGGAATAAAAATATTAAAGTGATAATTAATTCCTCCTGACCACGATATTGGAGCATTTCTTCCTCTCTCACTAACAATGAGGGCCGGTTCACACCTGAATCACACAAGACTACTATTTAGTGCAATTTATAGCCCATTTACACCACTGTTCTGGTTTGAACGAGTCCTGACCACTGACGCAGGGGCATATTTTCTGACCACTTACACCAAGGCTTTTTTTCTTGCCACTGATCACTGACACGTCAATTTAAATCTCACTAATGACCTTTTCCCCTCCTACTGACACTGGGGCATCTTTTCATCCTACTGAAAACTGACACCAGGACATTTTTTCTCCTACTGACCAACAGCACCGGGTATATATTTCCTTCTATTGACCACTGATACCAGGGCATTTTTTTCTCCTACTGACCGTAGGGTATTTTTCCTCCTACTGACCACCAATGCTGGCACATGTTTTTTCTCTTTCTGTCCACTAATGCCCGTGCATTGTTTCCTCCCACTGATACCAGGGAATTTTTTTCCTCCTAAACATCATCGATGCAGGCACATTTTATCCTCTTTTTGACCACTAAAGCAAAGACAATGGGGTTGATTTACTAAAACTAGAGAGCACAAAATCTGGTGCAGCTCTGCATAGAAACCAATCAGTTTCCAGGTTTTATTGTCAAAAGTTAGTTGAACAAGCTGAAGTTAAAAGCTGATTGGCTACCATGCGGGGCTGCATCAGATTTTGCACGCTCCAGTTTTAGTAAATCAACCCCAATGCCTCCTCCCACTGATATTGAGGCATGTTTTCCTTCCAATGACGCCAGGTATTTTTTTCCCCTACTGACCACTTACACGGTACTTTTTTCCTTCTACTGATCATTGACACCGGTGCAAAAAGAAAATGTTTTCTATCTTTTATCCATTTTCTATCTCCTATTCACCAAAAATGCATTTATTTCCTCCCTACTAACAACAATGGGTGGGCAGTTCTTCTTTCTTCCTACTGATGTCAGGGCTTTTTTCTCTGAATACTGACATGAAGCATTTTTTCCACCTACTGATGATTGACTTTTTGCCTTTACTCTTGGTTAATGAGTATGAACTATTACCACTGGGTTCTGCATCATGAACATATGCTATTGGGGGCTCCTTAACATTTTTGCTATGGGGCCCTGTGGTTTGTAGTTATGCCCCTCCAACAACCTCTGGAAGTTTTCCTATTTTTCATCTAAAACAGTAATTTTTTTTTTTTTGTAAATGTAATGTAAAAACAAATGCATGTAATGCATTTGTAAATGCTTTTGTGTAAATAAAGCTATTTAATGGTTTTTCAAATGCTATAATCTAGCCACTATAGTTGTATGCATTTATCCTAGCTGTATTTAGCAACTGATATTACTCTGCTATCATCGATACCAACTGCAGAGCAAATCTCTTGCCATATTGATAGATCTGAGTTTTTTCTAGACATTAGCAATGAAAGGTCCAACTTGAAAAGGTCATCACACATTGACGATCTCTACAAAACAGTTGGACTAACACAAATTTCACAGTGGCTATAAAACAATGTAATCATGATAACAGAGATACACAGCAAGAATATAGCTAGTTTACTTATTATGCATAACCAGATGCCAACTTGATTTTACTTGTCACTCAAGCCACATTTGGCGCCGGATGCTGTTTTTGTTTCACAAGATAACATTGTAACTGAATAATTCTACCTTCAAATTTTCATCTGCTAGGTCCTTCCTGGAACTTTCTTTGTAGATTAAAAAAACAAATGATTTCTTTTAGAAACTTCAGCCTCTCAATTCAAAGTGGGATATGATGGATCACTGTGAATAACACTTTCACCTTCACCAAAGTCAACATTTCACGGCTACTGTGTGACAAGAAGATTTTATTGAACAGCGTGCAAACAGCTCAGGCTGTTAACACGCCACATCACATTTTATCTATCTTTCTGCAGAATAAAAAACAATTATCTATACCTTAACCATCTTTCCTTACATATACCATTTTTCATCATAAACTTGCATTGTCATGTCACAACCTAAAGGGACACCATTGTCTAAAAAATAAAATAAAAATGGTGTATATACTGTACATACTGTATATGCACTCACTTTATTAGGTACACCTGTTCAATTGTTTGGATAACAAATTGCTAATCAGCCAATCATCACATGGCAGAAACTCAACACAATTAGGCATCTAGATGTGGTGAAGACGACTTGCTGAAGTTCAAACCATGTATCAGAATGGGGAATAAAGGGGATTTAAGTGACTTTGAACGTGACATATTTGTTGGCTGGTCTGACTATTTCATAAACTGATGATTTACTGTGATTTTTACGCACTACCAGGTTTTACAGAGAATGGTCCGAAAAAGAGAAAATATTCACTGAGCGACAGTTGTATAGATGAAAATGCCCTGTTGATGTCAGGAGGTCAAGGGAAAATGGGCAGATTGGTTCAAGATGATAGAAAAGCATCAGTAACTCAAATAACCACTCATTACAACCAAGGTATGCAGAATACCATCTCTGAATGCACAACACATCAAACTTTGAAGCAGATGGGCTACAGTAACAGAACACTACACCTGGTGCCACTTCTGCCAGCTAAGAACAGGAAACTGAGGCTACAATTCGCACAGGCTCACCAAAATGGACAATAGAAGGGTGGAAAAATTTTGCCTGATGAGTCTTGGGTTCACCTGTTACATTCAGATTGTAGGGTCAGAATTTGGCATAAACAACATGAAAGCATGGATCCATCCTACCTTGTATCAATGGTTCAGGCTGGTGGTGGTGTAATGGTGTGGGGAAAATTTTCTTGTCACACTTTGGGCCCTTTAGTACCAATTAAGAATTGTTTAAACACCACAGCGTACCTGAATATTGTTGCTGACCATGTCTATCCCTTTATAACTGTACCCATCTTTGGAGATGGCTACTTCCAGCAGGATAGTGAATATATATGGTTGATGTTTAATTTTAATGTATTTGATGTATGATATATATATACACTGTATATATATATATATATATATATATATATATATACAGTATATATTACAAAGTTGATTTTTAATTTGATAAAGCATTGTGCTCACTGGCATATATTTACCTTTTAGAACAGCAGTCCTCAACCTTCCCAGCACCAGGAGGGACTGGCCAGACAGAACTCAGCCCCTCTACGGAACAGGGTGGGTGGATGGGTGTTGGGTAGGGGCATCCTTTCACCTAATGGGGGTGTGCAGCCTGGGTGTCACCAGTGCTCCATAAGATCCTTTCCCCGGCCTGGTCCCCCCCTTTCTCCTTCTTTGTGATTAGTTTGTGGTGCTAGGAGAAGAGGAACGGGCACTCTCTGGTGGTCGGAGGGTGGCAGTGCTGGCTCGCTCTGCTCACCACATGGCCCGACTCCGAGCATGCCATGGACCAGCACTGGTCTGAGGCCCAGGGGACACCTGATTTAGAACCAGGATTTTCACACTTTGATTGTTCTGGAATACATTTTTAATGGTTCCCACAGACCAGGGATCTCCAAACTATGGCCTTTTAACCACATCTGACCCTATACAAGAATTTGTCTGATCCACAGCTGATCAGTTGGTCTTTGCTGATAGGGACCCTGATGTAAGGGGGACTCTGATGGAACACTGATGTAAGGAGTGGCATTGATAGAGACTCTGATGTAAGGGGACTCTGATGGGGATGCTGATGTAAGGGGGTGCTCTGATAGGGAACCAGATGTAAAGTGGGATTCTGATGAGAACATCGATGTAAGGGGGGACTCTAATGGGGACTGTGATGTAAGGGGAAACTCTACTTATGATTTCGATTTAAGTCCTAAAGTGGACTCTGATGTAAGGGGGGTTCTTATGGTGACCCTGATGTAAGGGGGGACCTTGCTTTATTTTACTTCAGTTCCTTATCTTTTGTTTTGAATTATATCATGCTGATTAAAAAAAAGATCCAAGTAAAACATGTTAATTTATTAATTATTATTTGATATATAAAGCCATTTTTCAGCCTCCAAACATATGTAAAATGTAGGATTTGGTTCTTGCACTGAAACGTTTGGAGACCTATACCATAGACAGATATAAGCAGCTTCTGATGTGGCTGGACTGAGTCACCTCCCCAATTTTTCTGTAGGGGATATTGTCAATCCCACAGAATAGAAAAGTCGTTACTGCTTTCTAAGAGATAAAATGGCAACAAAACTGTTACTTCATGGTTTTCATCTTGTTTCCTCCCTCATCTAGGCTGCTGAACCGAAAGCTTAGTCATGTTCAGTTTGGAGTGCAGTAGTATTTTATCTAATTTGCCTTAAGCAGGTAAAATTGCACCTGTATGTCTAACTGCGCACTAAGGAAGGGGTCCCTAAACTATGGCCCGAGGGCCAAATGCAGCTTGCTGCACCATTATATCCTGCCCTCTGATGTAAGGGGGGACGCTGATGGGGACTCTCATGTAAGGAGGGACTCTGATAGGTACTTTGATGTAAGGGGGGCTTTTTATGGGGACTCTGATGTAAGCAGGATCTGATAAGGATTTAATGTAAGGGGGAAATTGGATATAAAGGGACAATTCTAATGTAAGGGGGGCCCTGATGTAAAGGGGGACTTTGATGGGCTACTGTTTATTTGGAACTTCTTTGCATTGTTTTACTAAAGTTTTTTCTCTGTTTCTCTAAATCATATTATGCTAATTAAAATAAGAAAACTCAATTCAAATGTATTCATTCATTTAAATTTGATTTGTTTACCTATAAAACTGTTTTTTTTTAAGCCTGCAGACCCCAGCTTTAAAGGATAATTGTACCACCTACATGAATTTGACAGCTGTGTCCTTCCACAATGTTTTAAAGCTTTTATCCAAAATCTTGCTTGTCACTGACTGTACTGACTGTGGGTCTTTGTAGATTTTTATGAGACCATCCTCTGAGGCTAAACACCAGAGAAGTTGAAAATTCCTTTAAAATATATGTAAATTCAATCACTAAAATCTCATAAAAGCTTTAACATGTTAATATAATTTCAAAAGTCATTTTCAGTATTTTTACATCTGCAACTTTCACTAAAATAATGCCTGACAATTCTGCCATCCTTTCTAAAAGGGGTGTAGAGAACATTCAACCAGAAATGCAGCCAGGGCTGCTGTTAGGCTGTATGGGGCCCCGTAATTTCTATCTGACAGGGCCCCCCTGGCCTCAAGTGATTGAGAACATAGATTTATCATTGCCTTTCTTTGCAGCCTCAGCAGCTCAGATGAATGAATAGGAAGCGCTCTGAGGCTTGCTGCTCATTCACAAACCGAAGCATAGTAAACACAGTTTACTATGCTTCAGTGATGAATGGACACAGGAGTGATTAATACTGATCACTCGCTGTGTTCATTCAGGAAAGGAAGGGGCCAATAAATTACATATTTACCGGCCCCTTCCCCCACTCTCTATCCTGAAACATTTCCCTTTGTGCCCACAGTAGCTATGTCGAGGGGAGAGAAGAGGAGGGAAGCCGGAAGTGCTGCCAGGAAAAGGGGCAAATGGGGGGCCTGGGCAACAGGTGGAAGGGGCGCATGTGCTAGGACCAATCCCTCTACAGTACAGCCAGAGGGAGAAAGAGGAAGAGAAGCTGGCACCGTTGCAGGGGGAGGCAGAAGAGGAACGGGATAAGACAGTACAGCTGGCCCTCTTGCCTAGCAGGTGCCTGGGCCCCTCTTTTGAACTGATGGTGCCTGGGCCCAGTATAGGAGGGCTGGCTGTACTGCCTTATCAGCAGCCCTGAATGTAGAACTTATTCTCAAGCAGCCATTAATGTATAGAAGTAAGGGACAACAGATGAACAGATGAACACACCACAACAATATTACACCAATATAGGGTACAATAGCAAGTGGTGATTCTTTGCATAACTTTATTATTTATATTATTTTAAATACATTTTACACACTCTTTACTCATTCTACTGGCATCCTCTATTTCTATTTCTATACGCCTTGAAGTCACCATAGACATCATTTTATAAACTCTATCATTTTAGTTCCTTTTGCTAAAAGCATTTTTTTTTTCTGTTTTCAGTATACATAATTTTATTCAGCAGTTATACAGGATCTGTGTCATTATAATAAAGTGAAAATAGGTAAAAAGTGTTGTCAGGCAGGTATTTGAACCAGGAAGTAGCCTTTTTCACAGACATATATATATATATTTGATAGTGAGATCATAAAAGCAACAGCATGACTTGACACAGATACACAGATCCCGGCATACGGCAATAAAATATTACTGACCATTATTTGGCTGCTCTCCCACCACAACAATACAATGAAGATCTAGTGGAAAACACTACATCACATGTACTTTAACTACACCCTTCACAAAGAAATGTTCCCTTACTGCAGATAAAATCGATCTCTCATTTTTTATATCAATAAAAATGTCTTAACTTTTGAAATAAAATTATGACCAAGGGCATACGATATATTCTCAGCCAGAAATGACAAAATAAGACATTAATTTTGTCAACTGCTTGGAATGTTTTGAAGATATAGTGTAAAGTGTAGTGCCCTAAACCATTAGACTTGTATCTTATTTTTTAGACCAAACTGGGATAGGTTCTGAAATCTCACTTTTAAGCCATAAATTGCATTTGTGTTAGAAAGTCACAGGGCTTTATTTAAGTCGACAGGAGATAAACCTAAGAAACATGGGAGCCAAAATAATTATATTACAACTGTATACAGATTATGAAAAAAAGAAAACTCTAATATCCTTGTTAAAAAAATTACATATTTAAACCCCCTTACATAATTAAAGAGACCCTGTCAGTTTTTAAAGAAAATTGTACCCGAAATTTCCTGCAAGAGAAAAGCCATTATACTTACCTCTCCGGTGAACAGTGTCTCCTATGTGTGCTCCATTCCAGCCCTGCGGCCTTCATCTTTTGGGCATTCGCCACTTCTGGGATTGTCAAATTGACTATATCTCCCGCCATGCACTGTGGCTCCTCCCTTAGACCCCTATATCTTAGACCCCTCTATCTTAGACCCCTATATCTCCTATATTGGTGTAGGGGTCACAGGAAGAAGCCACAGCTTGCAGCAGGGGACACAGGCATTGAGCACAATAAAATACAAAGTCTCCCGTAAACTATTTGTCAACATTCTTACCCCATCACTTGCAGTGTACAGCTTTTAATGCTGCTGGCTCCTGCTCTCTCAGTGCTGCCTCCCTGAGCTTCCAGTCTTCGTGAGAAAGAGATAACAGTGCAGTGTCCAGCCAGTCTGTTAGCTTAGAAAAATGGGGGAGATGCAGGGGAGTGCCTTGCTATCCTAGACTATGAGACTGTGTATTTCTATTGATGCACACAATGTAAGGAGACACAACAGCACGCACAGTAACTCCATAGGATAAATGTGTATTGTGTACTCTCATGCTACCACTGTGTATGAATTGTGCAAATTATATGAGACAGCTGTTTACACTCTATAGCTTATGTGTGGCTAATTGGTAAGAAAGTAAAAGATTAGTAGTGATGCGCTATCACCCAAACAAATATGTCAAATTAAAATATGCAATAATGAGTGATAATAATTCCTGTGCAATGGTGCAAACAATATTACCATGTGTCTCAAGGATGGACAAAAATAAATCCACACACAAGCTGGAAAAAATATAACGATCTCCGTGAAACAAACATAAAATTCCTAAAGTAATATCCATCCTTATTATAGTCTATAATGAATATTCGTGATGTATCCCTTCGCCATTGTTTGTGAATGTCCATAATAATGGGTGACTTCTTCCCTTTTCTCCCCATGTCACCTCTGTGCTCTCTAGCCTCTCACCTGAGATATGCTCGGTATACAGCATATGTTGATATCTCTTATGCCGCGTACACACGGTGGGAATTTCCGACAGAAAAAGTCCGATGGGAGCTTGTGGTCGGATACTCCGACCGTGTGTATGCCCCATCGGACTTTTTCTTTCGGCATTTCTGATGGACTTAGATAGAGAACATGCTCTAAATTTTTCCGTCGGAAATGCTGACGGAGCTTGTCCCGTTGGCAAGTCCGACCGTGTGTACGTGGCATTAGAAGTGATCTAATGTGGTCGGGTTGCCTCTGGGGGTCCTCTGTATGTTTTCCCAACACTTTTCTCTCTGTAATGGTAGTGTAGATTCTACAGTGTTCCTATGGGGTCCTTTCCTATATCCTGCAAGTATGAGTGTATAGAATAGAATACTCTGGTAGTGTATTAACGTTCAAACAAGTTTATTAAGAAAAAAACTGCTAAAACTCACATTTAAAAGCCGAAAACTGTCAAAAATTCACAAGTGCGGAACTCGTATCTTTATTAACGTCACTTCGGGTATACCTCCACTCGCACCCTACACGTTATGTCACACCCACATGACTTCTTCAGGGGCTCCATCGGAAAGGGGCCACTCTGAAACAGGAAACCTGGGACAATGATCAGTGGCAGCTGGTGCTCAAAATTTTTTGGGGGGGGGGTGCAAACAAACTAAAATATTCTAAAAAATACTAAAAAAACCATCAAATGCAGCCACTGTGCCCATCAAATGCAGCCACTGTGCCCATCAAATGCCGCCACTGTGCCCATCAAATGCAGCCACTGTGTCCCCTGCCCGCTCACTGACTGTCCGGCACTTACCCCATCTTGGTGGGGGATCAGGCAGAGGGTGATGGCAGCGAGCTCTGGGATGGTGGGATGAGTAGTGGGTCAGGCGGTGGCTCCTGCGTCCTCCATTCGTCTCTTCCTCCTTCCTACTAGACATCCAATCGGAGCGCCTGTGCCTTCAGCCAATCAGGTGACGCATATTAGACACGCGCCTCTTGATTGGCTGAGAGGCGATTTAGTGTTAGAAAAGCGAATATTCATTCGCTTTTCTAACACACCTGGGTGGGCTCCGAGCGATATTCTCTGCACTCCGAGTCCACCTTTTTTGAAGCCTATTAGAGCCTATGCCAGATGCCTGAATAGGGGGTGGCTACAGCGGCTATGGATAGATTCATGCAATGCATGAATCTATGCATTCTACACAGAAGTGGTGGCGTGACAAAGGGGAGGGCTTCCAGGCTCCCCTAATGGACAGGCCGCAACTGGCAGTGATAATAATGGCACAAGCATAAACTGAAACATAGGTAAGAAATAAAATATAGAGAAGCTGCACACTCAGTAAGACATTAATAGACCCCTCCCTCAGCTGTAGATCTATCCCAGCAATAATTGACCCCCCCCACATAAGAACCCCCCTTAGCAATAATAGATCCTCTGCCAGCAACAATAGATCCACGGTGACAATAGATCCCCAGCAGCCAGTATCGATGGACCCTCCAGATCACCCCAGAACCCCTTGCTATTCATACAGTGCTGGAGGTGCCGGAACTACATTTCCCTGCATTCCCGCTGAAGAAAGCCCTGCCGCACCCTGTCTTCTCCTCCCTGCACAGTTTCAGGCTCCTATTGGCTCTCCCATCCTCTGTGCTGCTGTCACTACTCCTTTACTGAGTCCCCATCACTGTAGTATCTGTGGTCTATAAGTTTTAAATAGGGAGCAAGGACTTATATTGCTATGAGGTGGGGTAACAAACATTTGTGCTGGCGATGAGAGGATTTGTGCTAGGAGGGGGAATTTGGAGAGGGGAGACATGATTTGTACTAGGAGAGGGGGATGAGGGGATTTTTTTGCTGAGAGAGTGTAGTGGGGAGGGGGGAGAATGTATGCTGGGAGGGGAAGTGGGGGTGATTTGTGTTAGAAGGGGAAATTTGAGTGGAAGAGAATTTGTGCTAGG
This sequence comes from Aquarana catesbeiana, assembly GCF_042186555.1. Classification (NCBI taxonomy): domain Eukaryota; kingdom Metazoa; phylum Chordata; class Amphibia; order Anura; family Ranidae; genus Aquarana; species Aquarana catesbeiana. The sequence continues at coordinate 316,144,940 of NC_133325.1, forward strand.
AGTTTCGATGAGGGGGAGAATTTGTGCTTAGAGGGGTTATTTGAGTAAGGGGGAGAATTTGTGCTCAGAAGGGTAATTTGGGTTGTGCTAGGAGGGGTGATTTGTGGGGGGATTTGTACTAAGGGATTTGGGGGAAGAGGATTTGTGTTTGTAGGGGGAATGAGGGGAGGATTTGTGTAAGTGGGGAAATTGGGGGGAGAGATGATTTGTGCTGGGTGGGGTGATTTTTTTGGAGGGGAGGGACTTGTGCTAGGAGGGGGGATTGGAGGGGGATTAAGCTGGGAGGGGAGATTGGGGGGGGGGCAAATATTTTTGCTGGAACGGTGACTTGTACTGGGAAAAGGGGAAATTTTTGCATTTTTGTTTGGGGAGAATTTTGGCTTACAGATTTATGCTTTGCATGGTGAGTGTGCAGGTTAGTGCCGGATTTTTTGGGAGGGTGGAGGAAGGGAATTTTCCCTGAGACATAATGTTCACACTTCCGGAGAGGGGGTACAGTTTGTCATCCTTGGCTTGGGTGCTAGATGACCTTGTCTTGCCTATAAGTATAGGTTCTACTTTCATAGAGGTCAAGAGGAAAACGATAGATTCCATGGACTAGTATCTTTTTTTAATTTACATACAGGAATATTTACCAAGGAATAAAAATAGTATCTTTGCTTGGAAGGACGAAGTTCCTCTTTAAAGGTATTGTACACTTTCAAAACTTTTTATTGTTTTAACTAGGTATTAGTGAAGTCATAATACCAGTTGTGGCTGCAGTTTGTAGTGTCATGGCTGACTGATTCCCCTATGTCCGTGTAATAATCCACCTAGCTTGTCCCTATTCACCACAGGGACAGGGAACTTCTTCTTTCAGGTCACAGGCATGCCTTGGCATTTCTCTGTGTTGCATCACAAATGTGTGAGTACTAATAGAGAAAGCAAACACATCTCTTCTAGCATGCTGAGCTCTGTTAATAGCTCTCACCTGGATAACACTAGATTAAGAGACCCAGGGATTGTAGGATATATAGTTTCTTCACAGGAAGTGTCAGGTCTCAGACTACAGGCAGAGGTCATTAACCTGTGCAGTACCATGCCTCATGTTTCAAACAGACATTTCTGACACAGGAATGTGAAGATTTACTGTACTATAGGCTGTGCATACAGGCCAGTAAATGACATCATAAAACGACATGATCAATGCACAGTTTAGGCAGGTGAAAATACAAGGTGCAAGTAAGAAGGTTTATAAGGCCTTTAACTATTAAAATCACAGGTTCAGCATTATAGCCAACCATCTAGAACTCTCAGAAAAAGAAAAGCAGTGGCAGCCCAGCATTTTTCCCATGATAGGTTTCCATTTAAATGACATCTAAAACGCATCGTAAAACAAAGTTATAGGACTGTTAAGTGTGTCATTTCTTTACCATACATTTTCATGGTTATTATTAGTGCTCTTTTCTTTGGTTGAATTGCTGTACTTTTAAATTGATCCTAAGTCTAACATTACAGAAAAATAGTATGCAATTGTATGAACAGAGTCAAATGTGAAACTTAAAGTAACACTAATCTCTGATTTAAAATAAAAATTATATTCAAGTATGAATTCTTAAAATAGAACTAAAGGCAAAAAATTTTTCGAATAGAGTAGAGAAGAGTTATAAGCCCTGTCGAGTTGTTATTTGCCATCTGTGTGCCACTGGGGAGATTTCCTTTCACTTCCTGTCCCAAAGCTAAAACAGGATGTGAGAGGAAATCCCTCCAAAGTAAGGGAATTCCTGCTGTCACCGAGGGCATCAGAACTAGTATCCCCATTGGAAGATTTCTCCTCTATTACTGTTCTGGTGACAACCCAAAATGTGGTATTTCTTTACTCTCACTTTTGGTGATAACTAGGGTTGCACTGATACCGGTATCAGTGGCCATACTAAGCATTCGCATGGGTATCGGTACTCATGCAAATGGTCCGATACACGAAACCGAATCAACATTTTCCTTCATTTACTACCTGGTGAAAGACTGACCTGAAATGACATAATTGGACAATGATGGAGAGGATAGGGGGCTGCTGGATGCTCTCTCCCTGTTGCATATCTGAGCCACCTGCCATGTTGGAGACTGAAGTTGGCTCTGTAAAGCTCTGCTGGTGGGGGGTCGGCTGTGAGTGGGTCCCAGGTCCCAGGGGGAACCAGAGGTCCAAGTATCTCTTTGTTATGTGCAGCTTTGGGGAATTCCATGGCCACAGTTGTTTGGGATGGCGGCGCCTGCTGTCATGTGACAGTTTCCCACAGGTTCCCATCTTAGCTCATCCCTAGTTCTGAGTTAGGCCTCATTCACATGGGTGCTTACATCCATAGTCTGTAAATGAGACATGTCTATAGGCAGCTGGAGCCACCAGGTGCTGTGTGCAGACAGCCTATTCATGTCTATGGGAATGCAGTGGCTGCCATAGGTGTGCGCAGCCAATTGTATTAGGGTGTGCACCTCAAAGCTCCAACACATATGCCTTTGTGACATATTAACCGGCCTCTTCCCCACTCGTCATCCTAAAACAATGGGGGGGGGGGGGAGCAGGTGAGCACACAGGGGGACCTGGGCAGCAGAAAGAAAAGGAACTGGAACAAGAGGGGTGGCATACATTGGTACCAATCCCCTGTATTTTCCTCCCGTGGCAGCTGAATATTGGTGAGAGGAAGAGGAGAAGAAACCTACTTTCAGCTGCTGCAGAAGAAAATACAGATGGGTCCCTTAAGTTCCACTCCAGCCGTCTATCCTGTCCAGGTTCTGGGGGGCGGCAAGTAAGGATCGCGGCTTACCTGTCACCTGCCCACAATTGATGGGTTGCCAACTCCAGGATTAGGGTGTGCCCAGGCACACCCCTTACGCACGACTATGGTGGCTGCACAAACAAAGGAGCTGGTACCATTTTGACAGCTGCACAGGTGGGGGTGAGCAGCCTCAAACAAAGACAGCAAAAGCAAGTCAGCATTTGCAGCTCCCAAATTTTCATTTGCACAGATTCCCTCTAAATCCTTTTCAGTAAGGACCAGAGCATAATATTTTTCCTTTCCTATATACTGCACAATACGTTATAGTACATCACCACAGCACAGAATTCAAACTCTGACTGTAAATAAAAAATCAACATGACAAGTCTGTAACCTCTAGGGATTTTATGTTCACCTTTGGTCCACTGTTTCTTTAGCTAGGCCTTGTCTCACAGGAGAACAGATGGTTCAGTTATTAGGACAGGTGAATGTATCGAATGGGTTGTAAGAGTGGTTAATCAACCCATCCATCTGTAATTCAATTACAGCGTATATTAAATTAAAAATACATTTAACAGTGTGACTATGTTCACTGAATGCACATGTCTGTTTTGCAATACAGATATGAAGATAGAAATAGTATAAGATTAAAGTGGTTGTAAACCTCTGAAATGAAAAACGAAGCATATGCTCATATATGGTGTACTTGCCTCAGTCCATAATACTTATTGTGGATCCTGTCTGCTCTGGCCTTCCTCAGCTATCAGCATGAATTACTTCTGACTTTTCTGTTTTTATGGCCATCGGGCAATCCTTGTTCATGGCCCAGCCCACAGCAAGTGATTGACAGCCTCAGATGTGGATGTTTTTCCCATGTTAGCCCCTTTGAAGAAGTCACATCCGACGCAACACCTAGGGAGGAGCTTCCTTACATCTGTCCAGAGTGGAAGTGTTTTGGTTTTTCAGGAGCCGCAACCCGTCCAGTCTGCGGACCGGAGTTGATAGTGAGGAGGCCAGTGTGAACGGTGAGCAGCAGGCTTCCACCCTGCTCTGAGAGTAGATTTAAATACGCTGTTTGTTTACTAATCTTGTGAGTGGAATTTTAATTTTTTTTTGTTTAATAAGGGGAATATCCAGCTTGTTTTTTTTTTTTTTTTACAGAGAGCACTAGTGGACTTTTTCCTCTTATTTTTTATGTGCCTATATACTTACATTGGAGTACATCCTGGGAAGAGGAGAAATAGCAGAGAGTCTATTTGGCCTAAGCTGATCCCGGCTTTAAAGGGGACATGCGTTACTAGACTTTTTTCATTAGAGGTGTATTATTTGAGCTAAGGAGCTCATTTGTACACATTGGTGGTTGGAGTCTTCATTCACTTTGCAAATTGGACGTGGAAGCACATTGTTTGTGGATTATATGGTGTTTAAATGAGCGTGGAAAGACTGACACACTGTTATGCCCCGTACACACGGTCGGATTTTCCGACGGAAAATGTGTGATAGGACCTTGTTGTCGGAAATTCCGACCGTGTGTGGGCTCCTACACACATTTTCCATCGGAATTTCTGACACACAAAGTTTGAGAGCTTGCTATAAAATTTTCCGACAAGAAAATCCGTTGTCGGAATTTCCGATCGTGTGTACACAAATCAGACACACAAAGTGCCACGCATGCTCAAAATAAATTAAGAGACGAAAGCTATTGGCTACTGCCCCATTTATAGTCCCGACGTACGTGTTTTACGTCACCGCGTTCAGAACGATCGGATTTTCCGACAACTTTGTGTGACCGTGTGTATGCAAGACAAGTTTGAGCCAACATTCGTCGGAAAAAATCCATGGATTTTGTTGTCGGAATGTCCGATCAATGTCCGACCGTGTGTATGGGGCATTAGAGTGCACTGTGTTGTTTATATTATATTTCATTTCATGAGATTGTTGATCACTGTTGTTTTTGTATTTGCCTCCTTTTTGTTTTTTGTTATTGTAGTATCACATGAACATTAACACTTTCTGCACGAATTATAAACACTGAGTAGCACTATTGGTAATCATGGTTTTCCTATGAGGCTGTGTAGAGGGGGGTGTGTCCATTCCATCCCCTCAGGTCTCAGATTACACTTAGCTCTATGCTATGCAGTGCGTGATATCAGATTCCTGCCCCCTGCCTCATGGAAGCTGAGAAATACCATCTAAGCTGTGTACTTTGGAAGGTTGGGAAGGAGAAGGCTGCAGATAAACTCGTACAGCTTATGTAAGAGGATTAATTCATCACTGTGTATCACTTGAGGCTAGTCAATTCAGTGGGCTTATATAAGGGTTTATTATCACTTTAAATCACTGCTAGGTTTTAGTATTTAACCCTTTTACTACTAAGGTCTTGTGTGCTTTATTGTCTTAAAGATATGCTTATGTGCAGTTATCGACCTGCTCTTATAACTGTGCTCTGCATATATATTTGCTCCTCCAAGTGCCAACACTCCCCCTCCTTCAGCTCACTATGTATTCCTGAGGTTGCTTATTATGTTAAAGTAGAAGTCCAGCCTGAGCTTTTTATCCTGGGCTTCTCCTATGGGTCCCAGGAGTGCAAATCGTTTTGCACTCCAGTGACCCGGTTTCAGCGAAGAGCGGTCTGAAGTCTGCTGTCCGCTGACGTCACTGGAATCAGTCAAGGCAGCGCGTCATCCCGACCTCAGAAGTCTGGATCCGCTAGCTGCCTTTACTGATGGCAGTCTCAATGAGCCGCCCCTCCACAGCTCAGCGATCCAATGAGTGTAGAGGAACAGAGCAGGAGAGATGCTGACTGACAGGCAGCAGCTCTCCGCTTGGGGAGGAGTGAGAACTGAGCCATCAGCGATGTTCGGTGGCTCGGTTCTCAGTGCAGAGACGCAGGGGGACAGCTGTAGCATCCGTCTGATGCTGCATCCACCTAGGTAAGTATGAATCTAAAAAAAAAAACATACTTCTCTTTTAAGGAACCAATAGTAAGGTGAAATATTGAGGAAGGGGGAGGGGCGTGTCATAGCTCAGCTTTCCAGGATTGGATCCTTCTCATTGAGTGTAGGCTCCCAGAGCGCTCATTAACATGTAAGGAAAATCCACCTACCACTCTTCCCGTGCACAGCTCCCCTCTTTTTTTAAATAAATAATTTACAATTTAAATAATTAAAATTTAAGATTAAAGCTTTGGTCAAGTTAGGACTCTTCCTTCCTAACTCTCCAGCTGTGGGATGTGAGCAAGCTTCAAAAGCAACCATGCATCAGAAAGACATAACATGAACTACCTCAAGCAATACAGATTCACTAAACACAGGCAGCATTATGATACTCACTCCCCCCCGTAGTCCTAAGGACCAGGGAATGTGTTCATGACTGCCTGAGATCACAGGAAATATTTGGATGGTGCTCAAGATGATGAAGATGATGATGGCATCTTTCAGTCCGGAAGTGTGGTGGCTGCTAATGAAGAATGATGGTGAAAGCAAAAACTATTGCTTTGAAAGCTTTTAAAATTTGCAAATAATGGCAGTGACCAACAAAAAATATAAGACTGGAGTTGGGCATTAAAGAGATCCTGTCGCTACACAGTCAGCATACTTACCACATTGCATTCTGTACAATATACAATTCCTAAAGTGGCAGAGCCATGGGCATTCAATCCACCCACAGCCGAAAACACCACAGACACTATAGTATCAGTCTCTTACTGATAATGCAAGCAAATTATCATAAGATTGGAGGTGACAGAAGCCTTATCAATTAACAATGAGGTACAAGAAATGGAAGGCGTGAGCCAGCCGCCCACAAGCTGGTCACCATTTGGGAGAACAAAAGCAGACTGCTATTCGGGAAACCTGGACTATATACAGAATAACAGAGTTAGGACGTAGACACTAGGTGGTGCCTGAAACACAAGGCAAGTATTATTTTAAAACAAATTCCTATATATATATATATATATATCTAGATCTAGATACATATCTATATCTATAGATATATATGGCTTTTTTTCAGTGGGAATGTGGGGGAACACAGTTCCGGCACCTTCAGCATGTATGCAATGGCAAGGGGTGCTGGGGGTTTATTGTTGCTGACTGATGGGGAATCAACAGACAAGACCGTACAGGGGAGGTTTTTGTGTATCAGCATGAGAACCCCTGCTTTACGGCCATTGGCATCAGAGCCTAGGACTGTGCCCACCCAGAGCTTTTTCATGCAATGAAAATCAGGGGTCGATAGGTGAGTTTCCTGGAGTAGGGCAATGTCAGTTTTGAGTCTTTTAAGATGCCGGAGGATTTTCAGTCTCTTATTGGGGGATCTAAGTCCTTTCACATTCCAGGAAATAATTTTCATAGTGGGGGCCATTTGGGAGGTTTGGGCCGGTGTTGTAGGATTGGTAGGTGATGTCTGAGTGCCTGGTGTTGTACGTGTGCCATGGGTTAAAGGTAAGCGAAGGGGGGGGATTTGGGGGGGGGGCATGAAATAAAAACAACACAGCATATCGGAAGAACTTCACTTTTTTACGCATGGGGTCACTGTGTAAGCCAGCTCCCAGTACAGACCCAGTAGAACAATGGTGATCCGGGCCAGAGGACCTGAAGTGCTTTGGAGAGTCTTTTTGCCGTCTCCTATGGTCCAGAGAGCGATTGATTGGAGCAACCCTGGATGAGGGACTGAGGTGCGGGCCTGCGTGGAGAGTACATAAGAAGGCTTCCACTTCAGAGGGGTCTTGGAAGGAGAGCTGGTCACCATTGGGGGCCTTGAAGCGGAGGGTGGCAGGAAAAGCCAGAGTGAATTTAATTTGTTGTTGATAAAGTTCCATGCAGATATGTTGCTTTCCTTTTTTTGGATACTTCAATGGAATAATCCGCAAATATCAGGACCCTCATTCCATCAATTTGGAAAGACCTGGATTGTCTGAATTTCTGTAGTATAAAGGCCTTGTCTGAGTAATTCAGGTATTTGATGATGATCGGTCAGGGAGATTTAAATTCGGTGTTAAAGGCTCCCATGCAGTGGGCCCGTTCCACTGTGCAGGGGCCTGGGAGGCCTAAAGCTTCTGGGATGTGCCTAGTGCAAAATTCTGTGAGGGGTGATGCTTGAAAGGATTCTGGGATGCCCACAAATCGCAGATTGCTCCTTCTGCATCTATTCTCTAAATTGTCCAAATTTGTATGATGTAATGGTTCGTTTTATCTCGGGCCTGTTCAGTGGCTTGTGCCTGATATAACTCCTCTTCCACGTTAGATAGGCGGTGTTCCATGTCATTTAGTCTGGTGGCGTGTTCCCTCATTTGGGCCTTGATCTGTTTCATTCCCGCATTAACTGCCTTATCCACAGAGGCAGCTATCATAGGGGTTAGGAGAGCTGCTACAGCCTGCGCTATGTGCTCCATATTGTGGTCCCCACTGTGGGGTGATGGGGAGGCATGCTGAGAGGAGGGGGGGGTCCGAGCAGCCTCTTACCTCCATGTCCGGCGTCAGCATGTCTGCTGAAGGATCCGGGTAGGCCGAGTCCGGGGCCTCGGTTTGCGGCTGGGATGGCTGCGCCGACGTGGCTGTTTGAGATCGGGTGCTGTTTTTTTCCACAAGCCGGTCCATAGGCATGCAGGGGTCACCCGGGGAGGCTGCTGGTGTTTGGGGTATGTCGGGCAGGTTTTTTAGGTAGGTTTTTAGGTCGCGCTGCGGGAGCTGAGGAGAGGGGCAGCTACTCCATGCGGTGCCGGAAGTAACACCAAATTTAACACACCTGCTCCCCATTCACACCTGAGACCTTGTAACACTAAGGAGTCACATGACATCGGGGAGGGAAAATGGCTAATTGGGCCCAATTTGGAAATTTTCACTTAGGGGTGTACTCACTTTTGTTGCCAGCGGTTTAGACATTAATGGCTGTGTGTTGAGTTATTTTGAGGGGACAGCAAATTTACACTGTTATACAAGCTGTCCACTTACTACTTTACATTGTAGCAAAGTGTAATTTCTTCAGTGTTGTCACATGAAAAGTTATAATAAAATATTTACAAAAATGTGAGGGGTGTACTCACTTTTGTGAGATACTGGGGGTTATTTACGAAAGGCAAATCCACTTTGCACTGCAAGTGCACTTGAAAATGCAGTCACTCTAAATCTAAGGGGTAGATCTGAAATGAGTGGAAGTTCTGCTGATTTTATCATCCAATCATGTGCAAGCTAAAATGCTGTTTTTTATTTTCCTTGCATGCCCCCCTCGGATCTACAGCGACTTTACTTCCAAGTGCACTTTCAGTGCAAAGTGGATTTTCCTTTAGTAAATAACCCCCACTGTGTGTGTATATATATATATATATATATATATATATATATATATATATACATATGTATATATATATATATATATATATATATATATATATATATATATATATATATATATACATATGTATATATATATATATATATATATATATATATATATATATATATATATATATATATATATATATATTCTTAGCCCCCCTACCCCTGGGACTACTGCAACCTTCTGTGCATTAAAACTTTCTAGTGCACATTGCACACTGCACACTGACAGCTTTCAGAGCCCCCAAAGGGACATTGATATTGACCTATCAGGAGGCAGCACAGTTGCTGGCCCTCTAGTTGTGGGGATACCAGCTCATTCCTGGTGACCAGGGTTAGTATCTTTCTGAAAGGCACACTTTTTTGCATTAAGTAAAAAAAAAAATAAAAAAAAATAATACAATAGCAACATAAAAAAGCAAACTAGGTTAGGCTGATTTGCACTGGATTGGATCATAGTCATTTAAGTCTCAATGATGTCACTATAGCAAAGCAAGAGAAATACAATCTTGTTGTATATCAACTTGTTAATGTTCATTCAAAACTGACATTTTATTTATGGATGGATTTGATCTAAGTTTAAAGAAAAGACCACCCAGTTACTTTTTAACTTCAGTTTCTGCTTTGTGTTTAGTTTTTTGCAAAGTTGGGAAATTAAATAATTTTACCTGTGAAGAATAATGCAATACAAAGTCACATTAGGGTAACTATATTTTAGCTCATATATCACCCCATTCCTGTATGAACATTTCACTTAGATTTAGTTATCCTTTGTCTGAATTATGTGTTTTAACAGCATTATAGTTTATCTTCAGCACTGTATCATTTTGTATTTGGATAATATCAATAGAGTGTTTCAAATTCTCCTGGGTATCTTTGCAGCTTTAGGTTGTCTTTTTTTTTTCAAAGCATAAAAGTTTTAATTTATTTAGGTTGTCTTTTGATTTATAATGGAGAACGAGTGATTATTTTGCTATATCTGGCTTGATGTGTAAAAGGTTGAAGAGATTTGGCTGGCAGCAACCAGGATCGTTTTTAAGGCAGGGCAAAAGGGGCAGCTGCCCTGGGCCCCATCATTGTTGTGGGGCCCAAAGCAGCTGCCTCATACTTGCCAACTATCCCAGTTTAAATTCACTTATCCCTTGAAGTTTTAGTCCTGTGCTGTGTCCTGATATCTCAGTGCAAAGTTCTGTTACTGCTGCCCAGCTCTGCCATGTACAGATGACTCACCTGCAGACCCTGTGTTTACATGTGAATAACCTGCATTGATATGTAAATAGCGGCATTAATATGTAAAAAGTCAGTGATCGCTGGATTGATATGTAAATAGAGGTGGCATTCATATGTATATCATGTCCCCCTGAGGTCATATCTACCATCACTTCTGCTGAATGCTGCCCACTGGGGAGGTAAAGGGGCATGCTTGAAAGTCCTGCCTACATCTGTGGTCATTCAGCCTAACATCAGCCTGTTCTGCAAAGGTAAGCAAATTGGATGTGGAACCCTTCTTCAAAAAAACATGGTGCCGCAGCTACCTGAATTTTGGTGTATGTGAATACGCACATCACAGCCGATGCATGAGGGTGTCATTAACAATTAATGGTCCCCTCACCTCTCCAGTTCATGGTATGCAGGCAGTGAGGAGATGATGTGCTGTAACCTTTAGCAACCAATCAGTGAGCAGTAATGCTGTGCACTAACCTCTTGCAACCAATCATTGAGCGGTAAGGATATGCAGTAACCTCTAGGAACCAATCAGTGAGCAGTAATAATGTGCAGTAACCTCTAACAACCAATTAGTGAGCAGTATTGATGTACAGTATTCTCTAGCAACCAATAAACAAGCAGAAGTCATGTGCTGTAACCCTTTAGAAAATAAGCAGTGAGCCATAATGTGTGCTGTAACCTCTAGCAGCCATTCAGTGAGCGGTAATGATACACTGTAACCTCCGGAAACCAATCGCAATCGCTGCCAGATCTGATTTGGTAAACTGATTTTGAGTCTAGCTGCTATTTATTGTATGTCTCAGAGCATGTGGCGAGTGAAATTGCATGGAAGAGGGGGCCCAAGAAAATGTTTGCCCAGGGTCCAGTCAATATTAAAGATGGCCCTGGCAGCAACACCTGGCTATTTATGTGTAGTGGTACCAGTGGACACACCTTCAGCCTATTTCTGCTGTAGTGTCTATGATGATACTCTTTTTTATAAAAATTAATGAAGGATATCTGCAAAGATATCCACCCAAATGAATAACGAGAAATAAACACTAAAGCAGAAAGACTATATGATCTGCTTCAACATGGTGTGCCACATCCAGAGAATTCATATAAACTTTTTTTATTGTAAATTGTAGAGGACTTTTTTTAGGGACCCAACAAAAACACAAGAAAAACAATTATTAAATACTTTTTACAAACTTTATGCAAAGACCATAAACATGATTAAAAGTAGTGTAATGGCTGATCATTAAGTGTTGGGTCAAAGATGGACCGTTAATGATCTCACAATACATAAACAGAATATGCTAAATTTCATACTGTAACCCTGTAGATCACTGATGGGTACACCTGACCATCAAAATGAACCACTATTGCATGGAAAAAAAACGATATAAACATCACTGGTCCACTGACTAATTAGCTGTCGGTACAGGTATAATGTGGGTGATGTAACATGATGTCATATGAGATGCCATATGAGATGTCATGATGGATGCCCAATATAGGACCACAGTAGATACTAAGCCCCAAGGTGTTTCAATTACACATAATCTTTCATAGGGGGAGATAAGAGGAAATGCATCTACAAAAAGCATGATATTAGCAATAGGAACAAACTGAATTCTATAAATCACCATATGATTAGGTGAATCCTAAAGCAAAATGCTACTAAAAGCGTGTTTTTACAGTCGCTTTTCCTGGTGTTGGTAGTGGCTTTGCAGCTCATTTTTTCGAATGTCCCGTGTGCATGAAGCCTAAGCCAGGAGGTTCAATGTCATTCTGTTTTGGATGAAAGAGCAATGCTGTATACCCCTGTGAGGCAAAATGTTTTGTTTTTGAACTTTCTTTTTAATAAAATTGGGCAAGGAAAGCCCTTAAAAAGAAAAAAGCGAGTGGCGGTGTGCATTAAACCTCTATCATTTGATGCTAGTTCTCACAATATATATACAGTGTATATACACTATATATATATATATATATATATAGTATCTCTCAAAAGTGAGTATACCCCTCACATTTTTGTAAATATTTTATTCTATCTTTTCATGTGACAACACTGAAGAAATGACACCTTGCTACAATGTAAAGTAGTGAGTGTACAGCTTGTATAACAGTGTAAATTTGCTTAACTCAACACACAGCCATTAATGTCCAAACCGCTGGCAACAAAAGTGAGTACACCCCTAAATGTGTTATTGCTCTCACTCTCTCATACTGGTCACTGGAAGTTCAACATGGCACCTAATGGCAAAGAAAACTTTGAGGATCTGAAAAAAAGAATTGTTGCTCTACATAAAGATGACCTAGGCTATAAGAAGATTGCCAAGACCCTGAAACTGAGCTGCAGCACGGTGGCCATGCAGCGATTTAACAGGACAGGTTCCACTCAGAACAGGCCTCCCAAGGATGTCCTCCCATGCTCGTGCTGCCCGCAACTCCTTCAGACTCATCTGATCAAAGATATGGGTAAAGGGCCAATCACACAGCCCTTTACCATGTAATTAACTGTCAGCCAAAGACAGCTGGTCACTAGTGGCTGCTGGTGTTTTTTTTTGTGGGGAGGGGGCTGAAAACAATCCACCTGTCGCCACAATCCCCCCCCCCGGTTGGTTGGTTCACGGATGACACCTACCCAAACCCCCCACCCCCGGTTGGTCGGCCGGGTCAGATAGGCTTACGGGCGGCACCCCCCCGGTCAGTCAGTCAGTATTCGGGGTCCACACTTACCCCATCTAGCAGGTAGTGGTGGCTTCTCTCTGCTTTCTCAGTGCCCATTAGTGCCACCTATCAGTGCCCATCATTGCCGCTTATCAGTGTTGACTATCAGTGTCACCTTTCAGTGCCCTTCAGTGCCGCCTATCAGTGTCACCTATCAGTGCCCATAAGTGCCACCCATTAGTGCAGCTTCATCAGTGCCTCCTGATCAGTGGCAACCAGTGCCACTTCATCAGTGCCCATTAGTGCCTCCTATCAGTGCCACCTATCAGTGCCCATTAGTGCCGCCTCATCAGTGCCTATCAGTGTAGCCTCATTAGTGCACATCAGTGCTGCCCATTACTGCCCATCAGCTCAGCCTCATCAGCGAAAGAGAAAAATTACCTGTTTGCAAAATTTTATAACAAACTAAAAAAAATTTTTTTTTTTCAAAATTTTCAGTATTTTTTAATTTGTTTAGCAAAAAATAAAAACCCCAGTAGTGATTACATACCACCAAAAGAAAGCTCTATTTGTGTGAAAAAATGATAAACATTTCATAAGGGTACAGTGTTGCATATGCAATTGTCATTCAAAGTGTGACAGTGCTGAAAGCTGAAAATGGGCCTGGGCAGAAAGGGGGTAAAAGTGCCCAGTAGGCAAGTGGTTAAAGACCAAATACCTAGACTTTCACTCTTATTTGTTCATAGGTGATTTAACGGGTTAATTAAGCGGTATTGTGGACTGTGATTCCAGCCAGGGAGACCAGAGTTTTTCAAATTTATTTTGTGCATCCTTGCGCCTCATATGTTAATTACATACATAGGAATTACTTGGTCACTAAGTTAGGGTAGGAGAATTATGGTATTTCTATTGCATTGCAATACCTTTTGTGGCATAGAAAAGTAATAGTCATGCAGCGCCCTCCTCTAGTTAGGCTGCTTGACTAAATGTCGCTTTTTGGTTTCACTGCAGTCAGTGGAGCAGTGATCTATTTTTTTTGTCAGAGTTTCCTAGCTGGGTGTTTGATTTCTCTCACCTGCTTCTGAAAAAAGCTTCCAGATTATATGGCAGGGAGAGTCGGATGACCAGTATTAACATTTATCTTGACCCACCCAGTCCCTGGAAGAAGGTATCCAGAAGGTGGCTGGGGAGGTGATCAATGTTTGGGAGGCCTTTCCAGAGTATATTTTCCTTTCCAGGGAGGGTTCCAGTTCTCCTGGGGCTGTTGCCCGTGGGAGATAGCTAATGAAACAAGAAATTGCAGTCTGGGCCTCAACAGGTGCTGGGCTGAGGGCCTAGAGAATTATTTGCTGGAGGACATCATCCCAGAGTCCTGGTCTGGAGAAGGATCTTTTGTCTCCCCCACTGAGGAACTACCTGTGGATGCTGGGTGGCAGACAGCTCCTGGGACATTGTGAGTAAGGACCTTGCTGTGGACTTTTGGGTGTGCAAATGCTCAAAGGCAACTAAGTGCCAGAGGATGCTATATGGATTGGGACTGACTGTTCCTACAGAGTCCTAGATGTACTGGCCATCCCCTGCTACATCCAGAGAAGCTTGCTTAGAGAAAATTAGTGAAAAGCTGGTCCTTCTGTTATATCTGCTATTGTTTGCAGTATGCTGAGTCTTAAAACCCTTTCTTCATTCAAGGTATTCTGCAGTAAATTCTAAAAAAGACATCCCCTAGGTTGAGCCTGTATTGTCATTGTGCATGGAACTGTTCTTGTGCCTAGCAGCCTCTGTACTAGCAAGGGAGACCTAGGCATATTCTCAACTTCCCCTCTGGGGTTGAGTGCTACAGTCGTAATAAGGATTTTGTGAAATTAGGTAGGTCAGAGTCCTCCAAATAACCCAACAAACATCTACACGGGTTTCATATTTTAGGTAGTTGAATGATGGAGCTCATAAGGTTATTGTAGACTAAAAGGTCCATATAACCTGGCACGCCCAGACCATGTGGTAATTCGTGCCATTGTCAGAAGGGCATTTAAGGCAAAAAAGAGGGGATAATTTGCCCATTTTGAATAGGATATATGGAGTATAATATGCACGATGTTGGAACTGTGTATAACCCTATATCTAATGGAGATGACTGCAAATACCTGTAAAAGCAGTGATAGTTCTGAAACATCTCATTCCCAATGAGATTTAATTACATTAATACATTACATAGTTACATAGTAGGTGAGGTTGAAAAAAAGACACAAGTCCATCAAGTCCAACCTATGTGTGTGATTATGTGTCAGTATTACATTACATATCCCTGTATATTGCGGTCAATCAGGTGATTATCTAATAGTTTCTTGAAGCTATCAATGCTCCCCGCTGAGACCACCGCCTGTGGAAGGGAATTCCACATCCTTGCCGCTCTTACAGTAAAGAACCCTCTACGTAGTTTAAGGTTAAACCTCTTTTCTTCTAATTGTAATGAGTGGCCACGAGTCTTATTAAACTCTCTTCTGCGAAAAAGTTTTATCCCTATTGTGGGGTCACCAGTACAGTATTTGTAAATTGAAATCATATCCCCTCTCAAGCGCCTCTTCTCCAGAGAGAATAAGTTCAGTGCTCGCAACCTTTCCTCATAACTAAGATCCTCCAGACCCTTTATTAGCTTTGTTGCCCTTCTTTGTACTCGCTCCATTTCCAGTACGTCCCTCCTGAGGACTGGTGCCCAGAACTGGACAGCATACTCCAGGTGCGGCCGGTCCAGAGTCTTGTAGAGTGGGAGAATTATCGTTTTATCTCTTGCGTTGATCCCCCTTTTAATGCATGCCAATATTCTGTTTGCTTTATCAGCAGCAGCTTGGCATTGCATGCCATTGCTGAGCCTATCATCTACTAGGACCCCCAGGTCCTTTTCCATCCTAGATTCCCCCAGAGATTCTTCCCCCAGTGTATAGATTGCATTCATATTTTTGCCACCCAAATGCATTATTTTACATTTTTCTACATTGAACCTCATTTGCCATGTAGTCGCCCACCCCATTAATTTGTTCAGGTCTTTTTGCAAGATTTCCACATCCTGCGGAGAAGTTATTGCCCTGCCTAGCTTAGTATCGTCTGCAAATACAGAGATTGAACTGTTTATCCCATCCACCAGGTCGTTTATGAACAAATTAAATAGGATTGGTCCCAGCACAGAACCCTGGGGGACCCCACTTTCCACCACTGACCATTCTGAGTACTCCCCATTTATCACCACCCTCTGAACACGCCCTTGTAGCCAGTTTTCAATCCATGTACTCACCCTATGGTCCATGCCAACGCACCTTATTTTGTACAGTAAACGTTTATGGGGAACATTAATTTAAGGTGACCGGACTGAGATACCGAGTCCTCTAATTTACCGTATTTTTCGCTCCATAAGACGCACTTTTTTCCCCCCAAAATATGGGGAAAATGTCTCTGCGTCTTATGGAGTGAATATACACCAGACACCGCCCCCAGCCACCGCTAGCACCACCCCCCGCTGCCGCCAGCACTGCCCGCCGCCATGTTAGTACCAGAAGAGAGGCAGGAGATCAGAGGACAGACATCCCTAGCCCCCGTGAGTGCTGGGCGATCTCCCGGCTAGGCCGGACACTGTTGCTGCACCAGAAGACAGAACAGCCCGAGTGGACAAATGGAGTATGGCCGCAGCGGCAGCTCGGGCTGCTCTGTCTTCTGTCAGGCGGATGTGATGACATCAGGTAAGGCTGCTGTTATGGCACTAGTAAGGCTGCATTTATGGCACTAGTAAGGCTGCATTTATGGCACTTGTAAGGCTGATTTATGGCACTAGTAAGGTTGCATTTATGGCACTTGTAAGGTTGCATTTATGGCACTAGTAAGGCTGCATTTATGGCATTTGTAAGGCTGCATTTATGGCACTTGTAAGGCTGCATTTATGGCACTTGTATGGCTGCATTTATGGCACTTGTAAGGCTGCATTTATGGCACTGGTAAGGCTGCTTTCTTTGGCACAGGTCAGGCAGCATCTATGGCACTGGTAAGGCTGCATTTCTTTGGCACTGGTCAAGCTGCATTTATTTGACACTGGTCAGGCTGCATTTCTTTGGCACAGGTCAGACTGTATTTCTTTGGCACAGGTCAGGCTGCATTTATGGCACTGGTAATAAGGCTGCATTTCTTTGGCACTGGTCAAGCTGCATTTCATGGGCACTGGCAAATACGCCATTTGGTTCAGAATATTTTTTTTCTTATTTTCCTCCAGTAAAACCTAGGTGCGGCTTATAGTCAGGTACGTCTTATGGAGTGAAAATACGGTACTAACCTGAAATTTCACATTAAGTAGGCCAATTTTCAACATATTTTAAACAGTAAACACTGGATCATCATTCAAACAGTGCCTACAGATAAAGGTGATATATTTGAATAATGACAGATACAATTTCAAAGGTGTATTCATTCTCATTTATTTATTACTTCCCCTGCCCTCATGGAGCTTACAATCTAAGGTCCCTAACACACATTTATACATACACATATGCTGGCTAGTTTAGACAAGAGCCAATTAACCTTTCCGCATGTCTTTGATGTGTTCTCATAATCTAAAATATTGAAAATGCAGATTTGTCATAAGTAAGTACACCCCTACATTCACCACCATTATAAATCTGTGAAAATGAATATGTTCCAGATTAGAACCTCCTTAGAAAGTATGCAGGTAGAACCTGACTTATTTAAAACACAGATATCTAGGGTGTCATCATACCAACACAAAAATAACTTTCTAATGCCCTCAGGATGAAGTTAGTGAATGCCTATGATTACGAAAAGGGATTTGAAATGTCCACCAAATTATTTAAAATTCATAATTTCACTGTAAGGAAACAAATCTGCCAGTGGTGCAGATTTCAAATGATTTGTCCAAGAAATGAATCCAAATGCCCCGTACACATGAGCGGAATTTACAGCGGAGAAATCTTGGATGGTTTTTCCGACGGAATTTTGCTCAAGCTTGCCTTGCATACACACGGTCACACAAAAGTTCTCTGAACTTTCGACCGTCAAGAACGCGGTGACGTACAACACTACGATGAGCCGAGAAAATGAAGTTCAATGCTTCCGAGCATGTGTCGAATTGTTTCCGAGCATGCGTGATTTTTTGCGCGTCCGAATTGCATACAGATAATCGCATTTTCGGGTAGGAACTTTTTCTGACTGAAAAATAGAGAACATGCTCTCAATCTTTTTCTGGCTGGAATTCTGCCAGCAAAAGTCCAATGGAGCATACACACTGTCGCAATTTCCGACCAAAAGCTCTCATCGGACTTTTGCTGGCGGAATTTCTGCTCGTGTGTACGGGGCAAAAAAGTAGAACATTTGATACTAAAAAAAGCCTTCAAGAACCCCAAAATTTAATTACAGGATCTGCAGGTAACTCTTACAACAGTCAATGTCAAAGTGCATGCATCTACAATCAGAAAGAGATTGCCAAAATTTAACCTGCCTTGGAAGTGTGCCAGGAAAAAGCCTTTACTGTCTGAAAAGAATATTACAGTGAGGATATAATTTAATATGGAACATAAAAGCAGGCCTTTGTGAACAATGTGCTGTGGACTGGTGAATCAAAGACAGAATTGTTTGCTCATAGTTACTAGATACCAAGGGATACCAAATACAAGTATCCAGCAAGGATGACCAGATCAGTGGGCTGTACCTTAAGAAATCAGGAACCAGGCTGAATATGGTTAAATTAAGTTTATTAATATAAATATCAATTTTCCAACCCCAACACCAGTAAATCATAAACATGTAAAGTGACAAAATAAACGTGATAGTGCCGCAACTAAAACAACAACCTAACTATGTACAAATGGAGGGAGCAAAAATGACCAAGATCAGGACTGAGACAAGAAACCAGGGGAGCAGAGCAGGGTACGAAGTACTGGATACAGGGAGCAGGGTACTGGGAGCAGGTCACATGAAGAGAGCACAGGATCAGGTGCAGGTACAGGAACAAGGCACAGGATCAGGAAGGGACTCGGCTTACAGGAAGAACACTGAAGCAGGATTATATACCTCCCAGCAACCAGGGTCAGGTACAGCCTAATTACTCTGATAAACTGACTGCTGGGAGACACCCGCTGGTGACCCAGGTACTGACACAAGTCCTGACACAAATACAGCATTTCAGAAGTACCTCATACCAACTGTGAAGCAAGGTGGTGAAAATAGTATGATTTGGGGTTGCTTTGCTGCTTCAGAGCTAGCTTTGTACTACTCATGTTGGAATACAGAATTGTATTTTGTGCAACGACTACTGTACATCAGTATTTAGTAGAGATATATTCTTCAACCACCAGATGGCAATGTTTATAATTTTTTTGCTGCATCTATGGTATGCTAGATGTCTTTTCCCTGAATACAAGTTCCTGTTTACTGTCTGCAGTTAAGCAGCAAAGCCCATGTGGACTGTGCACTGAATTTGTCTGTTCTGTAGGGCTATATACAGAATTTCTAGCATGTTATGGGCCCAGGCATAAAAGTGCAAGATACAGCAACATAAAAAAGACTGCAAAAGAATAAAATAAAAAGGCCAGTAACACATCTGCCAGAAGGCTTTCATTTGCAAATCTGACAGCTGCTGAATGGTCTAGCAGTCTAGAAGACTGCAGAGAGGGAGGGGGAAATCGCCTAGGCCTGTCATAACCCGCCCCCTCCCCCCCCCAAAAAAAATGACATGCCAAATGTGGCAGGGGAGGGGGGTAGAGTGCTTAAAGTGGAACTTTAAGTGGAACTTCCCCTTTTGGGTGGAGCTCCGCTTTAAAGTGTTACCAAACCCACAACAATAAAATCAGTCTGTATATGCAGTAAAGCATGCTTGTTACACTCACTGTGGAACCTAAAAGGTTAATCCCCTGCATTGTGTAAAAAGTATTCTCTGTTCCTCCACTTCCTCCACTGTCCCCAAACCATCTCCTGAGAGAACAGAGGCTGTGGGACAAGATGCACATGCTCAGTTTGGTGTGTACTGCTAGGGAGTTTTTTTTCCTGGTGAGAGTGCATGTGATCAGCACAGGACCAATCAGCACTGTCCAGACAGGGGGTCAAGGGTCCTGCAGCCTCATAGGATAATCAGAATAGAATGAAAACTCCTCCCACAAGCTATAATCATACACTGACAGAAGTCACAAGACTGCTATATACTGTTGATGAGAAAAGGTATTTAGCCGTTTATATTTACTAAAACTATTGCATTTCCTTGTTTTGTGTACTGTGGGAGACCAGATATAGTGAATGCAGGGTCCTGGGTTTAGTAACCTTGGTTAAGTGATTTTTTTTATATGCTCGGACAGTTTAAAGCCATTCCTGAACTGACTGGAACCCCTCTTTTCCTAGAGAAAAACTTTTCT
The DNA here is from genome assembly GCF_042186555.1 of Aquarana catesbeiana. Classification (NCBI taxonomy): domain Eukaryota; kingdom Metazoa; phylum Chordata; class Amphibia; order Anura; family Ranidae; genus Aquarana; species Aquarana catesbeiana. Next base: position 316,165,307 of record NC_133325.1, read on the forward strand.
AGAGAATAACATACTCTTTCTGTCACTGACTATGATTGTTTACACCTTTGTTCATAAAAAGATATAGCAATATATAACATGTTGGTGGTCTGAGGCCATCCATCATAGTTAGATTATGTCATAGAGCTTTCAACCAGAGAAGCTTCTTGGAAATTGCATCATAGGGAGCTTTGGAACTCCCAGGGTACTGTGCAAAATATGTGAAGCTACATTCAGGCACCTCTAAGTGCCTGCTATCTTTATCCGCTGCATTTGTTCCCCTCTTAATGTGACCATAGGATCAATTTAGTGCAGTCCATTAGGTTTGTGTGCTGACATATAAAGTGAATCAAATATTTAAGCTTTCTGTGTAAAGTTTGTAATTATATTTACATGTTAGGTATCAGGGGTGGCCCGTCCATTAAGGGCGCACGGGCATGCATAGCATGAATCTATCCATGGCTGCCGTGGCCCCCTATTCAGGCGTCTGGCCCCTTTTCCTATGCCGGGCGCCTAAATTACAGCGGCGGGGGTGTTTTTTTAAGCACCTGATTAGAGCCATAGGCTCTAATAGGCTTCAAAAAGGTGGACTCAGAGAGCAGAGCATTGTGCTTGGAGCCCACCCAGGTGTGTTAGAAAAGCAAATGAATATTTGCTTTTCTAACACTGAACCGCCTCTCAGCCAATCAGGAAGCGCGGGTCTAATACCCGTCACCTGATTGGCTGAAGGCACAGGCGATCTTATTGGACGCCTAGCAGAAGGGAAGAAGAGAAGCACGGGAAGCATGGAGGACACAGGAGCTGTCGCCTGACCTGCTGCCTGTCCCACAACTCGCAGCCATCACCCACTGCCTGACCCGCCACCAAGATGGGGTAAGTGTCGGTCAGACAGCGGGCGAGCGGGAGGGGGGGTCACAGTGAGGCTGCATTCGATGGGGCACAGTGGCTGCATATGATGAGCACAGTGGCTGCATATGATGGGGCACAGTGGCTGCAGTTAATGGGCACAGTGGCTGCAATTGATGGGGCACAGTGGCTGCATTTGATGGGGCACAGTGGCTGCATTTGATGGGGCATAGTGGCTGCATTTGATGGGGCATAGTGGCTGCATTTGATGGGCACAGTGAGACTGCAATTGATGTTTTTTTCAGTATTTTTCAGAATTTTTCAGTTTGAGCACCAGCCACTACTGTTAGGTAATCCTGCTTAGTAGTGCAGCACAGTGATTGTGAAGTGCAAATATAGTAACCATTCCTAAATATTCATCAATCACTGATGTTAGCACTATAGGCTGAAATCTAGTTGGCTGCAGTGGTTTTGCACCACTGCCTTACTGAATAAGATACCAGATACCTTACTGATAGTTTGCTTTACTTATGTGTTAATGAGACAAGCCATAGGAGTCGTGCATTTTATCAGCTTATTTTTGGACTCCTCTATACTGTTTGGAATGGACCTGTTAATGACAGTCAGAACTTTTCAATGTGAACCAAGACAACTGTTATTGACCTGGCTTTATTTGATTTTAATTGAAACTGCTATTTGATTCAAAATCCAGCTCACTTAGCTAGATCCAAGCAGAAATAATTTACCTATGTCACTTGAGAAACCAACAGCCAGTGAAGTTGGTCAGTGAAGGTTTATGGAAGCCTATCTTAATTGTCGCATGCTGTATAAGTATGGATTCATGCACACATTGCTTTAATTCATATTGATCCAAAACTCATATAATTTAAGTGTTTTTAAATAAAAACCACAGTAACATTGAATGAATGGAAGCAGATTACAGAGTTTACTTAAATAATTCACCTTTCCCCATTTGCAAGGATGTGCAGCTCACTTCAGGATACATTCTATATACACTATATTACCAAAAGTATTGGGACGCCTGCCTTTACACGCACATGAACTTTAATGGCATCCCAGTCTTAGTTCGTAGGGTTCAATATTGAGTTGGCCCACCCTATACAGCTATACCAGCTTCAACTCTTCTGGGAAGGCTGTCCACAAGGTTTAGGAGTGTGTCTATGGGAATGTTTGACCCTTCTTTCATTTGTGAGGTCAGGCTCTGATGTTGGACCCGAAAGTCAGGACTCTGTGCAGGCCAGTCAAGTTCCTCCACCCCAAACTCGCTCATTCATGTCTTTGTGGACCTTGCTTTGTGCACTGGTGCTCAGTCATGTTGGAACAGGAAGGGGCCATCCCCGAACTGTTCCCACAAAGTTGGGAGCATGAAATTGACCAAAATATCTTGGTATGCTGATGCCTTAAGAGTTCCCTTCACTGGAACTAAGGGGCCAAGCCCAACCCACACCATAATCCACCCTCCACCAAATGTACGCTCCCAGGCTTTACCCAAGGGCCCACATGGGACTGTTCTACTGCTCTGTTTTTCTCCCTTCTCTCGGCAGGTACTATTGGTGGAATCTCCTGTAGCAACAAGCCACCTTTGGATAGAATTGGCAGGCTGTTTCTTTGTGCCCTGTGCCTGCCTATAAAATCTGGATACCTGCCAGCCACCTGAAGAGGACCGTTCTGCCCTCCCACTTTATGTATTATTTTATAAATGTCACAGTGCTATTTAGTGGGGGTTCATCTTCCAGTATAATGCCCCGTACACACGGTCAGATTTTCCGACGGAAAATGTGTGATAGGACCTTGTTGTCGGAAATTCCGACCGTGTGTAGGCTTTCCGACACACAAAGTTTGAGAGCTTGCTATAAAATTTTCCGACAACAAAATCCGTTGTCGGAAATTCCGATCGTGTGTACACAAATCCGACGGACAAAGTGCCACGCATGCTCAGAATAAATAAAGAGATGAAAGCTATTGGCCACTGCCCAGTTTATAGTCCAGACGTACGTGTTTTACGTCACCGTGTTCAGAACGATCGGATTTTCCGACAACTTTGTGTGACCGTGTGTATGCAAGACAAGTTTGAGCCAACATCCGTCGGAAAAAATCCTAGGATTTTGTTGTCGGAATGTCCGAACAAAGTCCAACCGTGTGTACGGGGCATATGTCTGGAGGGACATGGTGATTGAGATCTGGTATTGGATCATTTTGTTAAGTTTGAAATGTTGTAAATGTTTGTAATGTTATGCTGAAAGCTGGTTTTGGTTTAATTGAATTTGTTACATTTGGGTTACCCCTTGAATAAACACCGTGGCCATTATATGATAATTTAAATATATTTTGGTGTCAGTTTCAGTTATTTTATTATTTGCTACTTTGCCATGATTTGGACCAGTGCACAAAGCAAGGTCCATAAAGACATGTATTAATGAGTTTGGGGTGGAGGAACTTGACTGGCCTGCACAGAGTCCTGATCCCAACCCGATAGAACACCTTTGGGATGAATTAGAGCGGAGACTGTGAGCCAGGCCTTCTCGTCCACATCAGTGCCTAACTTCACAAATGCGCTTCTGGAAAAATGGTTCAACATTCCCATAGACACACTCCTAAACCTTGTGTACAGCCTTCCCAGACGAGTTGAAGCTGTTATAGTTGCAAAGGGTGGGCCAACTCAATATTGAACCCTACAGACTAATGCCCCATACACACGGTCGGATTTTCCGATGGACATTGTCCGATCGGAGCGTGTTGTCGGAAATTCCGACCGTGTGTGGGCGCCATCGGACATTTTCCATCGAATTTTCCGACACACAAGGTTGGACAGCAGGAGATAAAATTTTCCGACAACAAAATCCAATCGCGTCAATTCCGACCGTGTGTGGCCTGTTCCGACGCACAAAGTGCCACGCATGCTCAGAAGAAATTCCGACACGGGACAGCTCGTTCTGGTAAACTTAGCGTTCGCAATGGATACAGCACTTTCGTCACGCTGCAATGTAAAAAATGGTTTAATACAGCGCACTCTCTTCTTCTTTATAATGTGACAAGAATTAAGTAGTTTTGCTGCTCATATTCACACACACTTCTCACAAAGTTTTATTTGTGTTTTTTTAGTGGGATTCCCTCAATATATTGTTATTAGTTGTCACATCTGACAATTTTATATTTTTTATGTTTTTTTTTTTTTTTGTTTTTAAGCCTTTTTTTTTCTTTAATGTTTGGATTTTTTCCAAGGCTGATCTTTGTTCAATGTTATTTTTATTTTTACTCCAGAATATTTTTGTGTGTGTTTTGTGTGGCAAGTTACCCCAACACCATTGATATCTTTTATTATTTAATCTCCATGAGATTTTTTGTTGTTGGTGTCCCTTGTTCATTTCACATTGTATATTAGAAATGTACCTGAATCCTCACAAACAAACCATCATTTTTGAAGTAAAACACATAGGAGAGTATAATTCAAAACAAAAATCCTTTATTAAGGGCTCAGAACCAAACAAAGAGGAAGGCAACACTGGATCAACAGGAGAAATTAGAGAAACCTGGGACCCCCATGGCAGACATCAATTCTTGAACATCAAAATTGGTGGCCTGAGGAGTCCATATGTAAGGGAGGGCAGTCTGGTCCGGGATTCACAGAGATCCGGATAGCAGCAGATGACATCAGTGTCCCCAGGCTGTGGTACCACAAGAGGCTGCATCTTTTGGCCGACCAGACTGGATCCAGGGTCCTCACTGTCTGGTCTTCCTTTCACACTTCCTTCCGGGCTGTGGCTGTGCAGTTGGAGATGTGGCAGGAGGAGGAGTAGGACCTGGAGGAGGAGTAGGACCTGCAGGAGGAGGAGGAGGACCATCGCGAAGGTGTGTTTGAGGTGTAATTTGGCCCCTCATACCTTTCGCCAGAGCCTCTGATATGAGGGCCTCACACATGGCTTTTTGGCCCTCCTCCATCCTCTGCATTTTATAGGCTATGAATGCAGCAATGTTCTCCTGCCTGGTGTGGGGTGCTCCCAGGACCTCTGTAGCCCTACAAAAAAATCTGATAGCAGCCTCCTCTAGGGTACTCCTCCTACTGCCACTTTCTGTTTCCAGGGGGGGTGGAGGGACCTGCAGATCAGCCAGCCGGCTCGGCCCGGCCCGGCCACCTCCTGGCTGAGACTTCCCTGTGTATGAAAAAGGGACATGGTTTTAGTTTTTGCATCATCAATCACAATCATAAATTAGTACTCCCAACTAACATCTAGTTAACATCATTGATTGGACAAGCAGAAATATTTAGAGGAATGCTATACCTGGCTCAATCTGGGCTCCTCCACATGTGGCCTGGAAGGCCCAGGTTGGGCGTCAGAAGCCTCAGCCGGGGGGGAAGGAAGCGTGGAAGGAAGACTGGAGAGTGATGACCTGGGTTCAGTCTGGCCTGCCAGAAAGTGCAGCCTGTCGTAGTACAACATCCTGGGGACATAGATGTCATCTGCTGCTCCGGATCTCTGTGAATCCAGGACTTTATTGCGCTCCCTCAGATATGTGCTCCTCAGGCCACCAATGAAAATCTTTAAATAAGTGATGTCTGCCGTGGGGATCACCTGCTTCACAATTTCACACAATTGCTCCAGTGCTGCCTTCCTCTTTGCTTGTTATAGGTTCTTGTAATGGGGGTGTTTAATCTCCCACAGACAGGGCAGCTCCCTTAGCATCTCTATGAAGACTGAAATGAAGTCCTGATCTTTCAGTACCATATCCATGTTCACTGCAAGACACAACACAAGACAAAGCCTAATGTCACACCAAACTCTCCTAATCTTGTTACAATATAGGCCTCAATCTATAGAAGCAGTATAGGCCCAAGTTTGTCTCTTACCTTCGTTCTTACGATCGCCGCGTTCAATGCTCCTTCCTCCGCTCACAGATCAAACGTAATACGCACGCGTGTTACGCTTTATATACACTGCGCATGCGTGTAACTCCGCCCGCCCCTGACGTTCTTTCTAGTGTATTCCCCGCCCCTTTTCGTTCGGCGCAGTGGGGGAAGAGCATGATGGCGGACATACAGCAGGTGCGGGCTAATTGTAGCAACGAGGTGGAGGAGGAGGAGGAAAGGGCGGATCCAGGCACGTCCCGATCCAGAAGGAGACATTTTAAGGCCACAAATATGTCGTTTGGGGAGATGTTGGAGATGGTCGACATCATGAGGAAGTCCGACTATGACGGAAAATATGGGCCTTACCCCAACCCCAATATCCGAAAGGCCAAAATCATGGCGAAAGTGGTCAGGAGTCTAGAGCGGAATTTCGGGGTACGAAGGTCTAAAGATCAGCTCAGGAAGCGGTGGTCGGACCTGAAGTTGAGAGAGCCAGAGCAGTACCGAAAGATCCGGAGAGTGCTGCAAAAAAGTAAGTAGTTGTGCTGTGTTCCTATTCTTTCTGTCTTTATTACGTTCGTTCTGCTCCATATGCTTTGATTAGTTGTAACGTTTCCAAAGGTCAACTTTAATGTTCATGGGCACATTATTCGTTCGTATCAAACATTTTTCTTTCGGCCTCTAGAACACCATTGTTTAGGCCATATGCATTTTCACACATTTTTGGGGGCCTACTTGGATGCCAAATATTTGTTTGTGTAGATGGGTTTGTTACTAGAATGAAATGCAAACTAGATTGTGTGTAAGGAGAGGACACTGAGCAGCTGTTTTCACATCTGGACACTGGAGCACTAGTGTGGGACACAAGAACACCATTTTTATTAGGGGGCCACACAGGTGCTCCAGTGTATACTATAGGGGGGTCTCCATCTGTGAAGCTTGTACCAAACAGGTAAAGTATTGCAGCTTGACAAAGGGCAATAAAAAATATACATCTTGGAACTCGGCTAAAATAGACAATTGTACCCCACTTCCAAGCAATGTTTCCTATTTCTATAGTTCTGCCATCAAATATCTGTGTGCTAAGTATACCATTTTTGTTTTACATAGGGGAGAAAAGACTCGGACACCCCCCATCCCAGGAGACCAGAGACCCCCCCTCTCTGGAAGAAGGGGAAATACCAACCCAAGAAGCTGAGCAGGAGGAAGAGGAAGACGTGGTGGAGATTGGCACCACAACAGGTGAGTGTCTGCGACCACAGACTCAGGTAAAAGAGATGGCTGGTGGCAGATTTTTGAGACCTTTTTTTTTGTTCTTTATCTCTTTTTAGGTGATCGTGATGTGAGGGATCCAGAACGCTTTACATCTGAAAGTGCCCAGATACTCATCGGGGAGATTATGGGGTGTAATCTCCAATTGCAAAACATACATCAACAAATCAGTGATGTTATTAAAAAAAATAATAACATCATTGATGTTTTGGGGCGAATTTAAACCCCACAAAATCACCTGTTTTATCGTACCAAACTTTTTTCAATGTTTAGAAAAGCCAAATTTGGAGGATGCACACAGTGTGCCAACATGTGCTATCTGCCATCACGGGAGATCAATGGACGCGTTTTGGGGGGGCAACCCCTTCCTCAATTATAAAGTAGCTTTGAGGAAGGGCTTGCTCCCCCCAAACACGTCCCTTGATCCCCCATGATGGCAGATAGCACATGTGGACATTTGTAAATTGGTGTGCATCTTCCAAATTTGGCTTTTCCAGGGGTGATTTCCCCCCATCTGAACGCTATATCAAACCCAGTTCCTAAATACTGATGTCTGATATAGCCTTCAGGTTTTACCTAATGTGAACTTTGTAAGTTCAAGTTTTTTGGCTTTCTTGTTGGTTTTACACAGGCCTGTTTTATCTGAAATGGATATTTTGATTTTTCATAATGCTACTGCAAACATTGTTATACAACAAACATGTTGGTTTGTTTTAAAAACCTTTGGTAAATGCGCATGTGATTGTGCAGGTATAAAAAAGTGCCTTACTCAAGAATGTGTGGATTATTGTCTCAACACTACAACACTTTTGGGGTGATGTAATTGTTGTTTTATGCACAAATGGGGGTTATTTCCTAAGGGCAAATCCTCTTTGCACTACAAGTGCAGGTTCAGTGCAGTTGCAAGTGCACTTGTAGTGAAATGTGTTTTTGCATTTAGGAAGTACCAGCCAACACTGTTTTTTATAAGGTTACCCAATCACGACATTTTCTGCACTCAACACATTTCTGTCAGGGTCAGCTAAAACAAACACAAGCAGTAAATGTCCACCAAGAATTTCTTTTGGTTGTTTTTTATTTGAAAAAGGTGTCACATATTGTCTGGCATATTGATAGCCCCCCTACCCGCAAAGAACTCCAGGTATCGTAACCGGACATCACGGGCATTCAGGGAGGGCAAGCCAGGACGGCCGCTTTCAAGTGCCGTCATTGTTGATGTATTTGGGATTCCGGCCTCAGGCCCAACTGAGCCAGCATAGTTGGCTGAATGTTTTCGTAGAAAATTATGGAGAACACAGCAGGCAAGTATTATATGGTTCAGTTTATACTCCGCCATATGGATGGGTGTCATAAATAATCGGAACCGGCTGGCCAGGATTCCAAATGTGTTCTCCACCACTCTTCGGGCTCTGGCCAGCCGGTAATTAAAAACCCTCTGTTCCGGGGTGAGGGTCCTCATCGGGAATGGCCGCATCAGGTGGTCCCCCAGCGCAAATGCTTCATCAGCAACGAACACAAATGGGAGACCTTCAACATTGTCCTCTGGAGGTGGCAAGTCCAAGCTGCCATTCTGGAGACGCCTGAAGAACTCCGTCTGGGCGATCACTCCACCATCAGACATCCGGCCATTCTTCCCCACGTCCACATACAAGAAGTCGTAATTAGCCGACACCACCGCCAACATCACTATACTATTAAACCCCTTGTAATTATAATAGTACGACCCCGAGTTGGGTGGTGGGACGATGTGGACGTGTTTCCCATCAATTGCCCCTCCGCAGTTAGAAAAGTCCCACCGCTGGGCAAAGTGGGAGGTCACAGTCTGCCATTCCTGTGGCGTGGAAGGAAACTGTTGAGGAAAAAACAATAAACATTACTATTTTTTCACAGAAACCTGGCAAGCAGATTAGACACAAACATTATGGGTCAACCTCCAGATAGCATTTATTAAGGGGAATTTAACAACAACAAAGTATAAGGTACACCTATCATATTCCCCCCCCCCCTCTCATGGGCCATTTCTAACATTATAGGGGGGGGAACTCTTGGACAGGTAACCCTCTTCACTTCATTGAGAGATGAATGCCTAAATACAGGGTATTACTTGGAACAGCCCCTCCTTAGTTACACTATTGGCAGCCCACTGGACAGGTAAGAAGTGTCATAATACAAAGATATAAATACACACTGTACACATTTGAGCACATTTGGACATTCTGCTATTACCTATCAAGATCATAATAGGATACAAGAACTTTAAACAGTACCATTGGAAAGTATACAGGCAGGCCCTTGCACTACATGCTTTGGGGAATTCATCCATAAATCTGAGCACTAAAGAGATGGGTATAGTGTGTATGGATTTGGCAAAGTCAGCAGATAGATGATTGAGGATAGAGAATTGGGATCAGCTGACTTAGCAGTTGGGGGAGGGAGGGTTACAAAAAATTTGGGGACACCACAAAAAAAAGCCTATGGCCCTCTGCCTGAATTTAAATCAAAAATAACATTTCAAAACATTTTAGGGGGTGTTTGGGGTAAAGCACTACTATGGAGCTGATAAAATACATTGTTAAGTAACTACATGAGGTGAATATAGGGCAGGAGACACCATGCTGGGGAGGTTATTGAAGGACAAATATGTATGAAGGACCTAAAATAATAATTACATAAAAATCCAGCATGCATGAGGACAAAGGGGACATTCACAGCATAATACAATCATGGTAATTAGGGAATGAGGAAAGAAATACAATATATTATCAAACATTCAATACAATAAAATGTGATATAAAAGGATAAAAATCTTACCTTCATATACTCCTTCTGTAGGACCTGGATGATGGCAGAACAGGTCTCTGGGATAATGATCCCCAGAGCCTGGGGGGAGATGCCTGTCGAGAACTTGAGGTCCTGCAGGCTTCTCCCTGTGGCCAAATACCGCAAGGTAGCGACCAACCTCTGCTCCGGAGTGATGGCTTGCCTCATGCAGGTATCCTGCCTGCTGATATAGGGGGTCAGCGAAGCCAACAAACGGTGAAATACGGGGTCCGTCATCCTGAGAAAGTTCCTGAAATCATCAGGATTATTCTCACGGATCTCACGGAGCAAAGGCATATGACAGAACTGGTCACGCTGAAGCAACCAATTCTTGGTCCATGAACTCCTCCCCACCCTGTTCATGGACTGGACTTGTGTCAAGGTCAGGACCCCAACACCAAGCCCCCGCACAGCACGAACTCTACGAGGAGTACGCATACGCAACATGGCTAGAAAACGGTCGGCTGCTCAGAACGAAGTAACAGAACGCACTGAAGAACAGCAAGGCCTGTGAAGAGCGACCTGAAAAACAGCAACGAGCGGACAAGATCGCACAGAAAACTCCAATACAAACTGACTGCACGCACTGAAGAGCAGATACAAACCCACAAGCACAAACTGAACGGCAGAAAACGATCTGAAAGCCACGAGTCTGAAAAAGCGCGAATCGTCTCTCACCAAACTTTTACTAACACGAGATTAGCAAAAGGAGCTCAAAGGGTGCCTCGCTTGGTTCTGAACTGGCCTTTTCTAGTCTCGTCGTACGTGCTTGACGTCACCGCGTTCTTGGCGATCGGAAATTCCGACAACTTTGTGCGACCGTGTGTAGGCAAAACAAGTTTGAGCCAACATCCGTCGGAAAAAATCAGAGGATTTTGTTGTCGGAATGTCCGAACAAAGTCCGACCGTGTGTACGGGGCATAAGACTGGGATGCCATTAAATTTTATGTGCGTGTAAAGGCAGGTGTCGCAATACATTTGGTAATATAATGTATTAATCATTACATAGTTTGAAAGGTCGTACTATGTAGCACTGGAGATTACTCCATTGAATGTAAAATGAATGGTTTGTGCAGGTAGACCCTGTCACTTCATAGTTGTTGGTAAAGCTTTATGAGATCTTACAAATTTTGTACAATCCGATTGCAACAAATGACAAGGTAAAAACAACAGCCCATGAGGATGAAAGTTTTTTTTATATGACTGCACACATTACAACTTGAATGTACAACCTACAAAGTTTGGTTGAATGCTACAAAAATAAAAATATCTTCCGGTCAAATGTAAAACCGATCAAAAAAGAAATATTGAGATGTACGGCTTGTTTTACTGTTAGAATATATCTAATGAAATGTACTATTTCAGCAGTCTAGTGTGACCTGTGGCCTCTTGTAATGTGCAGCAGTTTTTTGAAACATGACAGTTTCCTGTTAAAGCGGAGTTCCACCCAAAAATGGAACTTCCACTTTAAGGGAAGGTGACCCCCTGACATGCCACATGTGGCATGTCATTTTTTTTTTTTTTGGGGGGGGAGCGGAAACCCTCCAGCTCCCACTTCCTCCCGGGGCATCGTGGCGCTGGAAGTAAGTTCACCTCTCCCCCCTCCCTCTCGGAAATCATCTGGGACACGTCACAGGTCCCAGATGATTGCCTGGCCAGCCACAGCATCGCTGGACCCTGGACAGGTAAGTGTCCAATTATTAAAAGTCAGCAGCTATAGTATTTGTAGCTGCTGACTTTTATTTTACTTTTTTTTTTTTGTCGGAACTCCGCTTTAAGCGTAATAATTATTGTAATTGTAATTATTGTAATAATTTTAAGGACTGTATTGTAATGTAAGAACAGTCTCTTGTGACTCAGCAATCTCCTATAAGCTGCAGTTCTCCCCTGGTCACTTTTTTTTTATTGAACCTACAGGTAAGCCTATAATAAGGCTTACTTGTAGGTACAGTGAATACCTCTTAAACTTGCGTTGTTTAGGAGATATTTACACTGCATGCGGCTGGTGATGTCACCAGAGCATGCGCTCTGAAGGGACGGCTTACCCATGCCTTCCCTTCAGAGCTCCGTGACGCATGCCCCTGAAAACACCTGATTTGCTGGCGAAACATGTTTGGTGGGACTACAAGGTGACATAATTTCCGGTCTGTGGAACATTTCCTGGTTTTACTTCATGTTTTTATCTTTAAACACGTAAGTGTAATTTAGTAAAGGAATGTTTTTATTGTAATAAAAAAAGTTTTTTACACTATGCGAACCCCCCTTCTGTTCCTATACATGGTGGATGTGACATCAGGAGTTGAGGCCAAGGGCCTGGAGGAGATTGCTGGTGGAGTGGTGAAAGAGAGGTTCTATGTGTCATCCTGTAAAAGACCCGGGAGGGGAAAATCCACAAGCCATGGGAGACTTTGTTGCTGAAAAGCACAAAGTCAAAAGAATCTGGAGAGTGACACTGGGCACAGAGCAATGCATGCAGCACTGTGAAGCAGGAATAGCAGCACAGAACACTTTCTATTGGATGCACCTTATGAAGTCATATCTGGGAGAACTTTAAGCACGACACTTTGCAAAGCAGATATATTATCCTAATATTTTTTGTGTGTGTTTAATTTTTTTGGACTGCATTGGGACATTTGTTTTGTGGATTTTTTTGCACAAATTATTTCTTTTTTGTCCATTCGAGATATATTGTGTTTGTGGCAGCATGATAGGGACAGCGCTGTGAATTACAGTTATAACAATTACCTATAGTTCTTAGCTTGGGCATTTGATGAGCATCTGGCAACCCCTAGATTAACATTCATGTTCTTAAAGTGACAATTTGAAGCACTGTATTGTAATGTGAGAACAGTCTCTTGTGACTCAGCCATCTCCTAGAAGCTGCAGATCTCCCCTGGTCACTTTTACAGTGGAAGTATTGCGTCCTTTTTTCCCACAAATAGAGCTTTCTTTTGGTGGTATTTGATCACCTCTGCGGTTTTATTTTTTTGCGATATAAACGAAAGAAGACTGAAAAAAATGTATATTTTCTACTATTTTCTAATTTTTGTTATAAAAAAATACAATAAACTCAATTTTAGTCATACATTTAGGCCAAAATCTATTCAGCCACGTCTTTGGTAAAAAAAAATGCAATAAGCGTGTATTTATTGGTTTGCGCAATAGTTATACTGTCTACAAACTAGGGTACATTTTCAGCTTTTAGTTTATGACTGCTTATCTCATTCCTTGAGGTGCTATAATGGCAGGGCAGTACAACCCCCCCCCCCAAATGACCCCATTTTGGAAAGTAGACACCCCAAGGAATTTGCTGAGAGGCATGTTGAGCACATTGAATATTTTATTTTTTGTCACATGTGATTGAAAAATGATAAAAAAAAAAAAATGCACATAAAGTTGTCACTGGAATTATATATTGCTCACACATGCCATGGGTATATGTGATATTACACCCCAAAATACATTCTGCTGCTTCTCCTAAATACGGGGATACCACATGTGTGAGACTTTTTGGGAGCCTAGCCGCGTACAGGACCTGAAAACCAATCACCGCCTTCAGGATTTCTAAGGGCGTAAAATTTCAAAAACAAACGAGAGCAGCAAAATACTCATACCTTGGGGTGTCTACTTTTCAAAATGGGGTCATTTAGGGGGGTTTTGTGCTATCTTGACATTTCAGGGCCTCCGAAACTGTGATAGGTAGTGAGGAGTAAAATCACCATTTTACGCCCTTTAGATCACACGGTGCCACATGGGCCAATTCCATGATCAAACAATTGACTAAAAAGTGTCAGGCTCGTGTAATATTTGTCCACTTACAAGCTTCCGAATAAGGATGACACCAAGTTCCAAACAATCTTGCCAGCGCTCCTTATGTAGTCTGGGCAGTTCTCGGGCTCCACGTGACTATCTCTTCCCTTGTAAACCATAAAACTACATGTATAGCCTGTTGCCCTGTCACAGGGCTTATACATCTTGACCCCATATCTGGCACACTTGCTGGGAAGCTACTGTTTGAAAGACAAGCGGATAGAAAATTTTATCAGGGACTCATCAACGTAGACAACTTTATTGGGAATAAACAAGGCTGCAAACTGTTGGTTGAAGTGGTTTACGAGGGGGCAAATTTTGTGGAGCCAATCATATCCAGGGTCACCTCGAGGACAACAGAGTTCATTGTCATTAAAATGCATGAACCGCAAGGACTGCTCGTATCTAACCCTGGTCATGGAAGCAGAGAACACGGACATATGGTGAATTGGGTCAGTGGACCAATATGACCGCAACTCACTTTTTTTAGTTATGCCCATGAGGAGAGATATGCCCAGAAAGATCTTAAATTCGGAAACCTTAATAGGTTTCCAATCTTTGGCAAGGGTCAACTGGGGATTAGCGGCGATGAATTGATCAGCGTAAAAATTGCTTTGGTTCACAATAGATCTATAGAGATCTTCCGTGAAAAACAGTGAATAAAAATCCAGTGGCGTAAAATCAACTGTTTCCACCTGAATTCTGGGTTGGTCATTGAATGGGGGAAGTACGGGTGCTGCAGAAGTGGTGAGCTCCCAATCAGGGATGGCATATTCTGCAGGAAGGGCACTATGGGCTCGACAGGCCTGTTATTGTCTTCTTGGTGGCTGCAGGACACTACTTGTGCTAGCCACCGCACCAGCTTGAACTGCACTTATGGGACTCGCCACGTCACCATGTGATACTGCAGTGCTGGATGTACGACCAGGGTGTACTAGGCCGCTGGTGCTTGCCAGTTCACCAGAAGGATGAGTGGCACTTGTACTGGCTCTCTGCTCCATAGGAGAGCCCTGTGGTTTTTACACCTTAACAACAGAAGGACGGGGTCGGGTACGCTGACCTTAACAGGGACCACTACTCCGTCCTCAAAGCTATCTGTCAGGGTGCTGCTGCTGTCTACTGGTTCGTATACTGAGCCTGAATCTGCCAGTGAGGCGGCTTCCCCTCCGCTCTCATCTGTCATGCTCAGCAATGTGTAGGCCTCTTCACTAGTGTACCTCTGTTTAGACATTTTGGCCTCTAAATTTATAGGTACAACTAGTACGACTCACAGGCAAAAAGAGCACCTGATTGTCAGCGACTGCTCCAATCACTACCAAAAAACTGTTAGCACTCGCAGGGATCAGGCATGACTCTGCGAACGCTGCAGTTATGTGTGTTGTGTTGTGTATGTGACAGTGATCCATTGATACTGCACTTGGGTGGGCTGGGCTGGGAACCCTAAACTACTAGGGACACTAGTATAGATCTGAGCAGATCAAAGATATTGATCCGTTCAGACGCTATACTAGTAAGGGAGGTGTATGGTGCATGCGTGGGTGTTAGCGCTACTGCCACAAATCTGACGCTGCCTGGGAATGATTCTAACTGACGCTAAAAGCCGCTGGGTGATCAGGGGGTTAAACCTTTATTAGGTAATATACGGCGGGTACCCTGACGCTATAAAAAAACTAACCAACCAGCGTCACCTGTTACACTAATATGGTGATCACTGGTGACAGGGGGTGAAAGGGTTAACTAGGGGGCAATCAGGGGGTTAAAACCTTTATTAGGTAATATATGGGGGTACCCTGACGCTATAAAAACCTGACAGTGGAACTAACCAACTAACTGGCTAACTAGCGTCACCTGTGACACTAATACGGCGATCAGAAAATAGTTCTAATAGTAACATTGGTGACAGGGGGTGAAAAGGTTAACTGGGAGGGTGATCAAGGGGTTAAACCTTTATTAGGGGGGTTTAGGGGGGTATCCTAAAGCTACCTGGGCCTACTACTAGCTGCCCTAACGCTGATTAGTGTCACAAGTGGCACCAATGCAATGATCATTGAAAAATCTGAAAACTGCAATTGGTGGCACAATGACAGGAAGTGAAGGGGTTATCTGAGGGGGGCAATCGGGGGTGATCAGGGGGATGAAAAGTATGCCTACATGTACTGTGTCAGTGCAGTGTTGGTGCAACTCACGTTTGGATGTCCTCTCTCCTCTCTCTGGAACTGAAAAGAATTGCATGAGGGCAGGTGACATCACTTCCTCTGCCTGTGTTTACAATTCACAGGCAGAGGAGGCATTTCATTGGTAAGAACCAATCAGCACGGCGGGGGCGCGTGTGCCCCATGCCCGCAGGCGCGAGCAACCTACGGGTATGTAGTTTTGCACAGCAGTGCCATTCTGCTGACGTATATCGGCGTGAGCCGGTTGGCAAGTGCTTAAACTTGCACTGTTTAGGAGATATTCATACTGCATGCAGCTGGTGATGTCACGGGAGCATGTGCTCTGAAGGGACGGCATACCCATGCCTTCCCTTCAGAGCTCCGTGCCACAGTCCCTGATTCCTGCACGCATGCCGCATGACATCATTCGAGCATGGCCAATCAGACAGCTGGAGAAAGCGAACCTGGAGGGAAATCGGAAGATGGAAAAAGAAAAACAAGCATAGTTTACTAAGTAGCTTTCTGGAAACAAGACAGAAATCCCTTGTAATGTGTAGCAGTCTCTCATAACATGAAAGTCTCTTGTAACATGCGCCTCTCTTTGGTAACATGTCTAGGATTGTCTTGTTATAAGCCTTTATAACGTGTGACATACTCTAGAAATGTAGCACCATTCTCTGGTAACATAGTAGTGATAAAAGCAGGTTATGAGTGCTGATTTGGGGGATCAGGTTGAAGGTAAAAGCGGGTTCAGATTTCAAAAAGTGGTTGTTCTGCTTCTGCAATCTAAACACTGATCTCTATAACTGGTCCCAGTTGCTTAACTTACGGTCTAGTAACTTGACAGACAGTGACTTGATCCAAATGACATCCTGCAGATTGAAGAAAAGCATTAACCCAAAAACTTGTGCAGATCATAACAGATGAACATCGGATAAAATTATAGAGTGTCTAACGCCAGCAGAATACAGCACATGTGGTGAATGGGGGCTAAGCATGAAAAAGAAGGGTGGGACTAACTACACAGAGCCATCCCTAGCTACTGAGTGCACAAAGGACAAAATTATTTAAAGGCAAACAAAAAACAATGCATGTGTAACATGAGAGTGGTTGTAAGTATAAGTCGTGTTAGGCTCTATATAAACTTACCTTGACAGGTCTTTGCCTAGAAAGGTACAGAGCTGTTCACTGCTATCTGAGAAGTCCTAGAACACACTTGAGCCATCTGAATATGTTACAGGAACGTGAGATCTTTTTTAATGTCTCTCTGTGTTTTTTTTGGCGTAATGTGTATACTTTTGCAGCCTGAAGGAGACATAAACACTAAGAGACTTACAGACGTGTGTCTGGTGTGCAGCACTCCTGTTCATAGATGCTAGAGCTCTCTGAAATGTCTCAATACATTTTTTTTTTTAACGATCGAAGATTGACCTTAACTTGCACCTATGCCTAGAAATTTTAGCTGAATAGCACAGAGCCATGATATTAGGATGGATTTTTTTTTAAACAAGTAATTTTTCAAACGTAGCTTGTTCTGAGATGGCAAACATCAGCCAGTACTGGCAGAACAAAACTGCTGCGAGTGGTAAGTAAACAGCCTCATTTTCATGGTCCGAATCTCGTCCGGTCCCTGCTGAATCGGCCAAAATTCGAACCATCTATGGCCAGTTTATCAGATTGAGATGACTGTTTGCAACTAGCTTGAAAATCCAATAATTATTCATTTTTTAACGTTCATGATCCAGGATATAAAAACAGTGCACTGGAAGTGCATTTGTTTTTACATCAGAAATGAAAAAGAAAATGGCGTATTGTTCAAAAAGTCCTAAGCTGTGAATTTTACTTGTATGTGACCTATATATACAGTATATATATTGTAATTGTTTAACAAATGTATAAAAATAACTTATATGGAACTGACTTCTTCTCCAGTATATGTGACTTTCCTTTATCACAGGAATTAATAGTTTACTGAGTATGACAATAATATAATAATACCAGTCAACCAATAGTAAAATTAGCATTTATTTAACAGAAACAAAAAAAAGATGTTATGCTATTAAGGTGAGAAGTTAGCTGTTTTTATGTCATGTTAATTATATTTTTAGAATATTGTAATTTGACAGGAGCTCATATAATGGTAAAATATGAGTCATTGACTCATATGTGTGAAAGAGAATTTTTAACATATGGAGTAATAAAAAAGCTGTATAGACATACTGTATTTTTGTGCCTATAACAACTTTGAAAGCATTTTTCTAAAACCAATTTACCACCATATTTTTTTTACACAGTTTTATATTGCACACCACATGACTTTATCTATTAAGGTAGAAAAGTAAAAAAGATAAATAACAGGAAGCTCAATAAATGAGATCCAATATTATTCAGTCCAATAGCCATCACTTCTGTGATGGTGTTCAATGGAAATTTACAAAAGAACTCCAGGGAAATTGCTAAAGCTAAAAAAAACTTACATTTTTAGGCATTCCTTCAATAGTTGCAGCATACTAGCTGAAATCAAGCTTCCAATGGGTGTTTTTGTTCATTTTTTCACAAGGGTTTCTGCGCCTCATTTAAAAAAAGGATTTCCAGGCACACAGCCCCTAAGTAAAAATGTCCAATTTTGGCCCAATTAGCCATTTTCCCTCCCCATTGTCATGTGACTCGTTAGTGTTACAAAGTCTCAGGTGTGAATGTTGAGCAGGTGTGTTAAATTTGGTGTTATCGCTCTCACTCTCTCATATTGGTCACTGGAAGTTCAACATGGCACCTCATGGTAAAAAACTCTCTGAGAATCTGAAAAAAAGAATTGTTGCTCTTCATAAAGATGACCTAGGCTATAAGAAGATTGCCAAGACCCTGAAACTGAACTGCAGCACGGTGGCCAAGACTATACAGCAATTTAATGGGACAGGTCAACTCAAACAGGACAGGACACTCAAAACAGGCCTTGCCATGATTGACCAAAGAAGTTGAGTGCACATGCTCAGTATTATATCCAGAGGTTGTCTTTGGGAAATAGACATATGAGTGCTGCCAGCATTGCTGCAGAGAGTGAAGGGGTGGGGGGTCAGCCTGTCAGTGCTCAGACCATATGCCACACTGCATCAAATTGGTCTGCATGGCTGTCATCCCAGAAGGAAGACTCTTCTAAAGATGATGCACAAGAAACATACAGTTTGCTGAAGACAAGCAGACTAAGAACATGGATTACTGGAACCATGCCCTGTGGTCTGATGAGACCAAGATAAACTTATTTGGTTCAGATGGTGTCAAGCGTGTGTGGCGGCAACCAGGTGAGGAATACAAAGACAAGTGTGTCTTGTGTCTTGTGTGTAGGAGTGTCATGGTCTGGGGCTGCATGAGTGTTGCCGACACTGGGGAGCTACACTTTATTGAGGGAACCATGAATGCCAACATGTACTGTGACATACTGAAGCAGAGCATGATCCCCTCCCTTTGGAGACTGGGCCGCAGGGCAGTATTCCAAAAACACACCTCCAAAACAACCACTGCTAAAGAAGCTGAGGGTAAAGGTGATGGACTGGCCAAGCATGTCTCCAGACCTAAACCCTATTGAGCATCTGTGAGGCATCCTCAAACGGAAAGGTGGAGGACTGATCATCATTGTGGAGTGGAAGAGGACTCCAGTGCCAGTCTGTGAAGCTCTTGTGAACTCCATGCCCAAGAGGGTTAAGGCAGTGCTGGAAAATAATGGTGGTCACACAAAATATTGACACTTTGGGCAGAAAATTGGACATTTTCACTTAGGGGTGTACTCACTTTTGTTGCCAGCAGTTTAGACATTAATGGCTGTGTGTTGAGTTATTTTGAGCAGACAGCACAGTTACACTGCTATACAAGCTGTACATTCACTACTTTACATTGTAGCAAAGTGTCATTTCTTCAGTGTTGTCACATGAAAAGATATAATAAAATATTTACAAAAATGTGAGGGGTGTACTCACTTTTGTGAGATACTGTATATTCTGATAATATACAAGTCTGATGGTGTTATTTGTCCTGAGTAGAGGTCTCCTTTAACAAGCAGCGGTAGCCCACTAAGCCTTCACAATGATAAAATAAGTGAGTACATATACACATATACTTGTAAGCATGAGATGGACTGGGAGAATAAAAGGCACACATAATTCAGTGAAATCACAGAGCTAGCTGCCTGCAGTTCAGAATCCCTCTTCTCAACATAGCTCTGCGGATGTTGCTGACAGAGATCAGATACTACCTACTGTGCATAATTTAACAACATCACATGAAGCCAAAGCAACTGTGTATTCAGAGAGCATTTTCTGAGAAAAATATGGCTACATTAACTCTGTAGTTGTGGCAGAAAATATATGTGGTATATTTGACTGTGTAATTATGGATTACATTATCTCGGAGGAAATGCGAAAAAGTTTCAACAGGCCTCAAGGAAAAAAAGGTATCTAAAACAACCAATAAAATTAACAGCATAATTTAATAAAAGCTTTATCAAATCTGTCAGGAACCATGCAGCAGGTTAAACCCTTTTTTGGTGCCAAGGCTGAAGCCGGCCGGTTAAAAAAAAAAATATCTGACTTCTGGCCCATGTGTATGACACCGTGTCCGACAGAAGCTGGCTTCAGACTGATAAGCATGCTGGAAAACCAGCAGCCGACTGACTCCTGATCAGCGCTCTCCGCGGAAAGCGCTGATCGGAGCGTTCTGGCGGGGGGGGGGGGGCGTCCGCCCTGTCAGAACACAACAGCTCAGCGGGGGAGATCGCTGTACTAACTTAACATACTTAGTACAGCAGCTCCGACTGGAGCGGAAAGTTTTTTTCCTTTCAACCCGTTGGGTTGGACGAAAAAAAACTCATAGTGTGTACTAGGCTTAAGCTTTGTGAATGCGGCTGAAACTTTTTGTCATTTGTCCTTCCTGTTTAACTAACCATATACACGATATGATCCTCATTAGACCTGAACTTTCTAGTATTTGGCAGAAGCAGACGTGAACCAGCTGATTGCTCTCAATGGGACAGATCTTTCAGAAGGTTTAACCCTTGCGCTGCCAGCCTTTTGCCTAAGATCAAGTGTAGTATATTTTGTGAAAGCAGACACCATAGATAATAAAATAGTGGTAGGTCCAGTTTTTTTTTTGTCACACGATATTACCACAAAATTTCAGTAAAAAAAAGTTCATTTTACGGCACACAAATACAATAAATTACCAAGTTGTTTGGTAAAAGATAAAAGACAAGGTTGCATCAAGTAAACAGATACATTTGCGTGTGCCGTTGAAATGGCGACAAACTTCAGTACCCTATATTTTCCATAGACGACACTTTAAAAGCCCCCTATAAGTCATCAGTTTAGCATTACGGAGGAGGTCTGGTGCTAGAAATTTTGCTCTCACATATTTGCTCTCAACATATTGACGTTTTTATGCATGGGCGCCCCTGGTGCATGCGTTTATATTTGTAAATGCCTATATGTGGGGGTGGGAGGGGGCCTCAAAAAAAAATTGGGGGGGGGGGGATTTTTTTGTGCCTGGGTGTAACCTAGATTTTTTGCAATTATTATTTTTTTTTTTTACTTTTTTATATCACACGAAGTCCCATATGTGATGATTTTATGGAGACAATTTCTCTTTAATGAGACCCTTGATGTCTCCCCTGTGCTCCACTGAATGTAATGCAATGCAGATCACATTGCAATACATTCTTTTCCGCCTGTACTAGCCGGGGACACTGACAGGCGGACCAGGAAGTGACTTCAAACACATTGCTTCTGGGTCAGCAAAAAGAAGGAAAGTAGAGCGGACATGTTTCCACTCTGCTCTCTCCCCTCTCCTCAGCAGCACCCTTTTTGCAACTAGGCAAGTGGAGCCCTGGATACATGGCAGGAGCGTGCTCTCAAGGGGGGGCACAGTAAAGGGAGCATTTTAAGAAAGGGTGGCAGCACAGCTGCCAGAATGCTTCCACCTGACAGGCAGAAGTCTGCTTGTCAGATTTACCCCGGTGGCTGCAGTCAATGTGTGTAAGCCCCCCCCCCCCGCCGCTTTCAGGTCTGTACGGCATATGGACCTGGCAGTGAAAGGGTTAAAGATATAGTTGAATCAATAATCTGTTCTATGACATAAGGTAGGATTGGGTTACATTTGCTTGCTCTCCCTCCTTTTCCTACCACCCTATGCTTCTTAAAGGGGAACTAAACCTCCCTATCCTTTACAGCGAAGGAAGCTGCCATCTTGGCCTCTGTTTGATCTGCAGTTGCCATGGTGGTGCACGTGTGATCAGTTATGACACCAGCCATTTGATAGCTTGACAGTTCAGTTAAGAGCTAACATAAGCAACTGGTAACTGTAACAGTTATCCAAGCACGTAAGCATGTAACTGTTAAATAAATATTCATGGTTGGGTAAGCTGAGCATGCATGCTTATGTGACATTTGACCAGTAGATTTCTTGCCTGTTTAACGAATTACAATCCTCACATCTATGGTAGACTAAGAGCCCTTTCACACTGCCAGCAGGCCACGGTAGTGCTAAAGTGACGCTTGCTTTAGCGGCGCATTTCAGCCGCTAGCGGGGCGCTTTTAACCCCCGCTATCGGTCGAAGAAAGGGTTAAATGTGCCCGAAAAGAGCCACTGCCGAAGCGATTTGCAGGCGCTTCGGCAGCGGTGCCTGTTGATTTCAATGGACAGGGGCGGTGGAGGAGCGGTGTATACACCACTCCTAAGCCACTCCAAAGATGCTGCTTGCAGGACTTTTTCTAACATCCTGCAAGCACCCCGCTACAGTGTGAAAGCCCTCAGGGTCTCACACTGGGGCTACAGGGGAGGAGTTTTTCAGGCGCTTTATAGGCGCTATTTTTTTAGCCCTTTAGCACCTGAAAAATGCCTCCAGTGTGAAAGGGGTCTTAAAACTGAACACTAGGCAGAATTTTCTTCTATTACTATAATTAAAATGTCTTACTTTTCAGATATTTCTTCATGTTTTCAAATATAGGGGGTTCCCTCACTAGTAAATTCTTTGTGGAAGCGGTCATAAGCAGGACCGTGTCCCCTTAATTTTACCTTCCCCCAGCCACCAGTCTTATAACATCCCCTGTCTAGTACTATTTTTAGTGAGCGGAAATCTAATTACGTCACCAACCGCTGTAATAGCAGGACCCAGAAGTCTCAGACCCTCCCACTATCATTGCATTAATTGATGTACAGAAGGCATTGCCAGTCTGACGCACCTTCTATCATTGCATCATTGTGACCCTCCTGCAATCATTGCATCATTTGCAATGACCTATCCACTAGTATTGCATAGTCTGACCCTCCCACTATCATTGCATCATTTGACGAGTCTGACCCACCCACTGTCATTACCTCCATTAACTGGGAGTATCACCACTCACTGGATCGGCCACCCACCCACATACACTCCCATCCACAACTAAAATTTTCTATTGCATTATGGAAAAATGCAGTTTCTACAAGCAGTGCCGTACACAGGTTTCTGGCCATAGCTGCTTTTAATGACTGAGAGCAATGACGTCTCGTGGATTTATAGGGTATCTGTATAATAAACAGTGAGGTTTTATTGCAAATGATTACAAGCTTTCTAATGCATGTATCTAACTGCATTTATGATGGATGTGTACTTATATTCCATAGTTTAACTTCAAAATGCATTGCCCAGAAGAATCAATTATTGAGGAGTAGCAGTGGACTGCAAAGGAAAAGTGATTAATTGATTGTGTACAGTAGTTTTAAAAGCTTTTAAATGGTACATAGACAGGGCTGCTTACAATGGTCATCTTTTATTTGTTTATGTCATATTTTTATCCCAAAAGATAAAAACTGCTGCTGTAACTGATTATAAAGTGTTATGCCATGTACACACAACCGGTTTTGCCGTCGGAATAAAGGGATGGAACGCCGACAGAATTCCGCTGAAGCTGTCTTGCATACACACGGTCACACCAAAGTCTGACCGTCCAGAATGCGGTGACGTACAACACGTACGACGGGACTAGTAAAAAAGGAAGTTCAATAGCCAGTAGCCAATAGCTTCCGTCACGTACTTGCTTCAGAGCATGTGTCGTTTTTGGTCAGCTGGAACAGCATACAGACGATCGGTTTTCCCGATAGGAATTGGTTCCGTCGGAAATATTTAGAACATGTTCTATTTCTAGGTACGTCAGAATTTTCGAAAAAAAAAGTCCGATGAGGCCTCCACACGATCGGAATAGAAGATGAAAAGCTTCCGTCAGACTTTTTCTGTCGGACATTCCGCTCGTGTCTATGCGGCATAAGCTGGAGTTTGGCTTCAATTTGTTAGTGTATTTAAATCTGCTAGTACATCTAACACACTCCCCAACCTCCAGGCTGACAATGTTGCTGTTCAAAGGTGCCCCCTGTGCTCCTTCATCCAAAGCGGGGGCACTCTAATACAGGAGGTGCGTCTGCCCAGATCACTAGGTGAAAAGAGAGGTATAAATGCCTAAAAAAAGAAAACGAATACAGCGACCACATTTAATGATTGCTGATCTGCAATATATTACATTTTTGGTTTGGATTTTACTGCTTTCATTTAAATGCGTTTCATCAGTATGCGTATATAATTTGCCATTCTGTACTAAAATGCATAGCACTTTCCCTCAGTTCTGTTCAGTTTATTGTATAAACTAGAAGACCATTATAAGAAAACAATCTCATGTGTATGGCCAAACATCTAATCCCCTTACAATCTGATGAGGCTTCTCCACATTGCATTTCGGAAATAGGAAGGGGACAGTTTTCTAGAATGTTAGCAGAATGTCTGCAGTTCATATGAAAATCTTCTAAAGTAGAGCTATGTTTTTTACAAAAAGAAAAAAAAAAATAGATTAACTCAGAAATCCAGTCCCTGGAGGAAAAGTACCACTGCTTGGCTTGGAAATTTACATCTTACCGGTAGATGGCGCTAAAGTACTTATAACTCTGCTGCAAATAAATATGCCTTTTCTTTCTAAGGGAAAAGATAAGTCTAGATTTTTTTTTTTAACTGCATCTATTTTATTGAAGAAAAAAAAACAAAAAACAAAATAGAATACATAAAATATTTCACGATACTGTGTGTATCCTTGAGTTATTTCCAGTCTTTAAAACTCTTTAAAAGACAACTTATCTTGAATAAATATTGGTATATGTGTATTTTTCTCCACACTATTAGATTTTCTGCGATTTTTGTCTTCAGATTTACCTAAATGATATAATATGAGGTCAAACCTTAAGAGTTTCAATTTGTATGCAATCAGGCAGGCCCTTGCACTATATGGTTTTGGTAAATCTGAAGACAAAAATCTGCATAAAATCTAATAGTCTTACATGCAGATTCCACTGCCCAGAAAAAATCCCAGTGATAGCCTTTTAGACAAACTATAGCACTTTTAGGTGTGCTTACAAAAATCATGAATGGAGGAAGTGCCCAGCATGCGACCCACAGTGATCGGTGTATTGCAGCCGAAACTGCAAGAATCAGCACCAGACATTTGGCGCCAACAGTGCACGGATCTAAGGTATAACAAATGTAGCCAGGGATGGGGTACACAACATTAGAGCTCACTTATTTTTAATGTGCAAATAGGAAAAAAAAATAATAATAATAATAAAAAAAAAATAAAAAAAAAAAAAATAAAAAATATATATATATATATATATATATATATATATATATATACAGTATACTGTGTATATATATATATATATATATATATATATATACACTGTGTGTGTGTGTGTGTGTGTGTGTGTGTGTGTATATATATATATATATATTTATATATTGGCCGTACTTCAGCTTTAATTCCTATGGATATAATATCTTATGGATATAATAATACAAAAATAAAAACACAGCTGCTCTAACTGCTCTCGTACCCTGGCAGTAGGGTCCATTTAGATGGCTGTCCGACTGCGATAATCTATACATTCTTGGTGGCAGAAAAACAACCTCTCTGCACAGCCATAAATAACAGCCACAGCTATCAGTGGCACACAGATTTATGCCCTGCACAAATCAATAGACGTCACGACTGCTGTTCACATGTAACTTCTCATCTGAGCGGTTACATGCGATAAGAAAATTTGCATCCAGGGACAACTGTTCTGAATGGACACAAACTGGATAAACCTAATCATCCCGTTTGTGCCCACCCATAACACAGAGAAACGTTGCACATCCAGATGCACAGTTTAATGACGTGAACTCTGCAGTTTAGCCGACCTCATTCGGCATCTGAATGAGGCCTAGCAGTTTGTTCCAACCCTTGTAACTCTCACTTTGCTAAACAATTTTGATTTCCATGGAAATGTGGGGACAAATATAAAAACAAAGTGCCTACAATAAAAACAGGAATTAATATAGTAAATGTTATCACTACATAAAGTAACTGCATACACTTATCAAAATACAGTATATTGTGTGATGACTGTCCTTTAGGAAACTGAACTGTTTATTCTTAACTAGGCTAACTGTTGAACAGGTGGGTGAAAGGTGAAGAAACCAGTGTAAAAGAAGAGCTAATTATTAAACCTGTAAAGACAACACAACTCACATACCTTTCTTTACTTCTGTCATATTGGTCACTCAGTTCACTTGCTGAAAGTTTTCCAGTCTCTGGGAGTAATGGAACTACCTTGGACACTGCTATATGAAAAAATGTAAAAGCCCAATAAGGTTTATTACTATGTAAGGCTGATGTCAGATGGCAGTCTTTGTGCAATGTAACCATTAACATTGTTAGGCCTCATTCAGGCTGGCAAGGATACACATACGTTTAACAGACATTTCTAAATGCATATATTGATTTTATATTATAGACTTCACACTCTGCTTTTTTTTCTTTGTTTATGTGCATTCAGTTTAGCTGCATTTAGAAAAAATTTAAATCTGTGCGTCCAGGGGCAAATTAGATACTCTGGATGCATCAAAATGCATGAAAACGTATGTATTGCAAGGACAATTAATCTGAGGAGAACTCGATCTGGGAAACATAACAGTTGTAAATACTTCCCAGATAATTGAAATAAACCAAACACAGGAGGCTCCTGTGAATGTAGCCTATGATTCTTTCTTAAAGTGATACTAAAGTCTCATTTTTCATTTTTTATGTCTATACTTACCTGCTCTGTGTAGTGGATTTGCACAGAGCAGCCCCGATCCTTCTCGGGTCCCTCTTCAGCACTCCTGGCCCCTCCCTCCTGCTGAGTGCCCCCACAGCAAGCAGCTTGCTATGGGGGCACCCAAGCCGAGCCTCTGCTCTGTGTGTTCATTCAGACACGGACCTGCATCTCGACCCCGCCCACTGTCTCTGCTCATTGGCTCACTGACTTTGATTGATATCAGTGGGAGACAATGGTGCTTTGCTGCTGTCTCAGCCAATGAGGAGGGGAGTACTGGACAGGCGAGACTCTTGTGCAACATCGCTGGATCAAGATGGGGCTCAGGTAAGTATTAGGGAGGCTGCTGCACACAGAAGGTTTTTTTAATCTTAATGCATAAAATACATATATTAAGATAAAAAAAACTTCTGACTTTAGAACCATTTTAAGGGCTAACAAGAGCAAAAATATGCATGATCATGTCACTCCAAACAAGTACATTTTTAATTTAGCGCTAGGTGACAGCATTGCAAAGTCTTTGCTGGAAAAATTATTTTGATAAGATTCCACAATTTTTTTGCTGTCAGCCTTAAAGTGATTGTAAACCCTTCCATATACCCAGTGAAGTGACTGGTGTCAAGTGATAAACAGAGATGAAACAAATCCTCCTGCGTAAGTTGTACCTGTTTATCTACAGTCTTCTCTCTTCTACATTTGTTCAAAGTCCAGAATGTTTCAAAGCTGTCTGAGAGTTCTGAAAAAAGGGAGGTTGAGAGCTGAAGTTACACTCTACAGAGCTCAGTGAGGAGAGCTCTGAGAGCTGATCGGAGGGAAAAGACATGTCACCTTTTTTCTCTTGGTGTCAGGAAAACTTGTCAGAAGTGACTTACACGGATAGCAGAGGAACGAAGCAGCAGACAGAAATTACACTTAGTGCTCTTTATTGAAACAAGTACACACTATAGAGGGATATAGAGTACTGCGTTCATATTTCATGTCAAAGGTCTAGACTACTTTAACTAGTACCTGACTGTCCTGGCAAAGCTGCTGATTTCCACTGCTTCAGTGCTCTCTGGCTGGTATCATGTGACCAAATGGCAGTATCTGTGTGACAGTCGGCAGTTGGGAGAATTGTACGAGAAGGGTATTTCACAACTACTGCTTCTCTACAGTTTATGATTGCTGTTATTTTAAAAGAAAAGTATCAAGTAAACCACTTTGAAGGGAATCTACCATCTTAAAAAATCAGTAACACATTTCCATTTATTTATTTATTTATTTATTTATGTATCCCAAGTCTATTAGAGGTTGATTTACTAAAACTGGAGAGTGCAAAATCAGGTGCAATTGTGCATGGTAGCCAATCAACTTCTAACTTCAGCTTGTTCAATTAAGCTTTGACAAAAAACATGGAAGCTGATTGGGTTCTGTGCAAAGCTGATTCAGCACTCTCCAGTTTTAGTAAACCATCGCCTTAGTGTCTATATATACTGTATATTATAATTAATGTATTTTCTTTTTGTAGGACAACAGAATTCACTGACCCCACTCTATGCACCTTCTATGCAGCTAACAGGTTGCCCTGAAGAAGTGTCAGAGATTTCAGTTGTACACGTAAACCCAATCACTAAACTCTCATTAACATGTTAAGGCCTTTCATATGTCACACTACATAAAAGAAGGCAACTCTTGGCTGTTCCTTTCTCAAAACACTTCACCTATGCCACAATGAAGAGCCTAAAGCCGGCCATAGATGGACAAGCTGAATGTACTAAAGTTGATTGATCGATCAACTTGGGTACAACCAGCCTGCCAGATTATACATGCGAATTATTACTAGTGGCTGTTCTAGCTGCTAGCAATAATCACTGTGTTCTCTTGACGGGGGCGGCTTCTTCCGCCTCCCCATCAGGAGAACACAATGGCTCTGCGGGAGGGATTTCCCCATTAACACTGCCTGCATTGATGGGGGAATCCAGTAATTTTTTTTTCCTGCAACCCATGGTTGCAGGAAAAAAAATTGCACCATCTATGGCTGGCTTAAATGAGTAATTTAGGCTTTCTCTACAATGTAAACCTAATCATTAAAGTCTCATAAGCATCAAAATGGAATGCCATTTCAAAATTCATCTTATATATAATGGTAATCTTCATAATTCATTAATATAATACCTGGTGATCCTGCTTTAAATTCCTTCTCCGGACATGTCCTGTCAAGGAGGTAACAATGCTTTATCCCTTTGCTCTTGATGGCGTTGTCATTCTGTCACAGGGTTTTCGAGTGGCCATTTCAACACACATTTTGCAGGCCTTGTCCACTATGGTCACCAACAGGACACCTGTCCTAAAAAATGCCTGGAAGCGATGACTAGAGTCCATGCATGCAGACACCATGTGACAGCAAAGAGGGTACATGAGACTAGCAACCATAACATGCAACAAAGGATGAAAAAAATGGGAAAAGTCCAGACAAATAACTAAATACAGTGACCTGTTTATCCTTGTGATTTACACACTTCTGCCAAGCTGCATAGCCAAGGTGGTGACACCACATATTTCTGCCTTAGCTTTGCATTGTCCTGTGTCACCTTTGTATATTTGAACAATAAATCGGTACTATGATGATGATAATTTATTCTCCAATGAACACAGGAATGATACAGGCAAAGAGCATCTGGTGGTTTTGCTGGCTGCCTACTCAGTGTGGCAAGCATGTGTGAATCACAAGACTACATGGATCCAACTACACATTCTTTGGCAGGTAATGTGCATCACATAGTTTTCCAATACACAGAATTCCACTTTAAAGTGTTTTTCCAACCAAATAGGGATAATACCTGGCCTGCTTTATATTTGTTACATGTTCCCCCTTCACATAGCGTATTTAAAAAAAATTAAAAATTGCAGCGTACATTTTAAGTTGTTCTATTCTGGACCCTTCAACAAGGAAGAATCCTACTAGTTTGCCTTTGTTTATGTGGGGGCTGGGTAGCTGTATTTGCCATAATTAGTCCTGTCTGTTCTGTGCAGGCAGATCTTCATTCTCATTTGTAATTAGATATATACACTGTCTGTTCTAATAAATGGTTAAAAGTGTAGAGGCTGGGCTTCTTGCATTGTATGTTAATGAGGACAGATTTGAGGACATACTATAAGGTCGGCCATACATGGTTTGAATCTCGGCCAGTTCATGATTCGAACTGTTCATGGGCAGGCTGAATGTACCAAGCTGATTGATCTACTTATGTACATCCAGCCTACCGGATTTGCTTGCGATTATCACGAGCAGCTGCTATAGCTTCATAAACAGTAGCAAGAGCCGGGACACTGAAATCCTTGAAGTATCGTTTATTGCTACATCAATTTTATTGGTACAATAAAACAATAGCATTGACGCGTTTCGGCAGAAGCCTTGGTCGTAGCTACGACTAAGGCTTCTGCCAAAACACGTCAGCGCTATTGTTTTATTGTCACTCTGATGTACCAATGAACGACACTTCAAGGATTTCAGTGTTGCCGGCTGTTTCTACTGTTTATGACGTTGGAGTGTGATGGGATACATCGAGCTGAGGCACCTGTGAGTGGATATGGTGTATGGATTGGGTTGCCCCTGCAGAAAATGCTGTTAATTTTCTATCTTCCCAGCTGCTATAGCTGCTAGTGATAACCACTGTCTTCTCCCGGCGGGGACAGCTTTCCTCGCCTGTGCCTGCCAGCAGCAGTCAGTTCCTCGGCAGGAGTCCACTGTCTGTTGATGGGGGAATCGTGCAAACTTCTTTCCTGCAACCTGTGTTTGCAGGAAAGAAATTCGCACTGGTCTGCCTAACACTGTTCTAAAAAATTTGCAGCAAACCATGATACCTCCTCCTGAGAAACATCTAATGTTGAGAAATAGTTAAAAAAAAACAACACAACAACAAAAAACATTTTTTTTTTCGGTATGCAGTGTAAATGGGAACACATAACAAACATAAAATGGGGTCTTCTCAAATTTGTCTGCAAAAGTGGAAATAAGCTTAAGTAGTTAATGGTAGTTAGCTGTCATACCAGTATTTATGGTGGCCATAGATGGCTTAAATTTCGTCTGACTTCCGCCTGAAATTCAAGCTATGGGTGGCCCTGCAATCACCACCCCTGCTCAAAAATCAACTGAGCCGAGCAGAAAATTATCCTACCAGATGCATTGTGCTCCATGCACACTGGCTCCTGCTTCTACAGGAGTTTTGTGTTCTGCCCGTAGAAGCTACTCAATGTTATCCTATGTGTCCATGCACATTAGGACGTTCAGAGGTATATTTTGAGCTCAACATTTAGAGGTAGGAAAAAAAAACCTTCTGGTTTGCGTTTCTGATTGGAGCTCACTGGCAGAAAAAAAACGTAAAACTCTTCTAAACTCGTCTAGACTTTGTACAAAAAACGCTCTATATGAGCGTTTTCTACTCCCAAGAGAACATACTTTTAAGCCCAGTGTGCATGGAGCCTGAGAATGTTCAGCAGCACTACTATATCCAGGCTGAATACTATAACCAACAGTGGAGATTACTCCATCAATGAGGGAATCAATTGATTTTTTTTCCCATTCAGCCCATGAAAATCTAACTGTGTATGGCATTGGTGCACTGTTGTGTAGTACATTACAAAGCAGAACTGGAACCGATTAGGGATGTGACATGATTATGCCTAGCCCTAAATTGCTGTAAACATCCCAGTTGTTTAAGCTAAGTTACCCCGTGCAGCAACTTGCTTATCTGTCTTGGTAATTCCCCTTTAAGAGATGAACTATTCCCTATGAATATTTAATGCACTTTGCCTGCATTATCCACATGACGTGGGTTGGAGCTTCACTTAGACTAGAAGATCTGAAAGGTGCTGGAGAGAAGCAGCAACATTTTCAACGCACTAAACTACCTTGTGATTGCCAAGCCCTGAGCAGAGCTGCAAACATTTGCACTGACAATACGTGATGACAAATAAGGCGAGATCGTGGTACAGGGGAATGAGTGGGGTAGTTTGTTCATTTCCATGACAATGCTGGGAACACAGTTGGAAGCTGAATTTCTATGCCTGGTACACTTCTCTTCAGCAATCAGCCTTGCGAACTCACAGACTTAAGTGTGTGCATTTGTCTCTCTGATTGTGTAGCTAAAATGTGTTAAGGAGGTTTTTTTTTTAAATTTTTTTTATTTTTTTTTTCTGATTCCCCTGTATGTTTATCCAGAAGAACTACACCATCAGGGTAAGTCAAAGCTTGCTTCGGTAAATGAGGGATTTAACATTGTACAGCATGCACTGCTTCAGCCCTGTTCAGCTTTTTATGACAGGTATTGGTAAAAAAAAAAATGTTTTATTATATGGCATTGCTAGGTAAAGCCTGCAATCCCTGTAATGCATGTATTAAAAAAAAACATATAATGAGAATGAGTTTTTTTTTTCTGCTCATATTACAGCTTTATATAATACATTTCACCCCGGTGCTCAGTATTAACTATTTCTGAACTATATTCTGTAGGATTTTACATTCAAGCCATTCGGTGCTTACTAATTGGACACCTTTTCTATGTGAGATTGCAGTATTCCAGCTTCTCTATGGTGAGAACTTGACACATATTAGTTTTCATGCTTAGAAAAGTGTGTAAAATTAGAATGGCTTTTGCCCTTGTCTTGTAGGCCTGTGTGTTTTATATTAAGAATAAAAAGGATTATGGAAGACATGACCTTGTTATACAGGGTTTTTCCTAATCCTTGTATAATATCTATTTGCTTTACTGACCTATTCTACATATTTACAACATACATATAGAGAAGTGTTCTTCACCATGGCTGTAAATATAGTTTTTATAGTACATTTTAACCAATCCTCTAAACATATGCTTCTTCCAAATGCCATTTAGGATATTTTGACAAACACTTAGGCTGACTATAGATGGCTTGAGAAGTGTTCTTCGCCATAGCTGTACATATAGTTTTACAAATAGGAGTAGATTTGAACCATCCCTATAAACATACGCTTGTTCCAAGCACCAATTTTAATTAAAAATTAAAAAATGTTCCCGTAACTGAAAGGTTGTGAGAACTCAACAGGACTAATGTGAAAGTCCTTTAGTAAATCAACCCCTAGACATTGCCTTATCTGGTTCACATATTAATAATCAAATAGCCAGTCACAAAAAAAAAAAAATCAGATATAAATTCCTAAATAAAATATTTGCTTCTGATTTTGTGTGTGGTCATGGCTCACTCCAAACAGCACCAGGCCAGTACTGGCATGAAGTGAGCTGACTTTTCTTAGGCTTTTCGCAGTAAGCAGTTTCCTCACATTTTATATGCTGCCACTTCTGCTGGTACAGCTGTGTTTCCACCTACACAAGTGACTGGTGCTTGTTTTGGATTTTTCCAGTGAGCGTATAGAATTCCAAACTTGTTTTTCTTTCGCAGGTTTATACCTTAATAATATCATTTACACTATTTCGAGAATCAACATTTACCAAATACTGTGATTCACAGCCCTGAAAGCCATTATTTGCCGCCACTAATTGACAACTCCTGTTTCCTTCATAGGTCTGCCTGCTCATATTATTTCATATTATTAGAAAATTAGAAATAACTTGGCTGTTAGGAACAGCTTTGTATGGTGTCAGTTATGCTGCGTGCCTGATGTAATAGATGGGAAGTGTTGAGGGGGGGCCAGGCCTTTCTCAAGTTATTTTACACCTCTTAATTATGTTGGTATAAATAGCCTTGTGCATTATTCTACAGCGAGTTCAGTCTATATAGTGCGACTGAGGTTTAGACAATAACCTATAGATTCCTTCTGAGACTGTGATTTTATCAGCCAAGCTTCTACACGTAATCAATAATGCCATTAAGACTGGAGAGCCAATACACACCTACCTACATCCAATTAACCTGTTCACATGAGGATCCTGGAGAGGGAATTGGAGGGCCCTGGAAAGAGAACAGCATAGTGGATACTAATAAGAGCAGAAGGGGTTGCAGTTTGTTTCTCACACTTTAAAGTACTTATAATTAAACAGCTAACAGTGCGCAAAGTGCAATAACCCTCAGGAATCAAGCAGAAATCATATTTCCTTCCTTTGACTGCTGTAAATTGATAATAAGCAACATCTGGCTGGTATTAAACACTGCAGCAATGTTCATTTCTCTAATATAATAAAGTGAAATTGACCCTTAAAAAGTGTTTTTGTGCAATCAACAATTCAGAAAAAATAAAATGTATTAATTATTCTGCGTTTGTGGTATTATGTTATAGTGCAATAACAAATCCCCAGTGGATGCAGCCATTTTGAATAATTCTCATCAGCATGCAGACATGGTGCAGGGAGAGGTCCTACTCCCTACTATTTCTAATAAATTAATTGACTGCTTTCTCTAAAAGTGTCAAACATAAAAAAAAAAAAAAAAAAAAAAAAGATGTTCAATGATTGATGACTCTTTGAAGTACAGTATGTTTGATAAAATGAAAATGTTATTAGCCTACGGTACATTCCTATGACTTTGAATCATGTGATATGTTTGTTTCAAATAACCCCCTATTGTATTGCAAAAATTATTCCTATTGAAAAGCAGAAAGGATATTTTTATATATTCATTACTGAGCTTGAACCATATTTAAAACTTTTTTTTTTTTCTAGCAGATATCAGTTTTCTGCATATGAGTGTTGTGTTTTCATTAATTTTGGATGCTTCTTTGCTTTGATGTATGTTATAATAAAATATATTTTGCTTATTTTGGTGTATTCAAATTTGTTGATTTCCCAGAAAATAATCTTGATGTTTTAGCAATTTAAAATCCATAAAGACATCCGGTAAACCCGTGAGCTAACATCCTCTCCAGTCAAGTTCAAATGTTTAAAAACTGTGTGCTAAGACTGAGTCTCTGAAAAAGCGTCAATTGGGAATTGCACTAAACTGAACTGAATGTTATCAACAGCCTACATGGGCAAATATTTGTGTTGCATAATTGTGCTATATTTTATGTTACACACACACACACACACTGATTTACTGAAACAGCAAGTGTTACCAGTTTTAAATGTATATGGACTAAGGTGACGATTACTATTTCAGTAAATCAGCCCCTTTGGATCCCTCCACTATCCACTGTCAATGAGACTGCAAAGATGGCTTGATGCGTTAAGTGCTCATGGGTTCTTCAATAATCAAAACATACTTAATTCATCTAACCCATTCATCCAACTCAACTCACGGTATATTTATGCTTACGGTAAGGTTAATTGCAGAAACGTGGAAGTAAAACTTTATGTAGTTGTGAATATTGTGATTTTTCCAGTTTTCACTGCGCTATGTTATCAATTCATGGATACAACCAGCAGAAAATGATACGTATATTATTTTGGAAGGCAGCGTAGTGTATACAAAACATATTCTAAAATGACAGTCATTTTGAATGCAGTACTAAAATATACAAGTATAGATTCCAAAATGAGTTATTGTATGAAAGAAAAATAAAACACCCTGCAATGTGTTTGTTCCTATGAACAATTCATCCTCTTACATCCAAAAAAGGCTTTTCCAGTAAGACTGTGTGAGACAAAACAGCTTATTGGTGGAAATCACTACACCATACTTGCAGCTTCTGCGTGAATATTTATACAAATTAGGTAACACCTTTTGGTAGACGTGGACAGTTTTAAAGGGTATTTGCTTGAATCTGATTATCTTTGTTGATGATGGATACCTGGTACAGTGGCTGTATTGTACTGACTGGAATCACACAAAAAGGCCTAAGACAATAGCCTCGGTGTATGTGATCTGGCCTCTCTTCAACAGATGATGCAGAGATGTTTTCTAATTGCTAAAGATCACTGAAGCTGAAACCATTTTAGTTTATGAAAAATGTGTTCACTGCTAATATTTATGTAATTACAATCTCCAAATTCGTTATACCTAGTAATTGACATGCCTAGGTCGCTGATATATTTTTAGTGCCATCATTTGTTGTTAGGCCACTTAGAGGGTTTGATTTGTTAAAGAAGTAAAGACTGATAACTTAGCTCACTGAATGTTCACTGCAAAAGTCCTTTTTATTTATTGTGTATTTAAAGTGATATAGGTTCACCTTATTACTTTACTTTTCTAAATGGACTGTCTCTACTCCTTTAATAAATGATTCCATACACTTTAGAGGGTGGACACAAGTGCAAGCTCAGGATAAACTATCTGTAGGGAAATAGGAAGTTTTCCATAAACATGTACACTTTTCATGACTAAACATAAAAGTTTATGTTACCAGACGGAAAATGAAGAGAAGGGAGAAGAGGAGGAAGCTGTTTGAGCCACTGGTCAAAGGGTTGAACAATAGCAATTGATATGTTATAGAGACTATTTAGAAATGTTAAAGTAATACTAAAGTCTCGTTTTTTTTGTTAAAGATAACAAACATGTCATACTTCTCTGTTCTGTGTAATAGTTTTGCACAGAGCAGCCCAGATCCTCCTCTTCTTGGGTCTCTCGACTGTGCTCCTGGCCCCTCTCTCCTGTCGAGTGTCCCCTCAGCAAGCAACTGGCTATGGGGGCAACCGATCTAAGACGCTGCTCAGTATGTGCCTTTAGACACACCCCAGCCCAGCCCCCCCCCCCCCCCTCCTCATTGGCTCACTGACTTTAATTGAAAGCAGCGGGACCCAATGACGCTTTGCTGCTGTTTCAGCCAATGAGGAGGGAGAGTCCCAGCCAGCCGAGTCTCTTGTGCAACAATGCTGGATCGAGATGGGGCTAAGGTAAGTATTAGGAGGGCTGCTGCACACAGAAGGCTTTTTCCTTTAATGCATAGAATGCATTAGGATAAAAAACAGTTTGCCTTTACAACCACTTTAATTGTGTCTTCAGATGGCCATACACTAGTAGATTTTAAAACAAACATTCGTATGAACATTCAAACGCATATTCTCAGTACATTTAATGACCTGATGAATGTTGTTTAAAAGTACTTCAAAACTTGTGTCTGCTGTTACATTTAATTTTGAAATGAATGGATTTTCCTGAACAAAAAACTACATACACTGGTCCAAATGTGTTCATTTAAGAAAAATGTTCCATCCTGCTCTTTCAAATGTTCTTACCAGTGCGGCATTGCAATGACCCCACTAAGAATTATAAAATCAAATCAACTGTTTTAAAATGAAATATTTCAAACAAGATTCTACTAGCATATAACCATCTTAAGCAATGCCTTCAGAAATGTACATTTTGTTTGAAATGTCTCTTGAAAAATAGCATTTTCTGGTATCTGACTGTGCCTGTGTACTTTTGTGTCTAGAGCAGGGATCTCAAACTGGCGGGCCTCCAGCTGTTGTGAAACTACAAGTTCCATCATGCCTCTGCCTGTGAGAGTCATGCTTGTAACTGTCTGCCTTCCGATGCCTCATGGGACTTGTAGTTTTGCAACAGCTGGAGGGCCGCCAGTTTGAGATCCCTGGTCTAGAGCGTCATAGCTGTGTACCTGCAGTGTGAGATCTAGGGCACTGCTGCCTCTAACTGCAGCACATTTAAAAAAGAGATTTGCTGATGTCACTTCTATTCTGGTCACTGTTCTTCATTCTGGAGGCCCTGACATATGGAATCAAAGCCCTGCTTCTACAAAGATGGCCACCTACACACAGAGATATGATTTAGAATGAAGCATGGTAAGCCAGTTATGGCGGAAAGATCAGCTAAAAGAAAACCACATGTAATACTGGTGACTAGATATTTGCCCTTTGCCTGCCTTTTTAGTCACATATTGCAGTATCCAGTTCTTCTAGGATTTTGTTTTCCCTGAGAGCAGTCAACTATCAATGTCTACTGGTGACCATAAAAATTGGAGAATGGCCAGATTAGGTGACTGTCACCTCATATATTTGAATTCACTTGGCATAGTTTTTAGACAAATGGAAGAAAAGACCAACCAATGAAGTTCAGATGCCATTTTCTAGTTCATATAAAATCAAGATAATAATCTGTTGATATGGAAAATATATCTCTATTACTTTTAATCAACCTTAATAGATCACCCTTATGATGTTTTACATTAATTATGCTATTTTGACATTATGCGGGTTCCCCTGAAGCTATCCCTGATTTTATGGTGGTGGTGGGGCTTGCATGGTTAAATAGTCCCTAGAGCTTTAAAAACATTAGTGCAGGTGTCAATAAGGTCAAGCTGGGAAGATCTCTAGCACTAATGCAGACAAAAGGAGTATTTTGGCCCTGTAGGTTGGGTGTTGAGCATTGCTAGTAACTGTTTTGTTAAAAAATAGAGTTTTGCACAGCCTAAGTGGAGGCCAAGTTCCTCCATGAGATAAAAATCCATGGCGTAAAATTGTATAAATGCAACTATAAAAGAGCCTCACCCAACCATAATATAGTAAACAGTTGTGATAATTGTTCCTAGGCCAACAGTGCTGATTTACTGGTATGTCAGGTATATTTCTGCTCTATATTAGTGGTCTAGCAACATAGGAGGAATGGGAACACTTGG
Source organism: Aquarana catesbeiana (assembly GCF_042186555.1). Classification (NCBI taxonomy): domain Eukaryota; kingdom Metazoa; phylum Chordata; class Amphibia; order Anura; family Ranidae; genus Aquarana; species Aquarana catesbeiana. The sequence continues at coordinate 316,203,675 of NC_133325.1, forward strand.
AGAAAGGTCATGTGGAAAAATTGTGTGCTGAAGTCATTTTGATCTTTAGCTCTACATAACCACTAACTTCAAGTTGGGCAAATCCCAGGTAACGTTATTAATCCTTTTACTAAAATGTTAAAAATTATTTTATTTTCAAGGGTGCCATGCAAACAAGAATTAGAGTTTTACAGTGTTTTACTTTACCCTTTTTATCTTATACAGTATAAATATATAAATATATATTTTTTATCTTACAGTTCAGATTGGAAAGCATTGGGTTTGTATTTTCTTCATTAACATTGATAAAAATGCCACCTACCCCAATGAGAGTTTTTTTGCTAAGCTTTAATCAAGACTATCAGTCACGTGATGATTTTAAAGGGGTTTTCTATCATAATCATAAAAAATAAAATACAGCTGAAGCCTCGGCAATGTGGAGAGCAGCAGCCGAAATGTTCCCTCTCGGACCTCTATCGGTCAATTATTTAATCTGCTTCTGGAGAGCAAGAGAACACAAATCTCACTGGGCAATTTTTGATATAATACAATTTCTGTGTTATATCAGCAAAGGGCTTTCTTCGTTTTGTAGCTAAAAGGTAAGCATTTTTTTTTCTTCCCATGCCATGACTAAGCAAGATGCTTCACCTTCTAGTAAACAAACGTGCAAAATTTCAATAGAACTCAATTCAAAATGATCTAAAAATGTGCAATATCATCCAGCACTGGACTTGGAGAAACATTGAGAGACTTGGAGTTAAGTCATTGTACACAGCCTGATTTCTAGGTTCCTCCTCAACTCGTCCTGCAAATGCCGAGGGGAGTGTTCACAGCACTGCATTCAACGCCTGTGTATAATTAGCCTATCCCTGGTGCTTCAGTCTAACCAGTCAGATTCAGACCTACACTGGAAAGCTTTAGCTAGAGAATTAAAGTTTCACTTTTTTTTTTCTTTCATGAAGCTAAGAGTTCTTATTTCGACACTGATAAATAAGACTCACAGGACAGCTGCTGGTTGCAGTGGGGGAACATAGCTACATTTGGGTTGGATATGTGATAGCCAAAGTTTTTAGGAGACTTGCTGGTCAGTGATTGGTGCTGATTTCTTATTATATTTTTTCTTACAGCAGTATTTAGGTCCGGTTCATACCATGCCCACACAGGGCAATGTGCAATTCACACCACATTCATAAAAAACGCAGTCCATTTGCAAACTGCAGCAGTTGCAATAATGAATTATTGACACCCCAAATGCAGATTGCAAATGCAGTGGGTTTGCCTGCACCGGATCGCATGGTACAAAAGTACCGTATGATCCGGTTGCAGTCCATTTCTAAAAGTAGTGCATGCACTACTTTTGGTGCTATGCAGTGCAATATTAGCACATTCAAAATGAATGGGCTGAAATTGTACCGCACAGAACGGCATGTAAATCGCACAGAAACATTCCTGTGCGGGCATGGCAAGAACCAGCCCTAAGCCCAAAAAGGAAAGAACAAGCAAGAACCAGCCCTAAGCCCAACAAGGAAACACTTATTGTATTGCAGCTTATCAATTCTTAGATTCTTAGATGTTATGGATGTATTAGTTTCCTTTTTTAGGCTTTATTTCTTCTATTTCCATCTGGTGATGCAAGCTCTTGCAGTTACAGGGATGAGACAAACTAGTTAACACTAGCAAATCCTCCTACATAAGTTGTACCTGTTTATCTGCAGTCTCCTATTCTCTACATCCGTTCAAAGTCCATAATTTAAAAAAGCTTATCTGAGCTGTCAGAAAAAAAGGGGGCAGTACGCTGAAGTTACACTCTGCAGAGCTCTGAGAGCTGTTTGGAGGGAAGGGACACCCCCCCCCCCCTTCACACCACACACAGGAACAGAACTGAGGCTCTCAATCTGCTGGAGGTCCCTCCCCCGGGTCACAATTTTTCTCTTGGTGTCAGGGAATCTTGTCAGAAGTGACTCATGCTGATAGCAGAGGAATGAAGCAGCAGACAGAAATGGCACTTAGTGCTCTTAAGTGAGACAAGTACACACCATAGAAGGATGTGCTTTGTTCATGTTTCATGTCTGAGGTTTATAACCACATTAGGGTGCTCCTCCCAGTAAGTTCACAATTCTGCTTGAATACATTTCTGAAGAGTCATTATTTACAGCAACAGTATAATATATATAAAAAAAATTCTACAACTTTTATCCTTATAAAGCAGCTCCAATTGGGTGACTGTGCCTTAACTAAGATATCATCACTTGGCTGCAAGCAAGAGAAAGCTGCTAAGTTCACTTTGAAGGGTTAGTTCATCTTTTCATTAAACATTTAAAAGTGGACTAACTCGCGACACCCACCCCACACACCTAGTCCTGCTTCACTTAGCTCCTTGGATGACTATCTTTTACTGCTCATGCTAGCTCAGCGGTCGCCAACCAGTGGTCTGTGGAACCAGGTGTTCTGCCGCAAATCAACATTGTGGTAGATGTATACCACCCAATGTTGTTTCCAGTGTTGTTCTCAATGCGCGTTGACAGTCAACGCTGTCAGCATTGATATCCGATGCCTCCTCTGTATTTCCGGTTCCTGTGAACTCAGAGGGAGACACTGGGAGTAGTGCAGAGAGCGGGAGGTGAAGGAGAGGACTTTGAATGGCAGCGCTGATCACAGACTGTGGGAGGGAGCACAGAGCCTGAGCACATGGCTGGAATATGAGGTGAATTCTGTGTAAGGCAATGCAGAGTGTGAGGGGGGGGGCAGAAGTGGGAAGAGAGCCAGAGCATTGTGAGTATATGGCATGTAAAATGAATTACTGTTAGTGGTCCGCAGGATACAAACAGTGGCGTAGCTAGCACATCTGGCATCCATGGCTGGTTATTTTTATGCAAACCCCCCTCCAAGAAAAATGGTATATGGCAATATAGTGGCGATGTGTTGAAACTGTGGGTGTGGTTAGATTGCATCAACAGTGGAAGGGGCTTAAATGGCCATATGCTTTAATGACTGTGCTAAAAAGCATGTATGTAGCAGACAGTACAAACCTCAGTACACTCATTTTAATAAAATAAACTGTTATATTGCATATCCTTTACTACACACAGCTAACCTTAAAGTGATAATAATTGCTTGCCGACCAGGTCACACTGATATACGTTGGCAGAATGGCACTCCTGCGCAATCTGACGTACCCATACGTCAGTCCGCAAAAGCAGCATAGCGGGTGCACGCGCCCGCCATGAGCCACAGGAGTGTGCCCACGGGTCCCACTGGAGTGTGCCCATGGGTCCCGCGGACTAGATGTCCACCGACGTCCCGCGATTGCGACGAGGAGAGACAGAACGGGGAAATGTAAACAAGGCATTTCCCTGTTCGGCCTAGTGACATGACAAAGATCTACTGCTCCCTGTCATCGGGAGCAGCGATCTCTGTCATGTCACTGGCAGCCCATCTCCCCTACAGTTAGAACACACTGAGGGAACACACTTAACCCCTTGATCACCCCCTAGTGTTTAACCCCTTCCCTGTCAGTGACATTTACACAGTAATCAGTGGCTATTTTTAGCTCTGATCGCTGCATAAATGTCAGCGGTCCCAATATAGTGCCAAAAGTGTCCGATCTGTCTGCCGTAATGTTGCCGTTCCAGATAAAAATCGCAGATCATCGCAATTACTAATAGAAAAAAAATTCTAATAAAAATGGCATAAATCTATCCCCTATTTTGTAGACGCTATTGCGTAAACCAATCAATATACGCTTATTGCGATTTTTTTTTTAACAAAAATATCTAGAAGAATACATATCGGCCTAAACTGAGGAAGACTTTTTTTTTATATATTTTTTGGGGATATTTATTATAGCAAAAATTAAAAAATATTTTTTACTTTTGGCTCCAATGGCTCCCGCTGCTGCCAAATTCCAGTCAGGAGTGCAAGTCCCCAGAGAGCCAAGGCTCTCATGGACATCGCTGGATCATGAGGGGTCTCAGGTAAGTATTAGGTGGGGCTGGGGGGCTGCTGCACACAAAAGGTTTTTTACCCTCATGCAAAGAATACACCTTGTGCCTTTACAACCACTTTAATAAAGAATGTGCTGTACTTAGAATGCAGTAGTCAGGAGTAAGAAATTTAAAACACCGTGAAGGGAATTCAAAACTGGTGCAGTCAGAATCTGGAACAGCTGCACATGGCAACCAATCAGCTTCTATCTTCAGCTTATTCAGCTTTGAAAATGAAAGCTATGAGTTGATTGGTCGCCATGCACAGCTGCTCCAGAGACTGTCTGCTCTCGTTTTGATAAATTCCCCTCAGGGCTCATTCGGACAGGTGCCGAGACAGGTCCTGTATGCTAAGCCACTTTTTGCTGCATCTGCATCCACCAGAGAGCTTCACCTATAGAAGTGGGTGTACAGATCCGAATACAGACACTGTGTAATCGGATACATGCATCCCTTCCTGTCTAAATGACAAATTTTGACATTCAACTATGTCCATGCAGCTGCTGCGTGCCAATTGACTTTGACTGGACTACCTATACAGGGATGCACAGAACACCAAGTATCTCCACGCGGTACACAACCATCACACTGGGCATGGACGCATATGCTCCATGTGAATGAGGCCTAATTGTCATGTAGGCCAGACAGCAGGAAAGAGGAGATGTCGGGTATGGGAATTTTTTTTTAAATCATACATACGTAGGTGGATGCTGCATCTGTCCCCCCGCCAGCTCTAAGGCTGAGAACCGAGTAATCAAACACTGCCGATCAGTGTTGCCAACCATCAGTATTTTTACTGGCAGCCAGTCAAAAACAGGCAATTTTCTCCTGCCAGTAAATGCCAATAAAAGTAAAAGGTTGCCAGTAAAAAATATGGCTGTGATGCTCGGCTTGGTCCGGAGCCAGCTGAGACCATCCGAGTGCCTGCTACAGTGTGATCGGGTGGCTCTGGCGGAGGCAGTACCTGAGCATGTCGTGTGATGTTATGGTGCAATGGAGCCAAGCAGAGCGACCTGAGCCTCATGTGCTGGTCTGCGGTATGGGAGCAAGGTGGGCTGGGACCAGGACTGTCATTACTGTTTAGACTGGAGTGGACTAGAGGAACCACTTGGCTTGGAGAGAGACTGTCACTGTGACTCAGAAGGTGATGTGTTGTGTCAGTGAGGTCTCATCATCATCATCATCTGTGCTGCTGTACACTGCTGTCAGTGTTACTGTGAGAGTCAATTTTATGTTTGTGTCGCCCATTCTGAGGTTTTGCCCTCCTGAGTCCTGTCCCTGAGCTACTTACTTACTATATCGAAAATAAAATAAGAAATATGTTTTTTGCCTTATTATCTACTTTAAATGAAATAGCTAATTGCATAGTGTATTTGTTTGTAGCCTAAATACTGAAATTTGCACTTAAAAGTGTAATTTTGTAACTTTTGAAAATGCCAGTAAAAACGTGGCCGTGCCAGTAAATTTTGGGTGTTGTGTCAGTAAATTTCAATCTGGTAGGTTGGCAACACTGCTGCTGATCGATCAGTTCTCAGTGCTCCCTGAGCAGAGAGCCGATGACTCTCAGCCTCTGGCTCTCTGTCCCCCACCACACTTACTGAAACACTGGGCTGTGGAGGGGGTGGGAGCGGCCGGCTCAGGCTGAGCTGGGTGCCGGGGCCCAGGCATGTGAGTGTATCCCGACCATTTGGTTCCCAGCCTTGACTGGCTCGCTGTCAGCTGAAAACGGGTCACAGGTGGTCACAGGAGTGCAAAACCATCTGCAGGAGAAGTACAGCCAAACAAGCAATAAATCTATCAGCCAACCTGTCTCTCTGCTCCTGTTTGGCAATACTTGTGACAATTGATAAATGTCCCTATTTATATTGTGAACTCACCCTCCAGGGCCCAGGCAGGCTTTTTCTCAGCTCAGGCTTTAGATTCAGGCTCTTTCTCCCTGAAGCTGGCAGGTGCTTCAGGCACCCTCTTTCCTAGTCCAGAGGGTTACCACTATCCCCCTCTCATAGTCCAGGACCTCCAGACACCTGCTGTCCTAGTCCAGGGCCTCCAGACGCCCCCTCACCTAGTTCAGTATCTCCCTTGTACCCCCCATCCAGGGGCCTTTGCCACACCAATCACCATTTCCTAGTCAAGGGCCTCTTCTGCACCCCCCACCCCCCGCCCAGGGCATTCTTTGCACTCTCCTCCTAGTCCAAGGCCTCCTCTACAGTCCCCCCATGTTCAGAGCCTCCTCTGCTATCTGCCTTCCGAATCCAGGTCCTTCGGCACACCAGCACCACTTTCAAGTCAAGGGCCTCCTCTGCACTCCCCAGTCCAGGGCCTCCAGTCCAGGGCCTTCTGTGTACTCCCCTTCTAGTCCAGGGCCTTCTCTGCATCCCCTAGTTCAAGGCCTCCTCTGCACTCTCCTGCTAGTCCAGGGCCTCCTCTGCATCCCCTAGTTCAAGGCCTCCTGTGTACTCCCCTCTTAGTCCAGGGTCTCCTCTCCTAATCCAGGTTCTTTGCCACACCAACCCTTTTCTAGTCCAGGGCCTCCTCTGCACCCCCCCCCCCACTCCAGTGCCTCCTCTGCACCTTCCCAGTCCAGGGCCTCTGCTGCACCCCCCAGTCCAGGGCCTCCTCTGCACTCCCTTAGCCCAGGGCCTCCTCTGCACCCCCCCAACCCAGTGTCTCCTCCACATCCCCCATCAGCCCAAGGCCCCCACTTTACCCCCCTAGTCCAGGGCCTCCTCTGAGCCCCTCCAGTCGAGGGCCTCCTCCGCACCCCCCCTCAGCACAGGGCCTCCACTGTACCCCCCCAGTCCAGGGCCTCCTCTGCACCCTCCCAGCCCAGCACCTGCTCCGCATGCCCCCCTCAGTCCAGGGCCTTCTATGCCCCCCCAGGCCCCCAAATCCTTTGCCATACCAATCCCAACTTCCTAGTCCAGGGCCTTCTGCACACAAACCCCTCTCCTTGTCCTAATAAATACCTTCCAGTTACACGAAGGCTGTCCCATGCTGAAGGGTTGCTCCGGAATGCCTTTCTATAGTGCTGGCGGGTGGGAGGAGCAGATTGATTCAGCCCTAGTGTGCCGGTATTTGGCAAACTATGCAGAAGGCACTGCCTGTCCATTACACTTGATCGGGTGGCAGTGACACCTTTAGAGCTGCACTTTGAAGTGCGGGTGGGGGTGACGGAACCCCTGGCGGCGCCCCCCTAGATGCATCACCCGAGGCGTGTGTCCCCCTTGCCCCCCCTAGTTTCGGCCCTGGATTGGTCTGAAAGATTGCTGACCACTGTGCTAGCAGATGTAACAGTCCAAGTGTTTGAAACACTCTTCTGCATTCTTCTATTTTCTAGGACACCATCCTGGAACAAACAGGGCTCAGGGAGACTCTCATTTCGTATAAGACAGCAGTGTGATCCAGGGGGGAGGGGGGCAGAGAGTCAGAGAATTGTGAGTATAAGGCATGTAAAATTCATGTTAGTGGTCCGTGGGATTCAAAATTGTGAGTTTAGTGGTCCATGAGGTCCGAAAGGTTGGCAACCACTGTGCTAGCTGATGTAACAGTTCGAGTGTTTAAACACTCTTCTGCACCCTTCTATTTTCCGGGACGCCATCCTGGAACAAAGAGGGCTCAGGGAGACTCTCATTGGTCAGCATAGTCACATGCCAGTTCTAACCAATGGCCATTCACTATTGCAAAGATTATAATGCTACACAGCCTCTGGGCTGTGTACTGTATTTCTCAAATACCCAAACCACATGCGCGACAGAAGATGATCATTGTAAGAGCTAAGTTCAGCATGGACTGGAGGTGCGAGGTGGGTGTTATGAGTTTCTTCACCTTTTAACTTTTTTGTGCAAAGGTGAATTAACACTTTATTAGAGGAACAGAGAGTATTCACTATGCAAAATGAAAGTTCACTTAGCTTAGTGAATAGGTTGTCTACACTCCAATCATCCAAACGTGTCCAAGCAAAATCGTTGTTTTGTTTAGATTCCCTTGCACAGGGTATTGTAAGTGAACATAGCTTCATCTTATTCACTACGCTAAATGAACAATAACCATAATAGTATTTTCCTCTGTCTGTGAATTTGCAGTAAACACGAGCTTGATTGAAAACTACTTCTTCCTACTGAAAGACGTTTCAGCACAGCAAATCGAGAAAGCACGTACACATCGACATGCCTGTGAATGGACGTACCGTCCGAACTATTCACAACCCTAGATGAGTCATGGACACGGCTGTTTCATTTGTTTCTGACTTACTGTCTAGCTATGCTTTTGAAATGGATCACGGCAAGAATGTAAAATGTTTAAAATGATCCAATGTTTTCTTCAGGCTGAAACAGTTTATTTGGAAAAAAAAAGATGTTCAGTTTCCAGTCTGGTTGCTTATATTTTACATTGTAAACATCAAATTTGAGCCAGTCCTATCAATATAAACAGTCCTTGTATAAGGGCTCCCTCTCGTTCAGGTCCTTTGCCTTTTGTTGGACCAACTTAATTTGTAACACATTGAGGTGACTTTTGGGAGCTACAGAAAAGGTTACAGGGGAATTCAAGCTTATACCATATTATATAGAAACAATACAAATATGCCACGATGACTTGTAATATACAGTGACCAATAGCAATTACATCTCAGATAAGATCCGTGAAACATGAGTTTTGATTGGTTCATTTAGATTACCGCAATTATTATTTAAGGCACACACCGTCTTATTAAATAATCCTGTTTATGTTTGCTTTCTCATTCATAGCGGCTCTTGAGTGCTTAACGTTTTCTCCATATTCTACAGTGCAAAAAATATAGTAATTTTGAACCGAAAAGTCTAGTGAATAATTTATTTTTTATTTCATCTTACACTGAAAAAGGTTTAGCAAAAATCTTTTCAAGTATTTGTAAATTAAAAGTATGTATTGTTGTGTATGTACCAGTGCAGTGGACCATTTAATTGTATGATTTTCATAATCTGATGACTTGTAACCCCAATTATAATGTGGTTAGCTCCCTGCTGAGTATGTGAGTCCTAACAGACGGCACAAGTTATGTAGCTTAGATCAATACTTGTACTCAGGCCAAAACATCCCATATTTCACTGAGAGTATATTATTTTAACATTGGGAAATTTTGCCCATACCTAGTATGAGGAAACTACATGCAGACACATATAATCAGCTAACCAGACGACAGAATATATTGTCTGAGAATCAGCTGTTATCACAAACCACTATTTCATAGGCTGTTGAGACCTGTGGAAGGGGACTACTGAGTTAAAAATCAACTAAATTACTACATTGGGTATAGTATTAGCATAATAAAACAAACATCATGTACTAAAGAAAATCTGCACATAAAAAATATAAAAATTGCAAGTAATACAGAATCCAGAGATATCATAATAACAAACTAGGGAGTTTTAAATAAATAAAACTTTTTTGTTTTTAGATTTGAATAGAGTAGGGAAGGAAGAGCAAACGTGTCAAGTTTTTGTCCCTACTGTGAAGGTTCACACTCCCTATTTGTCCTAGTGACCACTGTCACCTCGACTGAAAGTAAAGCTGGACATACACTAGTAGAATTTTGTTTGACTATCTTAGTCAGTGGGGTCAAATCAATATTTGCTTTCGATTGTCATGACGAGAAAATTCTAAGGAGCAAAGTGGAAATGTTTTCTCGAACGAACAAATTTATCAAAGTGTATGTGGCTTTCATTCTGGAAATTCCATTCATACCAAATATCTAATGTTTAAAGCAAATATCTTGAAGTGCTTTAGAAGGACGTCCATCAAGTCTCTGTTATGCCGCGTACACACAGTCGGACTTTTCGACCGGACGGGTCCGACAGACTTTCCAGCGTACTTTCGATGGACTTTTGACAGACTTCCGACAGACTTTCTAACAAACGGACTTGCCTACACACGATCACACCAAAGTTCGACGGATTTGTACCTGATGACGCACACCGGACTAAAATAAGGAAGTTGATAGCCATTAGCCAATAGCTGCCCTAGCGTCGGTTTTTGTCCGTCGGACTAGCATACAGACGAGCGGATTTCTGGGTCCGGCGGAGTTACGACGTAAAGATTTGAAGCAAGTTCCAAATCCGCTGAAGGTCCGGTGGAGCCCACACACAATCGGATTGTCTGCCGGATTTGGTCCGTCGCCGTCCGTCGGACCAGTCCGGTCGAAAAGTCCGACCGTGTGTACGCGGCATAAGTTTTATGGAATGTACTGGCAATATTTTTAACACAAACATCCATTCAAATGTCTGATCGTGTATGGCCAGCTTTCATGAAAATCCAAAATTTTGAGTTATCATTGGTACAGAGTTGAAGAGAAATCTTACAAAGGGCACGCTATTAAAATGAGAACTGTTTTAGAGTGGATTTCAATCTCTTTCTGTTTCATCTACAGGACAGGAAGTAAAGAGAAATCTCCCACATCGGAATAGATGGTAAAAAAAAGTTACAGGCTTAAGCTCCCTGACGGTTTTCCCGAGTGTGTCTCAGGGTTAAAATTCAGCACCATTAGTGGTAACCCCGAGCCACACTCGGGATTACATTGCAGGATCCTGGTGTGGTGTTACTTACCTTGTCCCCAGGATCCTGCAATGTCCCCCGCTGTGTCTGCGGGCTCTGTCCTCCTCCGAAGCCTCTCTGTGCCGGGCTCCGTTCCCTGCGAGCGTCGCGACGCACGGGGGTGGAGCCTGGCGGCAAATTTAAAAAAAGGTAAAGATTATAACACATACAGTACTGGAATCTTACAGATTCCAGTACTGTATGAAATTATTTCACATCCCTTTTGTCCCCAGTGCTTTGTCTAGTGCCCTGCATGCAGTTTTATATTATATATACTGTTCTTTTGAGTGGAAACTGGAGATTGTCCATAGCAACCAAAAAGTGTCCCTTTACGTCAAAAGTGGTTTTAGACCAGCTAGAAAACAGCGATAGTAAATTAGAACACTTGCAGAATTGCGCGATAGTGAATCATCGGGAAATGTATTTTATTATTATTATATTATTATTTTTTTAATTATTTATATTTATTTATTATATTATCATTTATGATTTTGTATTTCAGACTTCATCATACCCGGGACATCTACTAGACTCTTTGGTGGACAGATTTAAGTGTGTTATTGTTAAGAATTACAGGCCTACAATATAAAACGCCAAATTTCCATGCAAAATAATTGTACCGCTTTCAGCACCTAAAATCCGAAATAATCATACCACCAGGAAGGTTAAAGTGGTTGTAAAGCTAGAAGCATTCTAGTCTGATCTCGATCTGTGCACGAGAGCAGTGGCTCTCTCCTCCCTCTCTCTCCTCATAGGCTCAAGGACAGCAGCGCAATCAGGTGGCAACTGCTGCTGTCAACCCAGCCAGTGAGGAGAGAGCCGACGGGTGAGGCTGAGCCATGCTCTGTGTGTCAATGGACACACAGAGCATGGTTTGGGAGCAAGCCTGCATGGGTGCCCCCAGGGCAAGTGGCTTGCTCTGGGGGCACTCGGCAGGGGGGAGAAGCCAGGAGTGCCAGCAGGCAAGGCGAGAAGAGGAAGATTGGGGCTGCTCTGTGCAAAACAATTACACAGAGCAGGTATGGCATGTTTATTATTTTTTTAAAAATGCTCAATTACATTAAGATATATTTTATATATATACATACATATATACAGTGGAACCTTGGATTACGAGCATAATCCATTCCAGGAGAATGCTTGTAATCCAAAGCACTCGCATATCAAAGCAAGTTTCCCCGTAGAAGTCAATGGAAACGAAGATAATTCGTTCCTCATTGACTTCTATTACATGCAATACCGCATGTGGCCAGAGGTGGGGAGGTGCCGGAGAGCCTCGGAAATACTCGGGGACAGCTCAGCTGACCTCAGAAAGCCTCAGAAAAGGCTAGGAAACAGTCGGGAATGGAGTATTTCCGAGTCATTACGAGTATTTCCGAATGGCTCCGAACCGTTCCAAGTGTCCCCGGCGCCCACTCACCTCTGGCCAAATGTGGTACTGCACCGCCCATTAGTTGAATTCTGCTCATTTTGCGAGACAACATTTGCAAACCGAGTCAGAATTAAAAAAAAAAAGTTGCTCGTATATCAAAAAGCTTGTTAACCGTGTTACTCGTAGACCAAGGTTCCACTGTATAGCATTACCTTCCACTCCCATATATAGAAAAAAGTCCATGATAGTAGTTCTGCAGCACTTCAAGTGAATTGTTTAATTTCTTGCAAAATCCACAAACGTCACATGTGATAAATTCATGCAATATGTACAACAGTTTTGAACCACTCATGGTCTTTTTCTCAAGTAAAGCATGCATGAAACTGAATCACACTTTTAAATGTTAATTACAACCGGTAACATGTAGTATAGGGACTTTCTCTTCTTACTTGCACAAGAATGGTTTAGATTGCCCCTAAAGTTTTATTATCCACAAAAAAAGTCAAGTTAATTGGCTACGCTTCTTTCTCTCCATGTTTATTTTCTAAAGTGTGGTTGATCATTGCAACAAATTAGATTTTAAGTTTAGTTGGTGTTTACTCAAGAGTTGATTTTTTTTTGGGGGGGGGGGGGCTATTTCTTTAAAGCCAAACTCTCAGGTAAAAGTAGTTCCTGTTGGCTGGCCAGTGGAGGGGCCCTTTTAGGATCCCGAAGAGGACCAACTTCAGACCTAGGGGAGTGAAGGGGACATGCTGGTGAAGGGTAATGTGCTGCACTGGATTAGTACTCCCCACAGAAGAACTGCATCAGCGAGGGGCCTAGATGAGGGGACTCTGATGCGTGTACATTTCTTCACCAGATAAGAAAAATATGGATTGGAAAGGATGGGTTAGAGGGGGTGGGAGGGAGGGATGAGAAAAGTATAAAATTTGCCTGGAATTAGGCTTTAAACTGATGTAATATCTTGTCTAAGATATACTTGCACTTACTTGCTCATATAACGATCATAATTCTTCTCACTTAAAAACTGCTTGAAGCATGTGCCTATACCTTCCTTCCAATCTACCCAGGGCTGGCCCTACCATGGGCCCCGCTGGGTCCATTGGACACAGGCCACACTTTGAGAGGGGTAGTAAATTGAAGACCAAGATTTTTTTTCAGCAGTTTTGTGTGTCATCTAGGGGCAGACTGGGCTGGGGGGCTGGGTGACAAATGCCCTGTAAAAAGGCCTTCCTTCTGCCCTCAACATGCATACTCATAGTTGCCGGGCGTGAGGGTACTTGCACTAAGTCTAACACCGGCTGTTAAACACCGAGCACACACAAAGAGCTCAGGTTTGTGTGCTGCTGGGGGTGTGGTACCTACAGGAGACAGAGAGCAATTAAAGATCCCTTCCCCCTATATACTACCCTAGCCTGCCTATATACTACGGTAGCTTGTCCATATACTACCCTAGCCTGTCTATATACTACCCTAGCCTGTCCATATACTGCCCCAGTCTGTCTATATACTACCCTAGCCTGTCTATATATTACCCTAGCCTGCCCCCAGACTGCCCTAGGCTATCCATTTACTACCCTAGCCTGTCCATATTTTACCCTAGCCTGTCTGTATACTACTCTAGCCTGCCCCTATACTACCCTAGTCTTTCCAAATACTACCCTTGCCTGTCTATATACTACCCTAGCCTATCTATATACTACCCTAGCCTGCCCCTATACTACCCTGGCCTGCCCTTGGAATTGAACATAATGGCATGTCATATGATTTTGCATATAGACAAGGTGCTTTGTTGCATGTAAATCTGACTTCCTGGTAAATTAAATTTTAGTTTTAATTATCATGATATAAACTAATGGATGTGGGGGCATTTGATTCTTGGACCCAGACAGCACAATGTCTTGGGCCAGCCCTGCATCTACTGTCTGCATTTTATTAAGCTTTGCAATTATCTAAAGATTTGAATACCTTGGGGTGGTCTAATCAAGCCTGCATGTCTGACTGCCCTATAATGTCTATGAACAGTCCTAGTATAGTGCATAAATTCAAGTTAATTATGTAAATCTTTGCCCATTTATTAAATAGTTATTAATATTATTATTATTATTTACAAATCTTAACTGCAGTAGCCCATAGCATTGACCCACAATCCATACTGTACAGGTCTGACCTCAGCAGACTGAATTCTGTCTATGGGTTACTACACTTAATAATTAGCACCTAGGAGCAAAAATTCCCAATGGGATAAGACTAATTGTGTGAATTAAAGCATTCTTATCATAACTAAAAATGTTTGTGGATTTTGCTTTGTTTTATTTTTTAGATTTTGAGTGGTTTTGAAACACTTTTACAGAGTTAATAGCAACATTCACTAAATTCCACAAATTAGTTACTGCATAGTACTGGAATTAGTGGTATAACCAATAGCAACAAATCAGATCAGTAGACCATAACTATATGAATGCTTACATAGTGTTCTATGTTCTTCATAAAACCAGTAGTAAAGAGAAATGCGGTATATTCTCCGTAAGCTTAGTAAACCTCATACTGGGGGTTATTTACTAAAATTGAAGAGTGCAAAATCTGGTGCAGCTCTGTATAGAAATAAACCAATTTTTATTGCTAAAGCTTATTTGAACAAGGTGAAGTTAGAAGCTGATAGGCTACCATACACAACTGCACCAGATTTCTAAGTACACCAGTTTTAGTAAATCTCCCACACTGTGTTTAATTGAAAGAACTTTGTGTAGCATGGAAGCTTATTTACTAACAAAGATGCTAATATTCACACAATGGATTGGGAGAAATTGTTTTCAATTATCATGTGCAGATACAGTGCCTTGAAAAAGTATTCATACCCCTTGAAATTTGCCACATTTAGTCATGTTACAACCAAAAACATAAATGTATTTTATTGGGATTTTATGTGATAGACCAACACAAAGTGGCACATAATTGTGAAGTGGAAGGAAAATGATAAATGATTTTCAATTTTTTTTACAAATAAATATCTGAAAAGTGTGGCGTGCATTTGTATTTAGCCCCCTTTACTCTGATACCCCTAACTAAAATCTAGTGGAACCAATTGCCTTCAGAAGCCACCTAATTAATCAATAGAGTCCCCCTGTGTGTAATTTAATCTCAGTATAAATACAGCTGTTCTGTGAAGCCCTCAGAGGTTTGTTAGAGAACCTTAGTGAACCAACAGCCTCATGTAGGCCAAGGAACACACCAGACAGGTCAGGGATAAAGTTGTGGAGAAGTTGGAACACACCAGACAGGTCAGGGATAAAGTTGTGGAGAAGTTAAAAGCAGGGTTAGGTTATAAAAAAATATCCTGAGCTTTGAACATCTCACGGAGCACTGTTCAATCCATCATCTGAAAATTGAGAGTATGGCACAACTGCAAAACCACCAAGACATGGCCGTCCACCTAAATTGATAGGCCGTACAAGGAGAGCAATAATCAGAGAAGCAGCCAAGAGTCCCATGGTAACTCTGGAGGAGCTTCAGCGATCCACAGCTCAGGTGGGAGAATCTGTCCACAGGACAACTATTGGTCGTGCACGCCACAAATCTGGCCTTTGTGGAAGAGTGACAAGAAGAAAGCCATCGTTGAAAGAAAGCAATAAGAAGTCCCATTTGCAGTTTGCGAGAAGCCATGTGGGGACACAGCAAACATGTGGAAGAAGGTGCTCTGGTCAGATGAGACTAAAATTGAACTTTTTGGCCTAAAAGTAAAACGCTATGTGTGGCGAAAAACTAACACTGCACATCACCCTGAACACACCATCCCCACTGTGAAACATGGTGGAGGCAGCATCATATTTTGGGGATGCTTTTTTTCAGCAGGGATAGGGAAGCTCAGAGTTGATGGAAGATAGATGGAGCCAAATACAGGGCAATCTTAGAAGAAAACCTGTAATGCCGCGTACACACGATCAGAATTTCCAAAAACAAATGTTTGATGGGTGCATGTTGTCGGAAATTCCGACTGTGAGTAGGCTCCATCTGACATTTTTTGTCAGAATTTCTGACAACAAAAATTTGAGAGCAGGTTCGTGTGTACACAATCGTGTGTACACAATTCCAACGCACAAAATTCCACGCATGCTCGGAATCAAGAAGAAGAGCCGCACTGGCTATTGAAGTTCATTTTTCTCGGCTTGTCATGTGTGTTATACGTCACTGCGTTCTTGACGTTCATAATTTCCGACAACATTTGTGTGACCGCGTGTATGCAAGACAAGTTTGAGCCAACATCCGTTGGAAATAAATCCAGGATTTTGTTGTCAGAATGTCCGAACGTTTGTAGGCGGCATTAGAATCTGCAAAAGACCTGAGACTGGAACGGAAGTTCACCTTCCAGCAGGACAACGACCCTAAACATACAGCCAGAGCTACAATGGAATAATTTTGATCAAATTATATTTATCCTCCTCTTCTTGGGTCCCTGACTGGCAATCCTGGCCCCTCCCTCTTTCTGGGTGCCCCCACAGCAATCAGCTTGCTATGGGGGCACCCAAGCAGGTACGCTCCTGAGCTGTGGCTCTGTGTGTCCATTCACACACGTAGCCATGGCTCGACTCTGCCCCTCCCTCTTCTGATTGGCTCACTGGTTGTGATTGACAGCAATATGAGCCAATAGCTCCTGCTGCTGCCAAAAGCCAATCAGGAGTGCGTGTCCCCAAACAGCCAAGTCTCTTGTGGACATCGCTGGATTGAGAGAGGGCTCAGATAAGAATTAGGTGGGGCTGGGGGGGGGGCTGCTGCACACAGAAGGTTTTTTACCTTCATGTATAGAATGGTGTGCCTTTACAACCACTTTAACAAAGAATGCGCTGTACTTGGAATGCAGTAGTCAGGAGTAAGAAATGTAAAACACAGTGAGGGGAATTCATCAAAACTGGTGCAGTCAGAATTTGGAACAGCTGTGCATGGTAACCAATCAGCTTCTATCTTCAGCTTGTTCAGCTTTAAAAATGAAAGCTATAAGCTGATTGGTTGCCATGCATAGCTGTGCCAAATTCTGTCTGCTCTAGTTTTGATAAATTCCCCTCAGGGCTCATTCAGACAGGCACTGAGACAAGTCCTGTATGCTGAGCCACTTTTTGCTGCATCTGCATCCACCAGAGAGCTTCACCTATAGAAGTGCACAGATCGGAATGCAGATACTGTGCGTTTGGATACATGCATCCCTTCCTGTCTACATGTTAAATTTTGACATTCCACTATATCCATGCAGCTTCCGTGTCCCAAATGACTTTGACTGGAATGCCTGCACAGGGATGCACAGAACACCATGCATCCTCACGTGGTACACGGACATCACACTGGGCATAGACGCATATGCTCCATGTGAATGAGGCCTAATTGTCATGTGGCCCAAATAGCAGGAAAGAGGAGATGTTGGGTAATTAAAAGAGAAGTATGGGAATTTTATGTATGAATCATACTTACCTAGGTAGATGTTGCATTTGTCCACCGTCAGCTCTAAGGCTGAGAACCGAGTAATTAAACAGCCGATCACTCAGTTCTCATTGCTCCCTGAGCAGAGAGCTGGTGGCTGTCAGTCTCTGGCTCTGTTCTGCCTCCACCCACCCGGAGCTCACCGAAACACTGGGATGTGGAGAGGTGGGAGTGGCCAGCTCAGCCTCTCAGCAACTTGCTGAGAGGCTAAGCTGGGTGCCGATCCAGGCATGTGAGTGGATCCCAACCATATGGTTGCGATCTTTCCCCCAGCCTAGACCGACTCTAAGACATCACCTGACAGCAGGCTTAAGCTCGCTGTCAGCTGAAAATGGGTCACAGGAGTGCACAACAATCTGCACTACTGTGATTAACAGGAGAAGTAAAACCAAACAGACTTGCTGTAATTCTCCTTTATTAAATCTATCACACAACCTGTCTCTCTGCTCCTGTTTGGCATTACTTGCGACAATTGATAAATGTCCCCGTTTATATTGTGAAAAAGAGGGGGGGAGGTTGGGACTTTGAATGAGGTGCGCATGATGCAGCCCAATCACACTCACAGAGGTGCAAACATATGTATGTTTATTGAGGACCAATGATCAACATGGCATAAAAACGTATTGCATACATTAGACATAAAATAATCACATATAGACAATAAATCTTTGTATATACAACCATGGGACATGGGTAGGTACAATTATGCATCTTAATCTCCAAGCAAGATAAAAGTCATGTGAAGTAAAAAACATCTGAAAATTGGTCAATGTGTGTTTGATGCATCAAAGGTAGGCCCAACGCTGCGTTTCATGGACTTCAATCCACTCTTCAGGAGCCAGATGCATCTACATTCTATAAAAAATGTATGAAAAGCAATATAGTTTCAGGGTCTAACAAAATCAGCAGAACAGGGGGAAATTTGGGCATAATGGGCCATGCAAAAAAGGTTACTCACATGATAGCCAAAACTGGGACCGTGCGACAAAACAAAGCCAGGGGTAAGCCATGGAGCCTGGCGCGGGAGCTGAGAGAGGGACCTCAACGAGGAACACCGGACCGCACACACCAACACCCCGCAGTGGAGGGGACTTCTATAATGTAGGAAATATATAAAATGTATCTAAGATGATACAAGTAACGAAAAACGAGATGATATAAGCTGCAGATATCACCAAGGTGATTGAAAAAAGCACCCGGAAGATTACCTTGAAGAATGCATGTGATGTTTGAAGCCACATAGATAGGAGAAGGATTAGGGTGTGCATAGGTTGTATCAGCACCATCTCTGAATACCATAAAGCAGGGAGTGAGATGCAGCCCCAGCATGGAACGCCAGCTCCCCCTCAGCATCACGCAGGCAAGACACAGTGGAGCAAAACCTCGGCAAACGCCAGAGAAGCTCACCGCATGTCAGCCCAGCTGATATACCAGACGTCTGTGTGTGCGACGCCCAACCAAGGAAGTCACATGCACAGTGCACGGTGGAAAGATCCGCCCAGCCACCCACCCCCAACCCTGTGGAGGGGAGGTAGGAGGGCGGACACCAGCAAGCATCGCAGCTCCCGGGAAACAGGACATCTGCCCACCCACCGACAATGAGTCACACAGACCCAGTCTGGCCACAGGGAGTAAAAGATGTATGAAGTGGTAAAAGATCAAAGTATGTGAACTGTCAGTGCAATAAACGTTCCACATAAAGCATGCTGAATTACGTCTGGACCCGGTAGGAATCCGCCATAAGAGAGCGATGGGCTACAATCATGAGCACCTCCATCCCTAATCAGTGCAAGCAATGGGGGGAAAAGCGAACTTAGGACTTTAATTGCGTCCCAATTAAAGTCCTAAGTTCGCTTTTCCACCTATTGCTTGCGCCGTTTATATTGTGAACTCACCCTCCAGGGCCCAGGCAGGCTCTTCCTCAGCCCAGGCTTTAGATCCAGGCTCTTTCTCCCTGAAGCTTGAAGGTCCTTCGGGCACCGTCTTTCCTAGTCCAGAGGGCCTCCATGATCCCCCTCTCATAGTCCAGGGCCTCCAGACACCTGCTTCCCTAGTCCAGGGCCTCCAGACACCCCCTCCCCTAATTTGGGACCTCCAGGAAAACCCCTGACCTAGTCCAATATCTCCCTTGTACCCCGCCTATCCAGGGGCCTTTGCCACACCAACCACCATTTCCTAGTCAATGGCTTCCTCTGCACATACCCCCCTAGTCCAGGGTCTCCTTTGCACTCCTCTCCTAGTCCAAGGCCTCCTTTAAAGCCCACCCAAAGTTAAGAACCTCCTCTGCACCCTGCTCTCCGAATCCAGGTCCTTTATCAACCCCACTTTTCAAGTCCAGGGCCTCCTGTACACCCCCCAGTCCAGGGCCTCCGGTGTACTCCCCTCCTAGTCCAGGGCTTCCTGTGTACCCCCCTCCTAGTCCAGGGCCTCCTGTGCACCCCCCCACTCCAGCACCTCCTCTGCACCCCCCAGTCTAGGGCCTCCTCTGCACCCCCCAGTCCAGGGGCTCCTCTGCACACCCCCAGACCAGGGCCTCCTCTGCATCCCCCAAGTCCAGGGTCTCCTCTGCGCCCCCCCCAGCCCAGGGCCTCCTCCACACTCCCCAGCCCAAGGCCTCCTCCGCACCCCCCATCAGCCCAGGGCCTTCACTGCACCCCCCAGTCCAGGGCCTCCTCTCCCCTCAGCCCAGGGCCTCTTCTGCACCCCACCATCCAGTCCAGGGCCTTCTTTGAAGCCTCCCCTTCTCTGGGATGCCTCACACAGAAAAGACATAGGCTGTTTGGGCACTGGGCAGGACTAGGAGGAAGACCTGCCGGTCCATTACAGCAGTGACACCCTCAGAGCAGCGGTTCTCAGTGCAGGTGGGGGTGGAACCCCTGGCGATGCCCCCGTAGATGTGTGACCCGGAGCAGGCGCCCCCCCCCCCCCAGTTTTGGCCCTGATTGCTGTTCACAAACACTCTTCATCCAGTCTGACAGAGCTTGAGCTATTTTGCAAATAAGAATGGGCAAAAATGTCACTCTCTAGTTGTGTAAAGCTGGTAGAGACATACCCAAAAAGACTTGCAGCTGTAAAGGTGGTTCTACAAAGGATTGACTCAGGGGGACTGAATAAAAATACATGCCACACTTTTCACATATTTATTTGTAAAAAATGTTGAAAGCCATTTATCATTTTTCTTCCACTTCACAATTACGTGCCACTTTGTGTTGGTCTATCACAGGGGTAGGCAACCTGGGGCCTTCCAGCTGTTGTGGAACTACATTTCCCATGAGGCATTGCAAGGCTGGCAGTTACAAATTCTCCCAGGGGTATGATGGGACTTGAAGTTCTGCAACAGCTGGAGGGCCCCAGGTTGCCTACCCCTGGTCTATCACATAAAATCCCAATAAAATACATTTACGTTTTTGGTTGTAACATGACAAAATAATGGATAATTTAAGTGAATATTCACAAAATTTATTGTATAAATATTCTAAACTCCTTTAGTAAATCCAATCTATGGTGTTCAAGAAAATATATTTTACAACATAAGTGTTGCCCTTTTATCTGGGATCATATGTAGGTGTATCTTTATATCTAAGCTTTTATAAAAGATAGATACCTCGACCTGAACCTCTGGTAAGTGTGCCAAGTCTTTCGCAAAGTCCTTAGAAACTAGGTTTTTCGTAGATCAATTAGGCCGTTCTATTGGATGACTTAAGGAATTCTGCACACAAGGTTCTGTACCCCTGGAATTTTAATTGGGAAAAAAACATTTTTTTAAAACAATTTTAAAGTATATCTAAAGACAAAACTTTTAAATAAAGTTTGAATAAAGTAGGGAAGGATTACAACTGTTGTCCAATGTGAGGGGAATTCACTCATTAATGGGCAGGCTCAATGTACCAAGTTGATCGACCGATCAACTTGGGTACAACCAGCCTGCTGGGTACTCTCACGATTATCGCTAGCAGCCTGTGGTTGCAGTAAAGAAATTTGCACCGTGCCTTAGACAGGTGTCACAATAAATATATACAATTACTACCATTTCAAGACTTACCCACTAATTCTGTTTTGGTGGCAACTCAACAATTTGGGACCTACCCTGACTTTCATTTCCAGTGACAATTAAACAAAGCGAATCTCCCTAAGGGCCCTTTCACACTGGGGTGGTTTGCAGGTGCTATTGTGCTAATAATAGCGCCTGCAAACCGACCCGAAAGTGCCGCTGCTTTGTCTCCAGTGTGAGAACTTTCACACTGGAGCGGTGCGCTAGCAGGACGGTAAAAAAAGTCCTACTAGCAGCATCTTTGGAGCGGTGAAGGAGCGGAGTGTATACCGCTCCTTCGCCACTCCTGCCCATTGAAATCAATGGGACAGCGCGGCTATACCTGCAGAGGCGCTTTGCGGTGATTTTTTTCCCTTTCTTGGCTGCTAGCGGGGGGGTAAAACCCCCCCGCTAGCGGCCGAATACCGAGAGTAAAGCGCTGCTTACAATAGCGGCGCTTTACCGCCGCCCCTGCCCCAGTGTGAAAGGGCCCTTAGGGATTCAGAAAGCAATAGAAACATGATGGTGGTTCTAGCCTCACTCCATTCTATCCAAATACAAATAAAACATTGTCCCTTTCATTATACCCTAGGCACCATTTTTTAAACAGTTGCAGGCCACGTGCATTACCTAAACTGAAGTAGCTGGCACCATGAATTCATATTGGGCTGACTACTTCAAATACATGCAGGGGTCTGAAGTGTTCAGGTAATATCACTGACTTCTGATAGCAGGGTTTTCACAGTTCTGTATCTTAACACCAGGGAGGTTATCAGAAATAACATTTTGGACTTGATTTACTCAAGTATATTTGCATATGTGTTAGCAAGCCAGCTACTTATTTATTATTTTACATTTTAGTATAAAAGTAAATTTTGTGTAATTTTCCTGTAACATTTACTATAGTCATCCTAGTTAACAAATGGCATCTGTGCAGTTGCTATGGGTTATTGCACTTTGTCCACACTGAGTGTGATGCATGGAACATGCTTATAACTGATTTATTAGCTGACATATATAGAAAGTTAAAAACATTTTTCAGCCATTTGCTTCAAGGTCCTTATAGCCAAGGAAAATAGTGTGTTCACTCATTTATACTTCATACTCTGTCTCATTGGTGAATGACTATACTTATTTATTAGTACCTTGCTATATGTTTACATGGAAATGCATCACTTCTGCATAGCACTGCTTTCACCATGATGAAGTCAGTGCTTATTAAAGTAGCTGTGAACATACAACGTTATATAAACTTTCTAATACGGTTATAACTATACAGGTGCCATAATTGCTTTTGCTTAATTTCAGAAATTATTTTTCTTACCTTTTTATTACAAAGTTAAAAACTTCTGTCATGTGACCATCGCTTCTTCCTGATAGAAGGGGCGGGGTTACAGGATACTGTGCAGACACACACTGAGCCTTTTCCAAAGTCTGTTCAGCCTGAGGCAAGAGACAGGCTGTGCTTGAGCAGGGGGCGTGTTCAAGAGGCAGGCTGTGATTGGTAAGGGGTGTGTGCCAGAGGCAGGCTGTGATTGGTCAGGGGGTGTGGCAGCTGAACATATTACCCAATACAGGCATGCTGTGTGTGTCTGCACAGTGTCCTGTATTTTTGAGTGGCCAGCCAAAGGATACAAATGGAACCCGCTAACACACTTCTGTGCTTTATGTGGTCAGTTTAGAAGGAAGAAAGGTGACTGGTAGGACCAACCAGTTACTTCAGGTTGAAGAAGTACATGAAAATGATAAAGACTATGATTTCTAAAATGCGCTTATGTTAACACACACAAAGGAAAAAATATTTAGAGTAACATACACTTTAAGATGTGGATTCAGGTATATGGTTGTCAAAAATGTGATCTTAACTTCTACATACAAACAGAAATATCCATTTAAAATATATCTCCACCCATTTTGTTGCATTATGCATAAAGTAAGTATTAGTTATAACTTCTGTCGTTTTTCTTTTCCTGTATGTGTCCTCATTGGGGAGATTTGCTCTAAATTCCTGTCCCAAAGGCACAACAGGAAGTGAGAGGAAATTCTTAAAGCTGACAGGAACCCATCTTAGCCAGCTGTCAATGGAACATGTATCCCTGTTGGAAGATTTCGCTCACATCCTGTTCCAGTCACAAATGTAAAATATAGATTTTCCAATCACTGTCTGTCTTTCCAAACTCAAATCTAGAAAAAGAAAAAAAAAGATTTGTTTGGGGATACACATGAACACAACTGATGGCAGTATTGTTAATGTCATATAATTTCCATAATGTTTTAATATGTTCTTTGAACTGTGTGCCAGTTTCTTTTTTCCCATATAGAATACAGAACAACAGGAAGCACAGAATAAGGGAGGAGGGAAATCAAGAGTGAGAGAGGTCAATGGTCAGGTTACTGGTGAGAACTCTAAACTAAGGTTTCTCAGCTCCAGTCATTATGTATGCCCAATAGGTCACCTTAGTTGTATTGCCTCTGGTGGGAACATTTACTGAGCAAGTTAAATAGATGAATTCACCTGTGCTTGAGTAGGGAAAGCCCTAACATTACCTGTTGTAGCTGTAGTCTTCCAACATCCATACCAAAAATACCTTGGACAATTTCTGAAGCATGGCCACATGATCACGACAAGCTATGTGAACTAGTGGAGGCTGAGGCCTTATCCTTTTAAAGTGCAGGCAAGAAGACAGAAGACTGGTCTTTACTTTTGATTGCAGAAAGAAATCTCCCATCCTGATATTTGTATTACATGTATTTTAGTTAAATGGTCTAAAAACTCTTATAACCACAAATTGTTGTGCTCTATGCATTATGCATTTCTTTCTCTGCTTAGCTACGAAGGCTGCTAGGAATAATTTTACAAAACTGTCAAAATTACATTTTATATCACAGTTGTACATTTGCAATTGTTTAATTGTTTATGTTGACTTTTTTTAAAGCATTTATAGAGAAATTGGAAACAGTCACTAAGACCATTATAATTGCAACGTTAAATTATAAGACGTTTTGTATAGTTTTTTTTTATTATTGTCTGGGCTAGAAGAAAAAACATTCTAAAAAAAAACAACAACAAACAATAAAACAGTTACAGTTACAATACAATTCAACACAAGAGGGTTAAGTGGACCATGCTCATGATATCTTACAACAAAAGGGAAGTACAAATGATACAAGAAGAAATAACTATGTGGCAGGAGCTGATGGAAAAAGTAAAAGTACAGTTTATTAGGTGAAGATGAGATAGGCTTTCCTAAAGAGAATATTTTTTAGTGATCACCTAAAAGGCAAGCAGAATGGGAGATAGCAGGACAAACTGGGGTAAGGAGCTCTAGGGGAAGGCAGATGCTCTGGAGAAATTCTGGAGGCAAGCATGGGAGGAAGTGACGAGGGAGCTACTAGACAGAAAGTGGTCTTTGGAAAGAGGCAAAGTGGTCAGTTTGGGTGGTGTTTTGGGAATATTAAGCATGTACATATGAAATATTGCATTAAGTTATTATGTAGTCTTGTTTCCTTTAATGACCTCATAGTACCCAGTGACATTTCTTGGAAATCTCCCTCCTATTCAATAGGTATGGGCATGTGGTAGTTGTGATATCTGCCCCTATATGATTGAGGGTGATACTCTTCAACTTCCCATAGGTAGGGTCCTGAGTTGCAGACAGAGGGCCAGTTGTGACACTATGGGGGTCATTTATGTCATCACATGCTCCTGTAATTCTTTTTACATAGGTAAGACCATCCGACCTGTGCATAAGCATTTTCAGTTGTATGAAATCGAGACTTACCATCTGAAGGCCCCCGATTGCCAGACATGTATGCCTACAACATGACAGAGATCCTCAATGCCTTAAATGTTGGGTCCTTGAAGTTGTCCCTCAGGATACTAGAGGGGGCAACTTTGATCAATTGGTACTCTAACATGAAACCCGATGGAAATGTGAAATTGGAGGCTACCAAGGCCCCTGGCCTATATGATAGCATTAGCTTTGTACCATTTTGGGAGGAATGGGCTTTGAGGAATTAATTTTTATAAATTTTTTTCACGGCCCACTGTGCTCCATTTGTTTGATTCAGATATTGTATGTTGTAATAAACAAATAATAGATTTTGGTATTCTAGCCAATTGTTTCTGTCTCTGACAACTGCTCCCCCTTGCTAATAATGTGTGTGGATACCCCAGTAATACATTATAGATGCTCCCTCTTGTGGAAAGTAAATATACCTGCAGCTTATGCGCCTGGACTATCCACCAACTCTGTGTCTATTTCCTGATGTGCAGTGTGACACAGCCCCATGAGCTATGTGTATACTTCCGTGTCTCACATATTATTAGGGCTGACG
Source organism: Aquarana catesbeiana (assembly GCF_042186555.1). NCBI lineage: Eukaryota > Metazoa > Chordata > Amphibia > Anura > Ranidae > Aquarana > Aquarana catesbeiana. The sequence goes on from NC_133325.1 coordinate 316,229,413, forward strand.
TCATCTGTGATGTGCCTTGACGCGACACAGCAGACTGGAAGTTGTGACGTGCTTTGACGTCGACGCAGCATGCCAGGGGACATGTGAGGATCACCATTTATAAGCTCAGGGGGTTCTTGTGCAGAGATAGGACCACTTGCCTCTGATGCAGCTGGCAGTGACTGGTTTGAAAACGGTTAGGCTCAAATCTCTTTGTCCACCTTGCCCCTGTGATCGGAGGATATGAACATTCGCTCACACTTGGCAGGCCCCACTGGGAATTGGCACCAATACTGGCACTGAGGACTTTTCCTTCCATCGTCACATGATAAATACCAATTTACTTTGTCATCAGCTTGGGACTTTATGCTTTGGTTCATTCACGGTCTTTCAGAAACCAGGATGGCAGCTTGTATGCATATATAGGCTATCAATCGAAGGTTTACAGCAGTGAGAGGGAGGCTTCTGGACATTGCTCTGACTTCAATCCTTTACTTCATGGCGTTCCGTGCCACACACACATTGTGATTGCACCTTTCAACTCTGCATGCCTCCTCTAGACCACTGTTGACCCATTGTGCCCCCCTGATACCTCAGCATCCCCCTTCCTGGATATACCAAGGAACCACTATTCATCACAGTTTGCCAGTGTGCCCCTTTCCCAGGATCTAGGATTGACCTTCCCAGGATCCATCTCATGTTGGGAACTGACCTAGCATCACATCCAATCCACATGCATGTAACTTTCATTTCTCAATTAATGGTCGCTGCTCAGGATTGTGTTCATTGTGCATTCATACCCCTTTGCTAAACATATTCATTGTCACTGAAAGGGGGCATAAATGGTGGACATTGAGTTGTTTACCACAGTATGATTGACACGTTTTGAATGACTCAGTTTTTATCATTGGCTATTGTACTCATGTGTTTTTGATATAATACATTTTGACTTCATTATTGCACAGTGGGCTGTGTTTTTCTCTTTTTTTCTCCCCCTTTTTACCTTCTTGGAGTTGGTTGAGCCCATACAGGGTTTTTATCGTTAGTTCTTTATTATGTAGTCTTCCATCTAGTCAGCAGATTCCTTTTTTTTAAGTTTTCCTGTATGTCCTTACCTTTATTGTGGTAAAAAGCCTGTTATCCATAGTGCTTCATGGCTCTAGCTGAAATCTATACATACAATTGAATGACTCTTCTCAAGGAATTGTTGTTTATTTGGATAACTCTACCTGAGATTTCAGTTAGACAGCATGTCTCAAGCCAATCAGCTATTGCCATGCTGCCTTTAGCTAGCCCAAGGTAACCTGGAAATCCTTTGCTATGTATTTGCTATGTAATGTTTATTTGAGAAACAAATGTTTTATATAAAGTATGTGATGGGATGTGTTCCCAATAGCCTGGCTGTGCTACTGTTTTGATATTTTATAAATCCTCTTATAGAATATGGTGTTCAAGGATTTTCTGTACTTACATTATCTGCCAGGTGATGGTCATACATATTGCAACAAAACTAGGAAACGACAAGCCTATAACAGGAATAACCCCCTTCTTCAAAGATTCACCCACTCAACTATATTCTGCCTCTGTAGCTTCCCTACACACAGGTATGTATAGAAATAATGCGCTGCCACAGACACAGCCATGTCTGGGTTTCTGGAAATTAGCTTTCAGCTAACAGTCAGCAATAAAACAAAAAATAAAATCTTCACTGTTGTCAGTGACAGCGATAATAACCCTAAGTACTGGTGTCAGTGGCAGGAATAATAAACCCTCCCAGTCCCCTTTATAGCTGTCAATGTCAGCAATAACCCCCCCCCCCCTATCATTGGACTCTGGGTGCAGTTATAACCCCTTCTCTCCTTCATTGGTGTTAGTTTGTATAATAATAACCCTACTCCCCCTTCATAGATGTTAGTGAATAGCATTTCCCTGATGAAGTCGCGTGTGCTGTGACGCAACGCGTCGGTGGGAGCTGGGTGGCGTCAACCTCTGTGTCACGGCCGGACCAGAGGTTTTACAGTGGATTGCATTGCATTGTACATTGCTGTATACCCTTATTGTTAAATGTGATTGTTAAACTTCAGTGTTTAATGAAATACAAATGACGATTTTACACTATGGGAGATTATCCATACATGATTTAATCTGAGAGCTAATCGGAGAGGTGTAATCTGAGTGGAAACACCCAGACAGAGTATCAGAGATACTCTATAAATAGAAGAATGGGCAAACCTATTATGTTTGTAACTAAATTTTACCAAGAATATCATCAAATAGTCAGAATAATAAAAAAGAATCTGCCAATACTGTATACAGATAAAGATTTAAATAGGATATTGCAAGCAGGTTGCCATTTTTCTAGCCGATGACTGCACTATCACCTAGTCTTTTCTCATCTAAACAATGCCAACCCACCTGGCTCTCCTATCCTGGAAGTTACCCATGTAATACAAAAACCTGTAGGTACTGTAATTTGTGTCTTTTGGGTAAAACGTTTGTTGCCACAGCCACAGATGAAGAGTTCATTACACAGCAATATATCAACTGTGGCACAAACTATGTAATTTACCTGATCACCTGTATTTCATGCAGCCTTTAATATGTAGGCTATACTACATGTCCTTTGAGAGCCCGTATAGGGGAACATTAATGTGGCACAAATAATCCAAATGCTAGAAATATTTTGAATGCAACACGTCAGTTTAGAGAATGTCATCAGGGCGATCTTTCCTCATTTCGCTTCAGCAGAATAGAACGATTGTCTCACTCGCCCAGAGGAGGTGATGGGGAGAGAAGGCTACTGGTGGATTTTTAAAACTAGATCGCCCCAGGGGTTAAACCTGAGGTGGGATCTGGGCTTGCACTTACATTAGGAATGCCTCTCTCCAGAGCCTCCTCTCTCTTTTTTCTTTCCTCTTTTCCTTTCTCTCTTTTGGGGTCTTTTTTCACATACCTGGATTACTATTTTCATCTTTTTTTATTTAATGTTTTTTTGAATTTTATGGTGTGTTTTCTTATGCATATGTCTATACGTGTATGAATTCATGCACATGTGTGTGTGTACATGCGTGTGTGTGCATACATGTTCATACTTTTACCACAAGGTGTGTGAAAATTAGTGGCATACACATGGATCACCCTATATGTGTTGCACCTGATTCTCTTTTTCAGATAATTGCCAGCGGTCAATCAAGACAATTAATGGGTGTAGCCTGTGATCTTTAGAGCTACTATTTATTTCAAAGTTTTAAGTCTGTAATGTGGTTATGACTAAGGCCTTATAGGCTGAAACGCGTCAAGTGACTCAATCTGCGTTTGTTCACTGTGGCTATTCAATAAAATGAAGACATTTTAAGAGCAACAACTGGGGTGTGGATCATTTTTCAAGAGTATCAGAGATCCCAGCACAGAGGAGAGACATGCTGAAAAGCGTGTTTGATCTATATGAGAATATAGATAAAGCCCTGAGGTGAGCTGCCACCCTCACAACAGATTGAAACATGCAGAGGCGGCTCTCTAATTAGGCGAAATAGGCGGTGGCCTCAGGCCTCGCAGTCATAGGGGCCTCGCACAGCTGGAATGTTTACCTAATTAGAGAGCCGCCTCATTCAGCAGCAGAGATCTCCGTCCCGAGTCCCCTCGCTCTGCTACAGGGAGAGATAACAGGCGGCAAGTGAGACCTGTGATCGGAGCTCACATAACATCTCCGGATCACAGACAGGGAGGGAGAGCCGCTCAGTAGAGCTCTGACAGATCTCCCCCCTCCCCCTTCTGCCGCACAGCCAGACAGAAGAGGAGAGAGAGAGCTTCTGCCCCTCCTCCTCCCGCCCTCTCCTCCTGTGTCTGCCCCGCCCACTCTCCTCGGCAGTGTTCTCTGTTCTGCCTCACAGAAGGGGATGTGTGGGCGGGAAGATTCAAGCTGGAGCCCAGGAAAAGCAAAAGGACAAGGGAGTCTGATCCATCCATCCATTCATCCATCCATCCATTCCCTCCTGCCTCCCAGTGAGTACACTGATGTAGGGGATGCTCTTCCTTCCCTTCC